>NW_008237878.1:4741700-4787945 GCF_000691975.1 Corvus brachyrhynchos
TCGCTTCCTGTCATGCAACACACTGCAGGTGTCAGAAGCTGAGGGGTCTGTAATGTCGTGTCTATCTCTGCTGTGGTTTTTCTCTCACACACTGCTTCAAAATAATATTTTAAATAGACAAAAGTGTTTTACAAACAGCCAGTAAGTGATCAGCACCAGTGTGGTGAAGGTAAAGATATACTAACAAGTTTCTAAAATAACAGGTAGGTGTTTGGGAACTTTGAGTCTCTGTAACTGAAACAGTCCATCTCCCACCTGTGCAATTCTTAAACAGCAGCAATGGGCTTTAAACTCAAGGGCAGACAACTGTCTCCAAATGTAGATGTCTCAGCAAACAAAAGAGCTGGTAGATACTGGGCAGAACTTTTAAATATTTATTTTACAGATTTTTTTTTTTAAGTATTTGAACAGTTAGGGGATGTGCTTAGCAGGAGTTCTTAAAGTAACGGAAGCATAATGATAAAAAATGAAGTACAGGGTGTTTTAGAATCAGCCCAGAATAAAGGAGCAAAGATAAGCATGGCAGAGCACCCCAATTTTGCATAAAAGGTCAAGTGCAGGCTTTGATTTTATCACTGGTAGTTCAATATAACTGAAGAATTACATCTCACTCTTAATCTGTCCCTATCCTGTTCAGTTTTTTGTGGTTTGCTCAGATCTGCACAGAGCTGTTTTTGCCAGCTGCAGAATTCTGCACTCTTCCACTTGGCAAGAATGTCAAGATAAATTTAAATTTGGGGAGTAAGATAACAGCAATTCAAACTTCATCTTTAAAAAAAACAAGTCCTTAGTGAGCTGCTGCAATCTTTCTTCTGATTGAAAATTTCTGCTGAGCTTGGAGGAAGAAAATAAAAGGTGAAACTGATACCAGTGAGCAACCAGTTCCTTTGAGAAGAGGAGCCATGACATTACTGCAGACAGAAAATACTGACTGAAAGACCTTTCAGAATGCAGACATTTTAGGCCAAGACTTAAAAAACTACTCAAGTACATCCCTCTTGGTGAAGGCTATTGGCCTGTCTTCCCTGCCCAAAGGTGAGCTAAAATCCAGCCTAGCCACCTTCTTTTCAGACCCTTCCAGCAGAACATACATATAAATTCTATATATAAGCCTGAAATATTTTTCAAGCATTCTTACTCTCTCTTTATTAACTTAAAGGTATTTCTTAAATAATCTTTTACCCCATACAGGAAACCCTAATCCTCTGCTGTCAGAATCTGGTAACACCTCACCCAGGATCAAATACAGGAGTGCAGTTTTCTCAAGTGTTATGATATCTGTAGCCCTTTATTTGCACCAAGGATGAAGTCAGGTAGGCAGGCATTTTCCAATCAGATTTCCTGGTAGCATTTGGATTTCCGTATTCCACTTCCTGGAGACCACAACATGTAAAGACTTTAACTTGTTATGCTTCTTTATATTTGCACTTGCACTACTCCTCAGGCCATCTATAACCACCTGCCTCTGCAGCCATCAGAATTTAAGAAGCCTAAAGGCAGATACTACAGATTTCAGCTTTGTGTCAGGCTTTTTCTCACCAGTCTAATAAACAACATTTAAAGCAGTGTGGCCCCCTACCTGTATCAATCAACACATATTAATGGGATGGCACAACCTGCTTTCTACGATCTGAGGACAGAAAGCATCCTATCTGTGTTTTTTCCCTGCAGTTGCACACACGTCACCTCCAAGGTACTCTGCACTTTGTTGACAGCAGCATCAAGGGCATCCACCTGAAAGAAAGTGCAGCTTGAACTTACTTATATTGTAAACAGCCACACAGGTACCAAGGAAGGAAATCTAAGATACCCTATCTAGATTCCAGACAGCAACTTCCTCAAAAGAATGAGGTCCAGAAATCAGAACTGACAAACTCAAAATATGTAAATATATGAAAGCTGCTCCTTTGGCCCCTGTGTAGTTACAGCACTGTTGCCCACTCCAACAAAACATAAAATGAAACGAGACAGCAGAATGAACATAGGATCGAATAAATAGCCAGAAACATCCACAAAGCTCTGGAAGGGAATTAAATATTGCTGTAACTATAGTTTTCAAGAACAGAGAATGAACACCAGCTATTCATTATTTAAATTTTTTTTAAAAATAAAATTAAAAAATCTGACAACACCAGGTCTCAGAAAGTTTCCTGCCTTAGGATTCTCACTTGTAAAATGCCCAAAGCAGCATCAAGGGCTGCATCAAGGCATAAGGCTGGAGCCTGTCAAATGTTTGTAACCAGCAGCACATGATAAGTCATTATTCAGACAGCATACAGTTTCCAGTTGCTATATCAAAAATCACAGCAAAATGCGAGCAAAGCTACCTAAGCAGATTCACTGTTGCTTTCTTCTGCACAGTTCTTAAAATTATAGATATTTCAAATAGGAAAATAAATACATAAAAACCCTTCTTCCCGGGCAGTATCCTACTGCTGCAACCAGGATTTTTTACTGCACAAAGGGGAAAATACACATCTCAAGTGTTGTGAAGTTTGACCTTGCTCCTTCCAAGGGCTGGGAGAGATGTTCATTAGTAGCAAATTCCCTGTAAGACATCGAAATTTACCCATCCCATCTCTCATAGTACAAACCACTGTATTTGTAGTTTCTCACATATTCTCCCAGAGATAAAGATCTGAGGAACTCTAAGATAATGCTTCCCAGAATGTGAAAAAGATTGCTATGGCTTGCTGAAGACATTTAAAAGAGAATAATTTTTATTTTTGCTTCTAGGACTGTAGTAGTCCAGAAGCAAATGCCACACCAAACTGCACCAGCCACTGAGCAACTGAGGACCCTCAGGAAGTGCTGCAGTTCTCTCCCATCTCCTCCCAGTATCCTTGCAGGCAGGACACAAAATCTAATCTAATCTTTTTAGGATCGGTACAGCTGCCCTCATTTCATGACCTTTTCACAAGGCTAAAGCTCTGCTTTGGACTGGAAGTGTCTCAGAGGACACAAGGATTGTTGAAACCTATGACTGCTACTTCTGAGGATATTTAAGGCTGTGAACAACTGAAAACAGTGCTTGGAAAATAAATAAGTTTTGTAAATTCAGTGGGGAGCCTGCTGGCACAGAGATTGAAACTGTTTTCTCATTGTGCATTATGAGTGTTTTAAGAATACTAAATTTAACGCTCTCTGAAAAGCTTAACAATTTAATCACAATCTAGAAAGAGACACCACCAGTGTACAATTTTTGCATTAAGAACAATGTAATAAATATTTTTAAGTGTGCATTTTACATATCCTTAGAACATTACTGCAAATCATGTCAGAATCATATTATATACACTGCTTCATACATCTTCCATTAGAATGGAATATCCCACTTCAAAACATGTAACAGAATCCAGCAGTTACAAAGATCTGTCATCATGAATGAAATTTAAGAGCTTCAACAGGTCTGAATTTACTTTAAAAATTTTAATTTAGTATTCTTAAAGAAATATTACAGTATGTTCTTACATACGCTTGGATTGTAAATTCTTTAGAGAATGTTTATGTGATATCCAGCAAAATGGAGACCTTGTTTTCTGGTTGCTACTGTAACAATAAAATTTGTTTCCAGGCTGCAATAAATAGAAGACACCACCATACTGCTGTTGTTATGCATTTGTGACAGATTTTAAAAGATGGCCATAATTGTTAAGTGCTGTGTACATTCTAACCACAGCATTAGCTTACAAGAGGAATCTTGCTCTTATGCTTAGAAATAATTAGGATTCATTCTACAACTGAGATGTTTGAGCAAATCTGGCTGTGAAAGCACCTCTGTGTTTGGAATGAATGAGAGCCCTCCTGGAGAAACCAACAAACCACTCAAAATGCTCCTTCCAATCAGAAAGAACTCAAATTTCCTTTTCTTTTCCCATCAGCTCTAGGACTGTTTGTAAGCTGTTTCAGAAGTTCAGAACTTTTCAGGAGGTTTTCCTCCTCTCCTGGTCCTTAAAGGGATTTTGTTTAGCTTTCTGTCACAATTACAACTTGACTAACTAAATTAGAACCTGTGGAACTGCAGAGGGACTGGAAATGGAGAGGTAGATGTTGGAACAAAACTTCCAGTATGGAGGATTTCCCAACTGTCTCTGGCTATGCTTTTGAAACCTTTTCCAAATGTGTAGTCCATCTATTTACTTTTACTTAAAATTTAATCCACAGCTTTAAATAATAATACCTAAGCACCACCAAATTGGAAGTTTTACAATCAGCTTAGAATGACCAGCGAGTTTTTACAGTACAAGCACTAGGAAATAAGAGAACAGACCATCATAACAATTTGGAGAAAATGGAAGGAGCAATGTTAAAAATGGATCTTTGTAACAGGTTGTGATAACACCAAGTTCTCCTGCAAGCATCACAACAAGTAAACAAAACAGCAATTCAAGACCATGTGTGCAGCCATTCATATCCACTAGACATTTGAAAATAAAATTGCTAACAGAAAACACTGTAGCATCAATAAAATACTAATTATAGTTCAAAATTGCTTCTAAAATGTTGGTTTCTCAGACTGAGTGGCACCAAATTCAGCTGGACAACAGCACCAGTCTGTCAACCATTACAGGTTTCTGAAACAAAGTCACAGGAAATAGTAATTTCACATCACATGTTCTCAAAGAGCAGCCACTGGTGGAGTGAGGGGAAACAAAGACAAAGAAATGGGCAGAGCTGGATTTGAGTTAAATTGAACAGGGGTCAAGTTCATCTGCTGCTCAACAAAGAAAAGAACAGTAAATGACAGCAGGAGTACAAGGTTAACACCCAGTATGATTAAAGACAGGAAATCTGCTCTATAACAGAACATCCAACTTAGCCAAAGAGGATCACAATTGGACCTATCTGCTCTATCACATGCTGCTTCTAGCTCAGTATTGTCTGTATGTGCAAAATAGCTGGCATGGAGGGTTTACAGCATATACAGAATATTTCTACTATAAATAACAAACCACACCCGGAACAAAAATAAACTTGTTACAAAGCACTTACAAAGATCCATAAAATAAAACCCTACAACAGTAACAGAATGATTATATGGAGTATTAAAGAAAAAACCAAACCAATTTTTGAAAAGATAAAATTAAATTATACAAAACCCTTCCAAAAGGGAGATGTTACACTATTTTCATTATCAGAAAAATTCAAAGTATTAATTGAATAACTGAGCTTTAGTAAGCAAAAAAGTCATGGGGGAAAAGTCTTGCAGATATGAAAGCGTAAAAGTCTGCGAAGGTCTTTTCATGAATGCCTCAGCCAAGTGCTCCATAAGGCCCTAAATATTTTTGCCCCAAGAAACATAGAATCTAAAGTGTATTTTCTATAACTACCACATAATTAACTTGGAAGCACCTCTGTAAACTAGGTGGAAAGGTTTAATGGCTATGTACTTAACTCATAGATGACTTCAGATGTAAAAGTTGTTAAAGTTTAATAATCAGCTACTGAATTAAGTTAATTAAGTCAGTGCAAATTCCTAAGCAGTACAGCACTCTCTAGGCAGCACAAGCAGTAATAGCCCATAAAACATGCACAAGTTTGTCTACCTGAGTCCCAAACTATTGAAATCCTGGAACACTGAAGTCTAAAGCCCAGCCCACATCATTCTCCTTTGTAACTGATTTATAAACAACTCACAGATGTCTCTCCAGCACGTTCATGATTTTTGCCACATTACTGTATGCAGAGGACCTTGTAATTTACAGTACCCATTGGTTCTACAAAGAGATATGGCCATTTATCACAGGCCTAACAACCAACACATCAACAAACCATGTTTTGCTGGAATTTCAAATACAACATTCTAGCGTGACATGACCAATCTCGCATCACACGCTGTGGGTAGAAGTGACGGTCATCAAACTATGCTGACTCAGCACATGGCTTTGGAGTAATACATTTTTTAAGTCTTACAAATTGTCTAACTGGTCACTCTGAATTGGTTTATGAATTCAGTGTATACATTAAGAATACAACAATGCTGAAGTGTTTTGAAACTGCGGATGGAATCAACTGCTATCCAGTTACGCAAATGCCACACAATGAATTCCTGATAGCATCTCTATTTGTCTGCCAATATAAACCTTGCTGTTCCAAGAGAAATTAGTCTTGTGACTAATCAACAACAGTTCTAATGGTTTGCTCAAAACCAAAACCAATAACAAGCTAAACCATTTAAAACTCCGCCCATAGATTAAGCAGGGAGACATCAAACCCAACTCTTCTACAAACAAAAATCTGTGTCCAGGGTGTCTATTTGCTACCATTTATAAGCTCCTGTCTTCTGAACTAGAAATTCTGTATCACAAAAGGATATTTGTAATGCTCCTTACATTGCTGCTACCAATGGTGTGAAGCTTCCCTGCTCCTGCAGTGCTCCCAAGGAAGAACTGCAAGAACACACTTACAGAATTGCTTCTCACTATTTCTGTTGTCAGGTATCAGGGGCATTCTGGTCCAGGAAAGGTCAAAGCTGGACAGCAGCATTCCAGCTCCTCCACAGAGGCAGACCAAAGGCACGTCTGAGCAGAGCCAGGCAGTAAAAGAGATGAGCTGAGACAATTAAACTCTGAAATGAAAGAGCTTGAACCCACTGTAAGAAGACAGAGGAAGAGATGTAAAAGGAGCCAGTAGCACACAGGAATTCATCATCTGTTGGAAAGCAGAAAAGGAATATGGAATTCTTCTGTTCAAAGACAAAGGGGGATGAGTCAGGTCAGGGACCAAGCATCCACCTGGCATCTCTTTAACCTGCTGCAGGTCAGAAGACACAGGACTCTGCAGAGGTAAAGGGAGGAAGCAGCAGCACCAGAGCAGCCTTGGGGAGCAGGACACCCCTGCCTCAGAGCCTGTCTATGGCATGGGAAGGAACTGACTCCTGACTGCTGTGGCACAACAGGTACAATCATTCCACTCCCAGCTATACTGTGACTACACAAAGTAATCACTTAAAAAAACATGCTGTCAATGACATAAAGTAACCATCCGAGGAGGAGGAGGCTGTTTAAATTGTGCCTAGGAGTATACTGAACTAACAGAAAACCACACATGTTTTTAATGCATATGGTAACTTGTGTTTTTAAATCATACTGGACATACTAAGAGATAATGATATTTAAGCATATTTGATGTAGAGACATTAGTGCATAACTTCGTTTCAACAAGTATGAAAAAAGGCCTGTATGATACCACTTCTAATATGTTTCTGTTACAGGTAACATCATTGCTTAAGCAAACAACTATCAGTGGATACAGAAATTAAGTAAAACCAGGCAGAATCCAGGAGAGGTACAGAGGTGCTTTCTATGGTAGTAAATAATTATGTAATTTATGCAATTAATCATCAAGTTAAAGCCATGAAAGAACTTCTTTTCTCTCTTAGCAATTCTTATCTTTTAATCTTGAGATTCGTGCACCCTGAAAGGGATAACTGAAGTGTGCCAGTCTGCACAAAAATATACTGTTTTCAAAAAAAAAAGTGTGGAAAAGTCTGGAATTCTTCTCATTTGGCATGACGAATATATTTTCCCCCACAAACATTTGTGCAGTAAAACTAGCAAAGAAACCACATCTAAAATTGACTTTCAGCATATTAACACTTATTTATGTCAGCTTTCTCATAAATTAGATCAGCCTTCCTCACAGGTGACCACATCTGCAGCTCAGTTAGATGGTTTTGCAAAACTAGAAAGGAAACAAGAAAGGACGAAATAGGAAGAAGACTCGATGCAATAAATTATCTTCAATCTTCAGTCAACTGTGCACTAAACACATGCCTCAAACTATTTCAAGTACAAAACGTTGGTTTAGATTTCACTATTTTTAGCACTGAAGATCTTCAGCCAAATTTGTTGTGCATGGCAGGGAGGAAATAAAGAAACCATCATAATGGTTCAGATGTCTGCTCAAAGCATGCAGGAAATGATGCTCTCTTGGTGGAACAGTGGAGAGACATATCAGAGACAAGTGCAGACAAAACCAGCATCCTCTTCAGTTCTGCCTACAGCCCAACATTCTTCACTAATCAGGTAATTGATTGACTGGCAGTTTCTTCATAGTCACCTCACACATCGTCATAGCAACACCGTGTACCACTACTTCTGCAAATGTACCGATTTTATTTAAGGTTTGTTGGGTTTGTTGGGTTTTTTGGGTTTTTTTTCTAGAAAAACAATCATTTGAAGACTTCCATTTGCATATCTAAGTCTAGAAGCATATCCTGCTGGCATAAACAAAGTGAGTGCTTTTAAGGGAGCAGGAAGGGAGACAGATAAAGTAGCTGAAATCTCAAACTCTCAAGAGAGATTCTTTTTCTTCTTGAATTCAGAACTTCCTTATTTATAAAACTGACTGCTCTTACTGTGGTAAAACATAGCATACAAGCATATAATTCAAGACTGTATCAAAACTACCAAAAACTACAGAAGCTTTAATCCTGACATCTTCTAATTGTATGTCGATGACTGTACAAATGTAATCCTCATTTGATGGAATGCTTTATGAAATGAAGCTGTTCCCATCCTACACAGCAACATAACACATTATTTCCACAGACACTCAGAGCAGCATATTGACCTGCTCTCTCATAAGCACCAAACAGCAAGGCTGAGGAAAGCCACTTATCTGCATCAAGGTTTTAAGGGAATGGTGGCATGGAGATGAGAAGAACAGTGAGAGTTAATGGCAATCAGAAGATAAAGCAAAAACAGAATTAATACTAATTTCTGTGCCAAGATCTGTGCTGGTGCTTTCTTTATATTCATTATTAACCTGCCTCTGAACTGCCTCATCCCTTCAGATATTTGTGTTTCTTCTCCTTACCAAGTCCCAGGCACAACTTGCTCCCCACCCACATCATCTTACCATCTCAGGGTCAGCACTTGCAAATGTTGAACTGATAAACTTGCAGTGTTATATAGATGTCTTCCTCCACTTTGTGCTTCCATCTCTCTACTTTTACACTCACTAGCTTACCTCCATTTCTATATTTTATCCATTTCCACTCTCTTTCTCTCCCAATTCTTTCACAGCTGTTTGCTTTCTCCACCCTGACTATCCCTCTCTCCAAGCTGCAGATTCCTCCTCTTTCCTTCTCCAATCCTATATCCAGGATAGGATTTTGCTTTTATTCCTTTTCTATATTCTGTATTTTATATTCCTTTGCTTTATTCCTCTTCTATTTTAAGTACCACATCTAACACCTAATCTTCTATGTTCTGGTCTTCCCTTCAGTGTGGGATATTCTTATCTCCACAGGTTCTGTTTCTTCCTCAGGAATGATAGTTCTCACTATAAATACTTTCCCTCTATAATAGTCATTTTCTGGACACATGACTATAAAAATCTCTTCAAACCCCAAATTAACCTGATGTCTTCTGCGTATGCAGGAGGAGATTTACAGCAAAAAGATTTCACTGCTCAGTAACTTTAAGTCTAAATTTTATCCCAACCAGGTTTGATTTACTCAGTTAAAAAAAGAAAAAATTAATAAACGCCTTTCTTCCCACTGATATCTAAACACTGCCCAAAATTCTGGAAGACACTGCTACCACTATCTAAAAATGACAGAAACATGGTATCATTCTGACATGAAAATCCCCATTGAGAGAGTTAAATGCGATCTCTAACCACAAGGCTCGAAAGAGCTGCTCAAGATGGAAATCAGCTTCTTCTGATAAATTAAGTAAGGAAAAGAGAAGTGCAGAGGAGTTTCTTTGGTAAATGTGTACCATCTGGGCCTTCCTTATCTTACTCTGAGGTTTACGTTGGTGTATGTTCAAGGCTTCTTTAACATGTCCCTCTATCAGCATGATACTGGGACATTGAAACTGAGTGAACTGACTGCAAAGTGAGGACAGGGAGATGAACACAATGTTGCAATTCTGTGCTAATCACTTTATTCTTTATTATTTTTTGTGACTGTTGAAATGATCCTGTATTATAGTCTGTAATAATAGATATAGTAGTTAAAAAAAAACATAGCCATGAGTAAGTCAGCTCCAGAGTTGTGTTTGTTATACTCAGCTGTGGCTCTGCTCCACTGTCAACATTAACCTAGCTCTTTTAGCCAGCAAGGTTTTAGTCATGTTTGAGAAAAGACATCAAAGCCAACCTATTATCTTTCACCATCTCTATGAAAACCTGTGTGACTTCAAGTCTGCTTACTGGGCTTTTCATAACACAATTTTTCCATCCATCAAAATAAAGTTAATGCTCACACAATGCAAACATCAACAGACACTTAGCTCTCTCTTTTCCAGTGCTCAGCTATCTTGGCTTCAGCATCCAAACAGATCAAGTGAACGACTCACACAGGTTCTTCCCTCGATGCAGCCATTTGTTTCAAACAACTGCAACTGCCTACTATGCACTGTATGAAATACTACAGCTGTAGAACTTGACATCTGTGTAAGTAGCAAAATTTTAAGTTTCCTTAAAAATAAGGTGGCAGTCACCTGCCACCGATCTTCATTTCCACACATGAAGGAAGCACACTGAAGATCCATTAACTTGCTGCCTGTTTTCTCTAATACTACTATTCCTACCTCCTTTCAGGTTCTTGATTCTGAAGTGTTTTACTCCCCAGTTTTCTGTTCTTTGTGTACAGCTCGCTCCACCTGCACCACACAGGATCACAGACCTCATGCTGCCACTGTTAAACCAGCCCTATGTCTTTACTTCAGTGAGCTACTGCTCTGAACTTGGGATCATTGTTTCTTCAGCTACGACTCACACCTACAATACTCTTCCTACTATTTTCATGCCCACCTTCTTCCTCAATTACTTTTCCAGCATAGCTGGGAGAGAACTGGGGGAAACACTGAGTCAATTTTATTTTTAAACTAGCTCTGCACTATATAATAAATCTACAGCTTAGAGGTTGTTGATATTTTGCCTACACTCTTGACAGGGCTGTTGTGAGGGAACTATTCTCTCAGTATCACTGACAACTTCATCCCTAACACAATAACAATAGAATAACACAAGAAATAGTGACAATAAAAAGCTCACAGTAACCAATAGTGGATGCTCTATTTAAAACACCAAATTAGAATGCAAAAGCCAGTACCAGATATTGTAAAAAAAAATTTTTTTTAATGAAGTCTACCATATTATAGCAACACAGATCAGTAAATCTGTCAATACCATTTACTCTTTCAGCAAAGCACTTAAGTAATGTCTGTCTACTTAACTATTTTGTTGGAAGAAGCTCAGAGAAAACAAATTTATATGGTCTCCCAAGTACAAGTCAGTCCACATTACAGGTAATGGTAATTTAGTGTTTGCAAGGCAGAAAAGCCCTTCCTTTAACCAAAAGATTACTATGACTTAGATACAACATGCAGTGACTTCTCTTGGACTGTATCCCAGGCTCCAGCACTTACACACATGGCAAACACACCACTGCCATTGCAACACCACCATCACATTAAGTTTTACACCAAATGGTGTAAGGGTTCACAGGCCACAGGAGACGGAGAGGGGATAACAGATGACTCTGAACAAATTAACCTACCTAAGAAGCTACCTTGGAAACCTGAAGAGGACAAGAATAAAAGCTCCTGATACCCCCAGCAAATATTAAGATTCTCAGTGTCACTTGCATTGCTTTTTCATGTATCTTTTCAGTCAGTTTCTGTGGGAACACACAAGTTTCCATATTTCCTTACTCAGCCATGCAAATAGAAATAAAACCAATTCCCTTCTGCCTTGTAAGAGGCTCACATAAATTTTTGTTACAATTTAACTGTACTTCTGCAAAGTTTACATAATACAAACTTTCAATAACTTTACAAATATCTACATTAAAGAGTATCAGTCCAGTTTTCATTATTTATTTTCAGATATGAAAACACACCCTATTTTTTTTTCGTTTAAAGTAGGTTAATGTATAGTGTGATTATGTCCCGCACCCCTCATAATACAACCAATCACTTTAAAAAAAAAAAGCTGGCATTTTTAAAAAGCCTTTTAGAAGGGTACAAAATTTAAAGTTCTAATTGTTTTGCCATTATTTTAGTCCTCACAGATCATGGTTTAAGTACAAAGTTACACTGCAACAGAATGAAGCAGGAGGGAATGCTATAGTGTAAACAAAACAGTACTAAACTTACCCCTCTGAAATTCCAGCCCTTGGTGGAAGGAAACAAGGAAAAGTTATTCTGTTGCTGCTGTTTTGGCCTGCAAGATGAGACAAAGAAAAGTGTTTACATTTTCAGCTGCCATATTTTCTACCTCAATAACAGAATGACAATAGAGGGAGAAAACACATGCTTCAAGTACTAAGACACTTAGACCTCCTTGGCTGTACCTCTGACAGGTTTCTGTCTTCAGTGTTAAATATTTTAATTCAGACTGAGCACTAAGGGACATGGCAGCCTTTCATGCCTTCAGAGATGCTCTGACTTGATGTCTGACAGCAACTTATTCCTCCCACTGATTTTCAGCAGAGACAACCTTGACCCAAACAGTCTGTGAAGCTGCAATTATACCACGTCATGCAAGATGGTGCAGCTGGACAGGAGGGGGACATTTCACATCCTTTCATGCTGACAGTGGAGCTACACAAAGCTGTAAAAAGCAAGGTAGCCAGCCTCTTGTGTGATGCTAAAAACTAGAAGCTGACTTCTGTTTTTGTTCCTTAAAAAAAAAAAAAAAAATTTCTTTCTCCTACCCTATAATTAACACTGTACAATTATGTCTGAAAAGTAACCATAACATGGCCCACTTCTCTCCTAATGAGCGCTTTTCACCAGTAAGATCTTCAATTAGTTCACAAAGGTAGGCAAACGTTGCTGAGATTTTACACATGGAGTCAGATCAAAGCTCGAGTGACCTGCTGAAGCTGACCAGATCAGCACATGGTTTGGCAGCAGGACCCAAGTGCTGAGCACACTGCACCTCCAACCATGCAATTAGACACATTACAGAAGCGACTATGAATAGTAACAGGAACACAAAAACTTGGTTAAAAAATAGCAAATTAAATGGCTGCTTGTCAAACCTCACCATCCAACAATAACACAACAGATATTGAAGTTAAAGCACTGAACTAACACGCAAGTTCTTCCTGCTGCTTATAGCTCCTGAAGGACTCCAACACACCAGACCCCTATCTCTTTCCTTAGAGTCAGGATAGCAATAGTTTCCACTGTCTTTTTTTCTGTTTTTTATTGGTGTAAAATATTTGGTGTACGGATGCTTTAGTTTCCACGTTCATTAAAGACATCATAGAGCTGTGATCACAGTAAACGTTTTTAGATGCCAGCATAACACAAAAAATTATAATCATGACAATTAAGTAATTTTTGTAACATCAAAGGATGAGATGTAAATCTTCTTAGTTCTTCACTGCACCAGCCTGCCAACCAGAAAGAATATTAATATTGAAGTGCATAGGTAAAGTCATTAAAGAGCACAAGGCAGCACACACGACAGATTTTAGTGTTAAAGACTGCCCCACTAATAAATCCTCCTCTACTGCAGCTTTCCAAGTTAAAATATTATGAAATTGAATTTCTAACCTAAAAGCCTCACTGGAATAATAAGTGCATTATAAAAAGAGAAAAATGTGATTAACAAGAGCGACTTACACAAATTATCAATTGTCCTAATGGTGTTTTGCACCTTTTTATTCACAGATGATCTCACACTGGAACCAGTCAGGTTTTTGAGAAAGTACTGCGAGCTTTCTATAAAGTTGTGCTCCTTAGTAATTTTTAAAAAAATATATGTTTGAACTTACATTTCTTCATTTTTATCTTATATTTTAATGCTGTTCATGCATTTAATTTCCCATTTTGTTAAGAATTGCAGTAGTTCTATACTAATTAAGATGAATGTAGGGGAAGCAAAAGACATTTCAACTTCAACAAAGCAAGTTTTATGACAGTTTAGACAATATTTCAAAGGAAATGAAGACTTAATTAAAAATTATCTCTCCCCACAATCATTCTGTAATGAGAACTGAGAACTCTTTAGTAAGCAATAAATTTGTCATATCATCCATCTGCACTCAACTAAAGTCCATCCAGCAGAAGAAGGATGACTAAGCAATTGTTATCATCAACCTGTAACTTTCCCATTCGTTGATAGCAACCCAGACTACACAAAAACAGCCAGTCTTTATAAAGAGCAAACATATCAAATCTACATTTTGCCAGTTTTCACAATAGGTATCCTCTTTCCTATTATCAATCAAGAGCCTTACCTCATTTTGGTGAGAACGAATCTCCCCATCATTCACAGTGGTCTGCTAACTCTTCATTTTAATACTACTGTGGCACTATTAAAGGGTCTTAAATGCAGCAGCCTAATGAAACAACGTCGTTTTACTGAACAGTGTTAATTAAAAAGTCAGAGAAACATATGGAGGTCACTCTGTGTTCCTCCATGGCTTGCTGACCTGATCTGATACAATCAGGGTACAACAAAATTCTTCACAATTTTTTTTTCCACCTAATGTGTGCATCACTCTTCTAAAACCAAACTGAAGCATTAGACTCATTTAGCACCCTATGTGCTACCTTAAATGCTTTCTTCAAAAATTTTCACTCTCATGCATTTGGCCTGATTATTACTTCCCTATTTTCTACTCTACCAGGGGCATTTGAAGTCTAGAACACAGTGAATGTTTCAAGTCCACTTTCCCATTACAAGCGAGCACTTCATACAGCCCATCTCAAACGTACCAAGGTACTAGAACTGTGGAAGGACTGTCCCACTGTTTTCCTGAAAGACTGTTTCAGAAATCTCGCTGTTCCCATAACCAGGAATGATCTAGGTTAAACATATTTGTAAATTGTTTATGATCACCATTCTGAACAAACATTTTTCAGCCGAACACACCCCTAAATCAAAATGAAGTGACATAAAAATTCTGATTCTCAAATGCACCTCAAGTGACAAAACATAGTTCTATCAAAAGCAAGACCTCATTTACAGTTTTCAGTTTGGTCCCTCACTAACTTAAAGTTATTTTGATCTCTTGGTCTTCCCATCTGTCAACATCAGTGAAAACTCTACTGAAAAAAAATTGAAGTATTGCAGATTTTTCAGACAGATTTTAAATTAATGTTTTGCTTTTTTTTTTTTTTTTTCTTTCCCCTACAGGACAATATTACTGTTACTTCAGATCATTCTGTTTACTGGATAGATCCTTTCTGAAATACAGCAGCACATGAGCTAATTAAGAAACAGCCTATGTTATAAAACTATTAAAACACCAAATTACTATTTGATATTTTAAATACAAAACTGTCAAAGAATTCTATTTTTTAAACAGCCAATAGATACTACACTTTGGTAGGGGGGATACCGGTCCAATAGTGTATTAAACAAACTTGGTTCAGTAACAAAATAATTTACAAGACCAATAATAAAAATCATCACTGGCATAAGTAGGTAGCAGATAGAACAAAATAAAACAGCTTGAAGAAAAAAGGAGGAGATATTAACAGGGATTAAAAGTGATGAGCAGACCTGACTTTTAGAGGCACATAAATCTAAAATAAATTACTCAGATACTATATAGTAAGGCTTTTTCAAACGTCAAGGACGAGGCAGGGATGGTTCCTATAACTGAGTGCACTGTGCTGAACACTCTTGAAATGCACCAAATAGGTTATCACGGACTAGATTATGGTAAGAAAAGGAAGCACAAAGGTAAAGAAAGCAGGAGTTCCTCCCTAAAATTACTTGCAACATGAATCTCAAAGCTGTAATTTCTAATACTTGACCTTTCTTACACATGGATCTCTTTTTGTTTAGCCAAAAGGCACCAAAGCATTTTCTCCTCAGCACCACAGTGTTAAGAAGGAAAGACTGAAGGGTGAGGATATAAAGGAACTCTCCAGACTGTGGGAGGGAGGGGTCACCAAACCCTCCATCTGAGCTTGGCTTGGGGATCACTATGGAAAGTTTACCTTGGGAATAAAACCTTAAGCCAAGTCCCTCCACTGTGAGGAAAGCACAAGCAGAGACCTGTCCCTTGGAAAGGCAGCCCTGAAGAAACTCAGCATTGAGCCCGTCCCTCTGAGTGTCAAACTGCTCCTCCTCATCAGCAGAAGTTTTAACTGTGTATCCTCCATTTCATCCTTAAGCTCCAGCAACGTAAGCCAGGACATGGCATCTTCATGCCTTAGTAACTAAAACATACCTTAGATCCCTTGAAACATTTACCAGGGAATGACTGACTTGCTTACCTGCTAGCTCCTAGTGATCCTGCGGTTCAATAAGAATAATTTAGAATTTTACTGAACTAAACTTTTGTTACTGCAGGAACTTCTGACATTGGTAATACCCTCTGTGTTCTGGCACTTTCTTTGACCAACTGCTTCTACCACTATTTTGCAGCCTAGGGAATAAAATGCATTTGTCCTTAAGATGGGCAGGGTTTTCTGTTTAGGTTCCCTCACACACATACTATGGATATATTATAAAAATATTTATATAAGGCCAAATTAACATGCCTTCCAGAATAAATCAGTGGAGCTTTTCTATGCAACTTTTACTGTGCTGTAGGTTAGTTATATAATGACAATTGGTAGGTAAGTGTATAAAGGAATCTAAAAACTAAAATACAGACTGAATGTTTTAAAGATTCTATTACATTTACTAACAAAAGTGCGTTATCTGCCTTGAAGCACGATGGTGAGTTAAGTTTATGGCAATTTAGATTAAGCTCACGCAACTTTTATATCTTTATCTGATCCTCCAGTCTATCTGCACACAGAATCACTGACTACAAGGGTATCTTTTAGATATGAATATCCAAACTGTTCGTGGTCTGTTTAAAATATTCAGCTGCTACATCCGTTCAAAGATAAAAGCTCATTTCGCAAATCTACATGAATACTCAGATAATAAAAGCAAAGCTCAAACCACTTAGAGACAAACTGTGCTAAGTAAAAATTCTTTTCAATCTGCAAAAATAAAGGTTGTTACTACAGCTGTGAATATTTTACAAAGATGCTGTTAAATAATAAATAGTACTTACTGCTCAGATCTGTTCTTTTTGATGTCAGCTGCTCAACCTATCAAAAATGTACACTAAGACACAGGTCACAAAAGCACATTGATTTTAACACACTGGAATAGTTGCAATATTAAATTTCACACACAGAAAATGTCGAAGTGGTTTACCTGGTGAAGCCTGAGATGTGCAAGAGCATTTTAGCTTTGAACAATAGTTTTGAATACTGATTTTCTTAGATATTTTAAGCAACAGATAATAATGTACCTTTGGTACTGATTTTAAAAGCAGAAAAAAAGCTCATGCTTTGACCTACTTAATAAAAAACATTAACTCATCCATTTGTAATCTCAACTACTACTTCTCTTTTATACTAGGCCTGTGCGTTTTGGCCCTAAAAGGAGATTGTGGAAAATTCCATTTATTTTCCAGAAGCGTAAAACAAATCTAACACAACAGAATCGGGCTCAGAAAATATTTAAGTTCCTATAGAGAGTTTACTTGATGGGATTTTCTTGCTAAAGGCAAAGTAACTCCAAGACTGGGTGCATGTTTCATTTGCCAGGGCCCCATCCTGCAGACAGGAGCTCATCACAAATGGGTAACTGGGGGTGGGGTGGCCACTCAGCTGAGCAAGACTGAACACTTCGTATCTTGAGAGAAACAAAAATACTGAGAAAAAAACAATGACTGATTTTCAGCTGCTGTGCTGACTTCCTGAATGTGAACATAATCTTTTATTGTCCTACTATCGTGAACTGGCATAAACGCATTAAGAAAGAAAAACAGCCCCTGTGACTGTGGCTGCAAAAAGCAGGTACATGTAGCAGTGAGCTATCACACACCTACTCTTTTCCCATGCTTTCTGCAGAACATGTTTATTTATACTGTGAATCAATGCACCCTACCATAAAATATCCCATCACTAGCAAAACCCAAAGAAGCTACAAAATGCTTTTTTTTCGTATCTGTATTTGACTGCTTTCCTGGAAAAATGAAAAACATCTCTATGAAAGATGAAAATAAAAAAATCTGAAGGCCAACTGAAGAGCTATGTTTCGATCTAAAAATCAGGTATTCCAAATGATAGAACGTTTCACCTTCTGAAGAATAACAAGCTTGATTTAAAGCTTTTACCATAAATTATTTCTTCATTTCTAATTACTGCAAGTTAATGCAATAAATGCCATCAATATACATCACTATAAAAGTATCCTCCCTGATATACATGAACTCTGGTCACATCTGAAAGAGAAATCCCTGGCTGACGCCCAACAGGAGGACCCAGACTTTTCTGCTGTTTGACAAAGGTACAGCTGCATTAATGCTGGGGAGGATGTGAAGAGAGTCCTGTGTTATGTTTCTGTAACAAAATATCACCATTCATGAATATTGTAAAAGGCTGAGATGAGAGAGGTAATTCACAGCCTTACTTTGACTATGCAGCCTAAAAATATTCTTGTATCGTTTCAATTATGTTCTGAAGAAAAAACGGCAATAACACTGGTTAATTTTTAGTCATTACCTCGTCCCACTGGTGTATCTCAGAGACACGCTGAATTCTTTACAGGGAGAACAACTGCTCATTCAAAAGAAATGTTTGCTCATTTCCACCCAACAGCCACAGAGGATCCTGTGGTCCATGGGAAAAACAAGATCTGATGGTAAGGCTTAAATGCCCCATCATCACAGCATCAGAAAAAGCCAAGCCTCGGGGCAAAAACCACAACACTCATGCTCAAGGAAAGACAAGTCTGCTTCATTTTGTTTTCAAACTAGAACCTAAGGCTGGGAAATCCACTTAGGTTAGCAAGACTGTATACTTGCTGGTTTGACAGAAAAAAAAGGGTTTTCACACAGAGAAATCAAACAAGGGATTTCATAGCTGCTAAAAATCCACCCAAACAGCACTTTCAGCTCAGCCATAGAGAACCTACTAACACCCTCAAAATCCACTCAAGTGCCATCACATCATGTTCTTGATAAAGGAAATGGGTGCGTTCTGAAAGCCCTTTCTGTTTGGGTTCATCTCATCTGGCTCTTTCTGAAGGTAAACTTGAGTTCCTGTGGAGCTGTGATTCACTAACAGGCATTCAGAGAGAACAGAAGGACTGAACAAAGAGGATAACAGTACTTAAAACAAGTAACATCTGGAGGCAAGTCGGTCCTATACACGATTTTAAACTACACTGCTGGCTCCTTATCCTTCATTTGCAACTTCATATTTTTCTGCATTACAGTTTGTATTTCACCTGAAAAGGCAAAAAATGTACGTTTGTAACTAAAACGTCATATAGGATCATCATTATAGTCCACTTAGAGACTTCTCTGTGTTGGAAAGCAAAACATTCCTGCATACTTTTCAAGAGAGCTGTGTGATACTTTCACACCTTGCTCTCAAGGATATGGCACTAAGCCAGTCAGTCAAGGAAAGAAATCTGCTTTGATTAAATGTGATCAGTTATAGAGGAGTAACTTTCAGCATAATGTTTCACTGAGCAAGACTGTTCTTGCTCGAAGGGTTTTACACTGAATGACAAGAACCACTCCTGCAATCTCTATGCAGACAGACCAGAACATCTTATCTTGAGATTGTAACAGGCCTGTCACCACCAGAGC
The DNA here is from genome assembly GCF_000691975.1 of Corvus brachyrhynchos. Taxonomy (NCBI): domain Eukaryota; kingdom Metazoa; phylum Chordata; class Aves; order Passeriformes; family Corvidae; genus Corvus; species Corvus brachyrhynchos. Next base: position 4,761,292 of record NW_008237878.1, read on the forward strand.
TAATAAACTAAACTTTTCCAAGTGAATGCAGCTATGCCCATAACTTATCTTCAGCATGCAGTAACTGCCTCTCCAGGAAAGTCAAATTATACCACAATTTTCTGTCTCCATTAGTTCTGCCCTCCAGCATGCCTAAAGGATTGGAGACTGTCATGGCAAATTCCATTTAGCTACTTTGTCACATAGAGGTCAATAACTTGGATGTAAAAATCTCACCAAAGTTTAAATTCTGCAACATCCTCGGGCCTTGCTCAGAACACAAGCATTTTATGATGGCATAACTACACCATGGACAACAGAAATTCTCCCACACTTTGAGCATTGTCAATTAAATAAAGAACAGAATATTAAGAAGTGGGGGGAAAGTCGGAAATTCATAGAATAATACCATCATTAAGGCTACAAAATACCTCCAAGATACCCAACCTGTGACTGATCACCACCATGTCAACTAACCACAGCACTCAGTGCCACATCCAGCTGTTTCTTGAACTCTTGCAGGGATGGTGACTCCATCCCATCCCTGGGCAGCCCATTCCAATGCCTGACCCCCCTTTCAGTGAAGAAATTCTTCCTGATGTTTAATCTGAACCTCCCTTGATACAGCTTGAGGCCATTTCATCTTGTGCTGTCATCTCCTCTTGTCCTCCTCACGTTAGCAATAGCAAAACCTTTCATGGGAAGTTGCACTATTTATATCAAGCCTGAGGGACAAAGCTTCAACTTTTTAAACCTTTTGCCATTTCTAGAGATTTTTTACTTAGAATTTTTTTTTTAAATCCCAAATCATGATACTTTATCTCTTTTTCCTTTGGGTGTTGTTTTAAAGACAAGCATCCAGTAAAACCTGGGAGAGAGCACTTACAATCTATTAGATTACCAAGACCAATAACAATAACAAATGCAACAAAATATTTAAGATACTCACAGCTGAAACATCTGTATGCATGTGATATCATTATGTGATATATAGCTGCAAGTTATCAAGATCAAACTATGGAGCTTTTAGATTTACAAAGACATTTTTGCTTGTAAGACTTTCACCTGCATTACTAGCAAATTGTACACCACAGGGGCCCAAATAAATAGTGATTTCACCTCCATTTCACCACATTTCCATCTGCACAGTAATTCCTATTAAGTTGCATAAATAACTCTAAGAGCAACTATCAGTCCCCGGAGCTTAGAAAACTATTTTCTCCTCATATATAACAAAGTGCTCTTCACTATTTTCTTATTCAGCTTTAACAAATTTTTTTAGATCTCAAAAATAATTTTCAGAGTATTTAAAATATTTATTAGTTTAGTTTCCCTTTTCTTAATAAAACTCATTAGAACTTTTCCTTGCGGCCACAAATCCCCTGAGCACCATAAGCATTTTGTGTTACTCCCTGACAGTGAAGCTACCAAATCAAGCCCTGAAATGCTTTCAAGTTTAGAAGTTTATTCATATCATAAACACCAGACTGGTTTCCCCTTTGTTCTGAATGAAAGTGAAATAAATATGAACAAGGCAGTTGTATGCCAACAAAGGCCAGTTTACAAGTACAAGGAGAGCTAGATTTAACAACAAACAGTTTCAGGATATTTCATTTAACACTGACAAATTTATTTCTGAAAAAAACAGGAGAGTTTTTGAAGGCAATTTATAAATAGATGCTGAAGTCAACAAATACTGACCTCTACCATGTGACTTGTGTGATCCTGACCTTTGTTGCACAGTGAGGTCAGAAGGCTACCAAGATAGTTTTATCTTCAAGAAGGATGTAAATAATTTACATAATGACTAATACTGTTAATAAAAACCAAGTCATAGCTCCTGAGCAGAAGATTTTGTACTACAAATTTGGCTTAAGAAGTTTCTTTACAACATAAAACATTTGAAGCCGGTGCCAAATTTTGCATCTAATGTTTCTAACACTTTTCATTGGTCTGTGGGATGATACTTCAGCAATACATTGAAAGGGTGTTTCTACTCTGAAACCAGACACACCTGTCAACATATGTGGGTTTCTATGCAAGAGAATGACTTCCTATTAAGTAAGCAAACCCCCATACTTTCACTGAAGGGACATTTAACCTGAGATGCAAAAGCAAAATGTTTTCAGTTAGTTATTATTCACAGCTGGGTTCCCGTGGGAACATTCACTGTTGCCATAGTAATTACTATAGAAACCCTGAATGCAATGGAGTCAAACCTGTTGAAACTGTGGTACCATTAAAGCTCCATTCAAAATAACCACTCAGGACAGAAAACGTTCACTAATATCTACTTTTGCCAACAACAAGTTAGGTTTTCTAGTCTCTTCAATATCAATACACTAACTACGTTAATTTCAGCCCAAGACCATTTTACAAAAGAAACATGAAACCTTGTTAAAATAATCTTCTTACAAGTACAGAATCCTTTATTTTAAACTAACATCATACCAGTGACGGCTCTGGAAGGGTTCATATGTGTTGTCCCAGGTCAAAGAAGATTCATTAAAAAGTTCATTTATCAGTAGGAGATATCTGGAGCTAGGTTTTTTTTCCAAAATGCATATATATGTATATATAAAAAATAAAATTTATCTCTATGGATACATATTCACACTCCTATACTTTTTCTTTCCTTCTTGATTACTATCCCTGCAAAATCAAGCATTAACACATGAAGTGAGGCAGGAAATGGGATTTTGCTGTAAAGTAGACCAGTGATGAGCCACCAATGGAAGAAATTAGTACCCACACATCTGCACACACAGTTTTGTTCTTTATTTTCATCAGGTTTTTGGTTTTTTCCAGACACTCTCCACTATTAGGTTTCTTCAGAAACTTTTAATGCCATGCCTTTAAATTAGAACACATTTATCTTTGTTCTTACTCTTGCTGATAGCTAATGTATTCGGGTTTCAGCGAGGTACATTAGAGACACACACTGCAATATTCCATTATAAAAACTGAAAAGCTCCCTACTCACAAACACAGGAGAACAGGCTTTTTCAGCCTCTATACAGAAAGCACTGGAACACAAGGACAATATTCTCAGTCACTACAGCAGCTGAAGTAAGAGTCAAACCACAAGGAAAGAAATCAAACAGATGTTGATTTGATCAATGATGATGCAAAAGCATTTAATGTTTCCTTTATGGTCACAGATACCAGAACTACTGTTGCTAGCCATAGGTGAGTGATCCTACTCCTAAATATGTAAAGTGCATTTCTGGAGGCAAGCTGTTGGATTTTTTCCAGTCACTTAAACTGTATCTCTTGATTAATAAAACACTATCTGTGCTTTCAGGACAGCATTTTTCATTTCCAAATGTGTCAAAAACGCTGTTCTGTGATTCTATGAACAGATGTGAGAGAGTTCACTTCATCTGATACTCTCCCCACCTCCAACTGAAGAGTGGTCACACATCAAGGACTTCAGGCTGCTGCAAGATTCACTAACAATATTATCTAAGAGCCCTACAAGCAGATCTCCCAACCCCGACAACTTCAAACCGAGAAAGAAGAGATATGCAGTGATTTGACGAGTCAATCACTCAGAAAAGTGGCACAGTAATGAAGAACAAGCTTGCAAGTCTGATGTTCCAGTATGGGCTCTTTGCTCAGGGTAAAGATTGAAGATAAAAGCTGCTTTCTCACTTCCAAGAGACCAAAGCGGAACAAGAGCGAGGTGAAGCCGCATTCGCATCCCATGCACGGCATGGGGTGAGATGTGACCTCGTGATCTCAGCCAGAACTAAAGATCAGGGGTTTAGCGCGGAGCACACGCAGTGACAGCACAGCCTCAGCTCGCTGCTGCACACACAGTCTCTGCTGGGGCAGCTGAGCAAGGTCCTTCCAGTGGCAGCAGCCCCCAGGCTGTGTCCCACACCTCAGCTCTCACCACCTCTGTGCTCCCCTGCCATGACAGGGATGTGGTCAGCTCAGGGCAACACTTGTGCTGCTGTTCTTTACCAGGGATGTGAGTGGCCACGCTCTCTGGGGCCCTCTCTCACCATGCTTGTGCTAACTGGGATCTCTCACCTCAACCCACACACAATTATGTTAAAACTGGAGTTCATATGGTCTGGTATTTTTCATATCTACTAAAAAACGAAACTAGGCAATGAGTTCAAAAGCTGCTGGCAAGACCAACAGCCCAGTCACATGTCATTTCCTGGGGAAACCAGGCTCTCTTCAAACCACACACACACCTTTTGCAAGTCTGACTTGCTGAGGTACCTTGAAAAGCAAAGAAAATGGTTCCAGAACTCCAAGCTGCCATGTCCCTTGGCATCCTACTGAGAAAGATAAAAGTTGGGGGGTTATTTGGTTGGATCTTTAAACTCAAAATGTGTCATAACTTTTATTCTTCAAGTAAATCTATGGAATGGGGGAAAAAGGCTGTTCTTTAAATTGTCATAATGAATCAACCTCCCTATGTGGGAAAAAATGAAATTATTTTTTCTCCAAGTTCATAGAATCAGGTGACTCTTCTCAAGAGAGAAATATTTAAAATTACTAACAAGTGAAAAATATTAAATGTTATTCCTTATCCACAAAGATAAACATTAACACTGTGTCTGATACGCAAACAAGCTTTAAAATGATCACTAAATTAAATTGTGAAAAAAAAAAAGACAAAAAAACCCGCAAAAAAGAAGCATCACTATATTTTTAAGTTATCTTTAAATGGAAACCTGATCAGAACAGTTACATCTTTGCTTTAGTGGCATATAAACAGAGTTGCACTACACTCGTAATGGAGTTCTACTGCGAGCAAAAGCCTCAGCTAACAAAAAAAAACCTTGCCCTATAGTGCATTTGAGATGTAACTGATTGCTAAAAGGCTATTAAGGCATTAAATTACCATAGCAGACATTTATTGTAAGCATACTCTGATATCAGGAGTGTCAATCTTTGCACACCAATTACAACGCCTAATAGACATTAACATATAATAAAAAGGTAGGTGTTACTACATTTTTACAACTGCTTCACACAAAAAACCTTTCTGTTCTTACAGAAATCTCAAAACATGTACGAAGTACTGTTTAAAGAACCTGAAAATTTAGATATTTCACTTTCAAATAAATACAGGCACTTGAATAACTGAGCTTGTTTTCCTACACAAGTTAGCACTGTAAACAAAAGGAATTCACACGCTTTGTTTAGGTTTCCACTTGATTAAGTCTGGAACAAAGCAAGACAACAGTCATCCATACTGATCCCAAATCTTGCTCTGCAGCACCACAGTGTTGTTTACCTGAGCAATTTCTAAACTGCTGGGCTAGGCTGAGAAAACAGGTCAGCATTTCCTCAGGGAAAACACAGCTTGTTGCTTCACCAGACTACAAACTGTCCTCACCTAGTCACCCAGCCGATGCAAAATCCTAAATCAACTGTGACCTGATGATGGATTAGACAGTTTTGGGGACTACCAATATGTTGGCAAGAGAGTCACAGATTCCTTACTGGGCAAAAAATATTATTTTAATCACCAATTAAAACAGTTTGACTAGAAATGGGTAAGGAAACAATACTCAGAAACCTTGATGGAATTTAACATGAGACCATTTCCTTTAAATAAGGACACCAGAGATTCAGAATCCAAAAAAATTTTTGCCAGTTCTAGAGTCGTTGGTCAATCTTCCAACCTGCCCTTTGTGACAATTATGTGTTTCTGTAGGTAGAAGTCAGTTGCTGGAAGGCCTGAGGCAGGAGCATGGTAAGAGAAAATCATGATCACATCCTACCTGTACTGTTTAGGAGAAAAACAAACAGCTGAACATTCATGGCCTGTGTTCCTCAGGGAGGCAGGGACGGCTGCTTCAGTTACATGAAATTACACATTCGTAGAGGAACATAAGAAATCACTATTCTGTTTATGACTACAAACTTAGCATATACAGTTTTTCCAAATTAAGTGCACAGAGTCAGGGGACATTTCACTGTTGTCTCCTTGCAAACAGGCTGTTTAGGAGCTGCAAAAGAAACCTGCTTCACCTGACAAGAGGAAGCTCTGAAAAGCACACCTACAGACCTGAAGGACACTGCTGGTCAGAAAAGTCCAGCCTTACCCATCCTGCACACACAGTGAGCAAAATCAAACGCATATAACCTTCAGAGAGATAATTAAGACGTGATTCTGGTGCTAAAGAATTTACCTTTTCAATACCTTGATACAGATACTAAAAAACTACCATGAAACCAAGTCTTGTAACATTAAGTCCTTCAAAAAAAAGACAAACACCAGCAAGTGGGAGAAGTCTGGCCACGGCTTAAATGGAATTAAAAGATGGCATATTTAATGAAGGAAACAACCCCGGCGGGGGCAGGACCCGCGGCGAGGAGCGCCCTCCGCGGGGCACAGCGCGCAGCGGACAGCAGCGCCCTGACGGCTGCGGCTCCCAAAGCTCAGCTGCCTCGCTGCCCCAGCACACGGAGAATGAAAAGATCACACTCCAGCAGAGTGAAAGGCAACAGCTGGAGGAGTTTATTAAAATTTTGTTATTTCAGGAATAATAAACCAGCAGATTATTAAATAAATTTCAACGGTTTATGATAAACTAATTTAACCCCCTAAATCCTATATTTTCTCCCTGCTTTCTTCTTCATTTGTATGGAGATTGGTGGATATTTCCAATAGGTTTCTGTTTTGTTATGCAGTGCCCCCACAGCACTGCACAGGGGAGAAAGATGAAAGAGCTCTTTGGGTCAGTTGCTAGTTTAGATAAAGAAGGATATCTGGGGGAAGAAAAAAACCTCCAAACTTATGAAATCTGATGGATGGGACAGAAGAGGTGCTATATACCAGGGTAGATACAATAAAAGCATATCATGACTTTCCCTGCCTGCACTTTGATACAAATCCCTTACTGATTTGTAGTTGACTTAGCATGACTCCCTCCCTGCACTGAGTTAGAGAAACAGCAGATCTGAGTGGGAGGGAAATGTGCCTAAGCATGCCCAGGTACAACCTGCCAGATCTAGTTCTGCTGTAGTAATAAATAATGGATTATAAAGTGTCAAATGTGAATGTACCTAATGAAATTGCAGAGAGACCTCAGTTTTTAAAAATCTGAGTGCAACTTCTCTCTTTTATTTATTTGTCTAGTCATATACCACTTGATTTTAATCTGTGGAATAAAAACACATTATATAGCTTTCAAAATAGAGTCATATTTATCTTACTGTTCTCTACAGAGTGGAGCTGGGGAAACCCCAAGAGAGAAAAACAGAGCTCCTTCTTTTTGGTGCAATTTGCAACGATAAATGAGTCTTTGAAACAAAATCTTCTCTACACTCAGAAGCATAGTAGTAATTGAATTCCCTTTTTTAAAAACAACTTCAGAATCCATTTCTTAAAATGAAGACTTAGCTGGAGAGCTCATAAACTACAGTCAACTCCTGGCCTTCACCACCAAGTACAAAGCCCAACAAAGAAGGTGACAACAAACCACATCTATTCCTGGCAATACATTAAATTAATTTTTAATTCATGCTTCTTACAATAATAATTAAGCTCAAAGTCAGGGAAGAAAAACATGATTTTTTCATACTAACTAACATAAGAGGATATTCTGACATATTTGCAGGTATTTTTTAGTCACACATCTTTAGTGAGTTTCTGTTCATAATGACCTTAATATTCATATCCCTATTCACAGAGGTTTTCTCTTTCCACATCAAAAGAACTAAGTCTGCTGAGGAATTTCCTTGTGTAGTTTTAAGGCAATGGAACGACAATCTAATACAGAAAAGCCGTCTTTTGTGTCCCAGAGATTTGCAGGTGACCAAATGTATTCAGCTGAAAGATACACATTCAAATCATTGTCTCTGACACCTACCTGTTGAAATTTTCAGGGCCCACAGGAATATGCAGTTAATTTAACCAGTTCATACATCCTCCAGCCTTCCCTCCCCCTCAAAGGAAAGACCAAATGACGAATCAGCCTTCTGTTTCTGATCTTTTGTTTCCAACTACTGCAACGTATAAATATTTCCAAAGAAATACCGTTTGTGTTCCTTAAAAACTTTATCACCAGCTCCCTCTACAGCCAGAGAATTATCTAAGAACTTTTTTTTTATGGGGGGGAAGGGAGGGAAGGAGAGGAAGTGTCTTCCTATCAGTATCAGAGTATTAACTAGAAACTCAACTGTAATATGGGCTGAACAAGCGTATAAAATAATAACAGACTGTTTATAAGAACAGATTCTGGGATCTTAGTGAAAAGAAATCATGACCAAGGACAAGAATCTTTAAAAAGAGAAGCAGGGTAAGCATACAGGAAACAGATGGTTACCAGTGGTAGATCACTGGGGTTTGGGGGTTTTTTTACATTAAAAAAAGGTCCCACTTCATTTAGACACATGCACATCCACCCACACAGAGAATCAAGATGTTTCAAAGTGATTAGCAGAAACTCACACTCACTGTCCCCTGCTCTGCCAGTGAGGAGCTGCACAAGAAACTGGGATGGAAATGGCCAGGGCAGCTGAGCCGAGCTGGCCACAGGGATATTCCATAATTCAGGAGGTCATGCCCAGTATAAGAGGGAGCCAGAGGGGGTCGATTGTTGAATGAGGATGGGCATCGGTCAATATCTGGTGAGCAACCCTACCGTGCATTGGTTGTTTCTCTGTCCCTTTCATTACTATTACTACTACTGCTGGGAAAATCGTTAATTGTAACAAATAGTCTTTAAATCTTGTGAATTCCTTTCGCTTTAACTAAAGCAGGACAGTGCTTAGTCCTGTATTAATGTGTGCAAGTGGTTACTGCAGCCTTAAAGTCTGTGGGCCTGAGCAACACCGATAAGCAGCTGTGTCTTGGTCAGACCACAGCAGCTGGGGTGCATTCAAAGGGAAGAAACTTTCTTTTTGGAGGCCTGTGATCAAAAAAGGATGATTTCAGGAATGGAATGTTCCCCAAATGACCACCAGAGACCCTCAAAAGACCCCTACTCTAATGTAAATAAACTCCAAGAAGCGATTTGAATATGCAAAAGAATTTGTGTGAAAGTTTAGCATGTATGTATGAGTTTGGGGAAATGTAATGAATATGTATAAGTACATAGATTTAAACTGGTCTGTTAGGTAGTGGGTTAGGCAGAAATATCCCCCTCACGCCTGGCACCTAAAATAAAAGTGATGCCTCTTTCAAATACTGAAATTACAGTGCTAGAGTGTTTTATTCCCAACTTTGGTGACACTATCATTGTCATTAGTTAGGGGTTAAGCCACAGCAACCATGAAGGAGGGAAGGCACTGTTTTCCTTTACTTGGCTTGTTAACAGGTTTTCTAATTTTCAATTAGAAATTTTTACTATTTCTGCAATCTTTTGTGGATTTTTTTCAGAAGATAATAGAGAAGGAAAAGAAAATACAGCAAGATGCTGCATATCTGAATGAGAAAATAAGGCTCTACAGCACGAATAAGAACTAAGCTGACAAATTTCATCCTTGTTCTAAACTACAAAAACTCATTTACTCGATGTTTGGAAGACAGCACTTAAGGAGATGTTTTTATCCTCTATAATCATAATTTCAACTTACAAATGACCAAAACCTGAGTTAGGGATGGTGAGGCCTCCTTCCATAGTGTATTAGTTATTAACATTGGTGATCCAAGCCTAATCACCTGTGTTATTTATCACCCTGACAGTATGCACTTCTCTAATCCACAGAGGGGAAGAATGAAAATAAGTTTAAAAAATTTAACATATCAAGATATGAAAGCCTGGTTACTTATGTAAAGCTGTACAGATTCAGCTTCTCGGTATCCGTGATTCCTATTCCAGCCAAGAGAGTTACTCACACAGTCCAAAGTGACATTTTTTATTAAATTTATTTTCTAGATTTCACCAGGATAGCCCGTATGGAAGAATACAAGAATATATTTCTATAAAACAAATGGACTGACAGATTTTTACACTCCTTTCCTACATCAAAGTAACTAAAAGTTATAGTGTTAAAACATGCTTCATTGCTTTAATAAATAAATGTATTTCACTCCCTCTATACACTCCCTGTGAACACTCAGTTGATTTGTCAGAGTACAAAAGCCATGTCACCAGCCTGTGCACTAACACACGTTCATAAACAAAATACCATTGAGAGCAACCTAAAGATGGCATTATCTTTTACTTGGATAAAAAGTTCTTGATATTCAGCTGGAACCAATTTCAGATATTTCAGAAATGTTTGTTGTATCTCGCTCCCTCAGCTAACAGCTATAATAAAGAGACATGCAACTCTGAAAAAGCAGGTAGAGCCCATCAGTCAAAACCAAGAATGCAGCAGATGTTTTAAGAGGCACACCATCAACAGAAATTATTTGCGGTATGACCTAGAGACAGTGTAATAACATGTACAAGATGCAGATTACAGCTTTATCCAGGAATCTAGTGAGTGATGATCTTTCACCAAAAAAAAGAAAAAATGAACCCCCTGCGAAAAATCACCAAATATTACCTACAAGCAGCAGCCTTTAGATTCGTAAGGTAGTTTTTAAACAAGCAATCAGTAACTCACCTCTGCTGCTATTTCTTTATGCGATCCCAGAAAAAAAGCCAAGGGCAGGGTGGGAAGAGGGAAGGAGAACAGCCAGACACGAGAGAGGGAACAGACACAGCCGCTCATCCGAACCAAGGCTGCCACCTCGTGGGCTCGGGCCGGGGGCAGCCCCAGCGCTTTTCTTTCTCAAGGCAGCAATCAAGAGGTTTTTGATCCCATCCAGGATGAGGAAATGCAATCCATACTTAGTTTTGTAAGACATGATGATTGAACATATGTTTAAACTTGTACTTGCCTCTGGGGCATATTTTCTTCAGCTACAAAGCCCATTTCAAGTGTGCATGAGGTAAAGTCAGCAGCTGGTGAGTGCACTTACTTTAACCATTTCAGCACATTCTCATCTCTCACTGTTTGTGGGTGTGCTACAAGCCTCATGAGTCACCCTCTCCATGCCCTACGTCATTCTCCTGGATCTTCATCCACTTCCTTTAAGGGACTGGTCTCAGGCTGCAAGTCCCAATGCAAGTGATTCCCCTGTAACAATTTTCAATTCTACTACTCCTTTTATGGGCAGAGAAGTACTTTAAATAAACTAGGAAAGTTAGGTAAGATAGAAGTGATTTTATATATATATAGTAAATATTTATCCACTTTATTAAGAGTAGTTGGTCATAATTATTATGTTATGCTGACTATCCTGAATATTCTTCAGCTTTCCAAGAAAAGCATTTTCTCTCTTTGTAATAAGACATTACTAGAAAGCAACTAATTCAAGGCCTCTTGCAGAAAAGATTAATTTTATCCAGCTATCTAAAGTGTTAATCTGTAATTTATGGGGTTCCTTTTTGTACACATTGTAACCTTGCATTCCCCAAACATGTATGTGCCTTTTTGTAATCAAACATCTGCAGTTAAACTGCACTTAACTAAAGCCAGTTTAATTCAGCTCTCCAGGATGACTCATTTCTACTGATTAAACAAGGATATAGGAGAAACAGGGAAAGTTGTGAAACTTGTTTCTCTTCTTACTGTAATTCCAGACCATAATTCTTCCTTCATCAACTAGCAGCTGGCAAAATGTGCAACAGCGTCAAGATGATTTATTGTCACGAAACCTTACTTCCCCACACAAGCTAAGAGTCAGTTTGTGCACTTGTCTGTCTCTGAGGTGCAGAATGCAGCAATTTAGCTACTCTGTTCTGATCCTTACTGAGGAAGAAGGGCTGTCATTAAAACCACAGGCATTAAGGTAAAATCTATGTGTATCTACTATTATGTGGTATCTACACAGTTCCTCATAAAGTGAAGATGCACATTTTCAGCTGCTCACTACTGCTTTCCTATCTTGCTTTTATTCATGGGGGTTTCTTAGTCATGAGGATGTCAGTTCAAGTATTATTGTAGTCTCAGTTGACCCTATTATTTCTATTTTGTTCTTAAACAGATTAATTTATATATTAAAAAAAAAAAAAGCACTTCAAATATAGGTTTGTACAATACTCCAGAATAACTACTTTTTCTATACCAAAGAGTTTCCAGACATGTGCACACTAAGATATGACAGTAAGCTGTTCTCTTTCAATGTATGCAATCACGGAGCTGGGTTTAAAATCAGTTTTTGCAATATCTAAATTCAGTATCTAAGCATGTCTTCCTTCTCACTACACAGACTGGAGTTTCAATAGCTTCCCTTCCCCACAAAGTCACTAGTCTCAGATTAGAAAGGAAAGCTGAAACAAACAATCTGTTACAGCTTAAGAAAAAAACAGAAAAAGACATTAAGAAGTTTCTGTCCTCAAATTTAGTTTAAGCCAAGTCATAAGTACAGAGTCAGAATGCACTGGAGTCCACACATAACATTGCGTGTTTGGTTAGTTTTAAGATTTATAGATTTATTTATTCATAACATGGACAGTTTTCAGAGAAATTTGGTCTAAAAGTGATGAAAACTTTGTCACAAAAACAGCAGAACACTGCATACTTCATAAGGAATATGGCAGAGTATTTGGAGACAGAAATGGAAAGCCAAGGCACCACAAACTCTGTCATGAGACACCCAGAACCCCAAATTTCAATTATTGGTTTTAAAAGGATTAAATACATCCTGACTTAATCCTAGGTAAGATGATGGAGGAGTGACTAGCAAGATTTCATCCAGCCTAGAGGAAGCATGTTATAAAATCCACACACAGTAATAAAACCTGGAAAATTTCCAATTCTCCTGCACATTTGTTTTGAAAAACAATGTGCCAGCCAGCTAGTTCACAGAAGTCATGGATGAACTGACACAGTTCCCACTTGCTCCCTTATCTTTAGTTCCTTTCTTGCAATTTTCAACATTAGGAAAGTGAGAATCTGCCAAATCAGGAGCTTCTACAATTTCAAGGCTCTCAGGCCTTGATTTGTTCAACACTCTTCCACACCAGCTCAGACAGCTGATACTGTTGATGTTATGACCATCCACCAAGTTCCTCAGCCTTCCTGCTTATCGAGAGCAGCTTAATTTGGTTCACACACAAACTGCCATGATACTCTGTAGTTTTCAGACATTCACAGCAGTCACACTTCTGCTACTACCACCATTCTGCTGCTGCTGTAATCTTGATTGTGTATGTTGGGGTGGGAGGAAAAGCAACAGAATCAAGTGAAGCATTGCAAGTTGGAGAATTCAATTATTTTCTTCATCTGGTAGAGGCACCAAACTATGGAGATATGAAACACTCATGAACTAGAATGGCAGAGTTGGTAAATGGCTGTACAAGGTAACTGGGGTTCAGTCAATTATTTTCTCCCCCTCTGTTTCTAGGGGGCCTTATGCAACATCAAAGCCTTTTACACGCATCATAAGTGATGTTTAAACGCTAGATAAGGTCTTGCTCAGGGCTCTTCTCTGTGGAGGCTTTTGATTTAATTGAATATTTCACATTGTCACTGTATGCATTTAACAGTAGACATTTCTAATCTTGGTATGACTAACACCAGTCCTTACAAATACTCACATTTTCATGAAAATAAACCCAGAACCATCAGAATGTAAATAAGTTCCAAGAATCAGACAACGACTAAACAGCAATAAATGAACAATGCAATAAGGCAGTGCACCATTGCACTTTATTAGGCTCAGAAAAATAATGTTCATTCAGCTCTAGTACTCACAGAACTCCAGAATAAAAACCAGCATTTTAGAAACCTAACCAGACATGCATCACGCTGCTATTGATAAAGTCCTCCCTGGGCCTCCTTTTCTCCAGGTTAAGCAATCTCAATTCCCTCAGCTGCTCCTCATCAGGCTTGTGCTCCAGCCCCTTCCCCAGCTCTGTTGCCCTTCTCTGGACACACTCCAGCACCTCAGTGTCTTTTGTGTAGTGAGGGGCCCAAAACTGAACCCAGATTTGAGCTGTGGCATCATCAGTGCCCAGTACAGGAGGACATCCAATGCCCTGGTCCTGCTGGCCACACTATTGCTGATACAGCCAGGATGCCACTGGGCTTCTTGGCCACCTGGGCACACGTTCAGCTGCTGTCAACCAGCACCTCCAGATCTCTTCCTGCCAGGCAGCTTTCCAGCCACTCTGGCACCAGCCTGGAGATGCAGGGGGTTGGTGTGACCCAAAGGCAGGATCTGCCTTTACCTTGTTGAACCTCACACCACCAGCCTTGGCCCACTGATCCAGCCTGCCCAGATCCCTCTGCAGAGCCCTCCTACCCTCCAGCAGATCAACACTCCCACCCAACTTGGGGTGTAATCTGCAAATTTACTGAGAGTGCCCTCAATCCCCTCATGCAGATCATTGATAAAGATATTAAACAGAACTTTTCCCAGATCAATACCACAAGCAGGACACAAAAAGCAGCAAAAGATACCAAACAAAAAAAAGGATTTGTGTCAACTTCCCACCCCTTGGTAGATTTGGGAATCAGGAGGGAAGTCCACAGTTCTTCCTTGTCCTGCCTTTTCATCCAAAGACTTTGTTGAGAATGTTCCAGAAGACATGTTTAAAAGAAACTACTTTCAGGGACTATAATGCTGTTAATTTAATATTACATAAAAACCAAAGCAAAAAAAAAAAAAAAGATTTTATTTGATTTCCTGACAAGCATGCAACAGGAAACAGAACATTCATTTGCTAATTTCTTTAATTCTTCAGCTTTTCAAGAGTATTTCTCAGACTACAAAAACAACAGTAAGGTTGCTTTTTGTCCATATGGGTGTCACGCTTCCTGTCATTAATTTATTTGTTGTTTGCCACATGGTAAATAAATAATGTACAAAACCTCTAGCAAACAACAGCAAGTAAAAACCAGCAGGATCTCAATAAAAGGCTCTCATTAACCCAGGTGGAATAGTATAAAAGCCTTTACAACACCCTGTTCCCTTCATGAAAACACAAACCAGGTGCTAAAAATGGTCTGTGGCAATTTTAATCAAAAAATTGTTATGAAGTGTAAGCATTTGTCCACAACCACTGTTTAATAGTGCAATTGGTTTTATTCCTCCAGTACAGAGTAAATTTTTTTTCTACACACAAAGTAGAAACTACTGACTTTGTAATGTCTCCCAGGGCAGGAATCTCAGGAGCCTCACAGCACTGAAGGTGCTGATGCCAGCATAGCAGCAGCATTGGGAGATTAAAACATTTGCCATATGTGAAAGATTCCCTGAGCACAACTGCTGCACTGCTGAAGTGAGCAGGAGTTTTTCCATTGCCCATCCCCCATGACACCCTGTACCATGTCATTTGCTAAAAACTCAAAACCAAAATAAAAAATTATTTCCCTTTTTCTTTCTCTGTTATTAAATAATGCAGACTTAAATTTATCTGTTATAACAAATAATTGTTTTACTTAATTTTCAAACTACATCCCCCAGTATTGCTGTCTACTAGTGTCTCAGAAAATGAGAAGTAAAGCTTACCAAATTTTTTCTTTTTCCATTCCTCCTCTGGCACACTGGTTTATTACAGCAGGGCTACTCATGGTAAGGGCTGAGCTTTCAGAATTCATTTTTTTTCTACAAAAGAATAACATCAAAAAACAAGAAAAATGCTATTTAAGTAAAGATTGTGGTTACTAATTAAGTAGAAAACTGAAACTTTTTAAGACAAGAACTTTTAAAAACCAAATGCAGTATGTTTTACTCATTTAAGTAAATGTCCTACATCAATGGGATTAATTGGATGAATACACTGAGAAGGATTTGGCAGTTTTATGGACTTGCTAGTTATGCCAAACCCAACACTGATTGTCTTCTGTTTACTTTTCTGAACACATGCCAAGAGAGTTGATGTCAGCAAGCCTGTAGCCAGGGCTGTGCACCACGGCAGTTCTGTTAACTCAGAGCAGCAGCCACAGCCAGCACTGCTGTGGAACGATCCACACACACAATGTAGGGAAGGAAATTTCAATTTCTAACATGTAAAGATTTACAGAAGCTTTTTAGCATATTTTAATAACTTAAGATCATACTTTGCCAATTTGCAGAAAATAACCATTCATTCATGGTTGAAGTCCCACTCTAAAACAGCACAGACATATTCCAGAGCTGGCAATAGCAATTCCCAAGTTACACCACTTACAAAAGGTCTATATGGTCAAATAAGTTTCCAGTAAATTACTTGCATGGCAAGAACAAATGAAGACTCTACATAATGCAAGTTAATTCCACCATGAAACAGTAATTATTTTTTGGTAACAGGATCCACAATGTTAACCTGAAACTTGTGAGTCCTACAGCTTCCCTCCCCACTCCTGCTTTCTTTTAAAGGAGGGGGGAGGATATTTTTAGCCATCAGTCATCTTATTCAACTTGATTTAACACCTGGTTTCTATTATGGTCAGTACAAGACCTAATGAATTAACAGAAATCAGGCTCAACTGTACATTAATTAATACCTTCTAGTATACAACCAGAAAATAGGCTGTGCTTGTCAAGATAATAATCCCATAGTTTTTCAAGAAGGTACAAAGAACCATTAAAAAGCTGGTTTAACCTGTGTGAAACCTGGGCCAAAATCTGACTTGACAGATCTCAGGGACAGCATGAAAAACTGAGTGCAGGGCACGTGTCCCGTCACTGGCACGTAGATAAGGCCAACCTGCACAAAATAAATGCTCTGAAGAGAATGCCCATCTTGGTTTCAAAATTCTGCCCATGCAGGAGTGGATAAACAGCCCTGGCAAAGCCCTGTTTATCAGATAGAAGTCCCAGGACCAGCAACCAAACTTTGGTCCTTACTGACATTAATGTCTTGTTTTTGCCCGCCCCTTGCTGTGAACAGAGCCTGTGGCACTGACCCTTCAGAGCAAACAGGACAGATTTGCAAGAATAGGTCTTTAATCTTGAATTTTTTTAACATCCCTCACAATAGAGAGGGATACAAGTCTATTTTTGGGCAAATTTATTTCTTGACATCTTGTTTTAAGCATCCAAAAAACTACTCTGAACAGGAAAACAACAAAAGCCTCACCTCTCTGAGGGCAGGAACAGAGACTCAGCCATCTGACCTCTTTTTGGATCAGTGCCTGGCCTCAAATTTACTCCTGATTCTCAAGTGCATCATTTTGGAAGAAACAAAAAGTAAGAAAAAACAAACAAAAACACCACAAAGAAAAAAAAACCAGCAAAACCAAACAAACACAAACCAAAAACTCAAACCAAATCAACAGCACAAAAACCCCACCAAACAGATCCACACAAAAAACCCAGTAATTCTAAAGCTGGCTGAGCAGCAACATGTGCTGAAAACTAAATTATTACTTGCCTCTCTAGTCTATAATAACACAGGAAGAGGAGAGTTTTTCTTAAATTCATTTTAAAGCAACATTGCAAGAGTCCATACTTAATATCTTCTGCAAAGTGCCCCTTTTTGAGGAAGCCATTTCCTAACGTGGGGAAAGCCCAGATTCTTCAATGATCACACAAGTTATGGCAGCAAGAGTTTTACCTCCTCTTACAGTCACCCATACCAGTAAGATCAAAGGTTCAGGGCAAGGTTGGAAGCAGTCTCTCAAAGTTGGAAGGTCAAAGATTCAGATTACAAAACCACAAGGTTGCCATTCCAGAAAAAAAGGTACAACTTCCACTGTGCACCTGTGAGCTGGTACTAGAGCAGCACAACTGTTCAAAGTATGACTAAAAAAAAAAAAATAAAGTTGTTTTCAGCACTCTCCTCCCCACCTGTGGAAATATCCAAGCCAACACTCCATACATATCTCTGCACTGAGACTTCCACACTCAAACTAGAGCAAAAGCAGAGGCCAGAAGCGATAAAAGTTATTGTGTTATTCTTTTCTATGAACAATTGATGATAAAGGTTGACATAGATCTAACAGAAAATAAATGAAACATGGCATTAGCCCAATTTATGTTCTCAGATGCTCCGCAAAAGAAAACCACATGAAGTAATAGAGAGAAATACATCTTGTCAAACCTCTCAGCTCCCTCACATTCCCAGCCTGATATCTGAGAACAACAGTAGCATGCTGTGCACTTTGAGTGACTTTTGTCTGTATCAGCCTATATCAGCTGTCTACATCAGCTTCTTTCGAATCACACTCCTTGGTTACTGTCTGTGGAGATGGAGGGCACTGCCAAGGTTTGGAGGCCACGTCGGGATTGCCATTCAGCAGCTCTCCCCAGCCACACTTTGGAGGTTGGACAGCAGTGAGTCAGACAAGCTTCAGGGGCACACTTTTGTCACACTATTCCTGTCAACAGGTCTACACGGGTCTTTGTTGACGCTCTACCAGGAGCAACAGGTAATTAAACAGTTGATCCCCACAACACTGACAAGTTTTATGGCCTTGTCAAAATACCAAAAGTTTTTTAGTTTCTAAATGGCAAATGGAAAACTGGTATCTGTCAACACTTTACAAAGTCATAGATACCAAATATTACCACTACTACTTACTTGAAAGTCATTTCACTGAAAAATTCTCAGCCTGTAGATTCCCTACTCATGTGCCACAGAGTTCCCATAAGACGCTTTCTTGAGAATAAAATATTATTATTTAAATATGTACAAGGGGGATTTATCTTTTCAAGCATTAAGAATATTTTACATATATATTAAGAATATTTACATATTTTACATATTTCCAGCAAACAGAAACTGCTTCAGTAGGTCTAAAATAAAACTGATTTTTTTTTTTTTTGTGGAAAGAAAATTGTAAGGCTTATAGTCTCTAAAAAATATTGTTCATATTCAAAGTAAGCCACACAAAATGAAAGTTAAAACTAACAAAGGAAACTTTGTATATGTTTAAAAATATATATATATATGCACACAATCAGAATACTACTACTATCCTCAGAAATCAGCCTCCAGTAACAACAACATCTTAGAAAATTAAATGCAATTCAAGAAGCAAAAGAACGATGTTCAGAAACAAATGTGCTGCTCACAGGTGCCTCTTTCTGTATCGCCATCCAACTCTTGTTTGGACTTGAACTTCATGGCATAGGCAAGATTCATGATGAAACTTGAAGGAGGAAAATAAATCTATCATCTTCCCTCTTAACAGCCTGAAGCCAGATGCCAAGACAAGTCAATGAATATTAAGAGACTGCTCAGACGCATTCTGTTCCTGAGCCTCTGTACACTGAACCTTGCCTGTTCCAGATAAGGGACACGCACTTGAATTAGGTGTTGTCCTGGAGATCGTGCTGTGCTGTAACTGCAGGAAGTGGGCAAAAAGCTACTGCAGAACAAAAACATAGGAAAACAATGCCAAAGAGTTTATTTATAGCAACTATGTTTAACACTACTGTCTCTGTCTTACTGTGGAAACTTGAAGAAACATCCTTGCTGGTTTTGAGGAGACATCTGAAATTCAGACTACTTAATCTTCTATGACCAAGTATACATTGCTTAACACTAGAGTCCCCATAGGGAAACATGCACCCGAAAATTCTTTTATGTTACCTCTTCTATGCTTCCATTAAAAACACTAACTCTGTCTGAAGCCTTATCAGTCCATCTGCCTTAGAGTAAATTCTTACACCACATAATGGCACAGAAAAGCCTAGCAGTGGTAAGCCACTAGCTCAAATACTGACAAGTGTGTTATATTTAAGTATATTTTATTCATTTGTATTTCATTTTGGGAGTATGCAATGGCCCTTAAGTGGACAAAAGCAAAGCAGGGGGAAAGGCTCTAGTATAGCACAGCACTCAAGCCCCTGAACACCTGCACAGAACAGCACAGCAAGATCGTTTGAACACAAAGACATAAGAAGGTTCAAGAAAAGTATTGAAGTCACAATACCCACAGGTTCAAACCTAACTTATATCTGGAAGAATGGGGTAAGTATTAGCCAATCTTGTTAAAACTGATTCCCTACTCAAAGCCCATTTTCTCCTCCTCCTCTTTTTTCCCCCCTCTCCTTGTGTTACAGTGTAGATACACTTTGATCCTCAGGCTAAAAATATTTTTTGCCTTTCCCTCCACACCCTATTTGTATCTCTAGACAAGATATTCACAGTAGCCATAGTTAAAAAATAACATATCATTCAACAGCTGTTCACTATAGTTAAAGCAAAAATAATTAATATCTTCTGATGAAACATGTTCCCACAGTTCCTCACTAAAATGCTTTGCATTGTTGAAATAGTATCTTGTTATACTTAGTTGATAAGAGAACTGTGAGGAAAAAAAAATCTTTTCTGAACTCTAAGAACCTTCAATGCAGAAACTACTATTCTTTTTAATGAAAAAAAGAAGGCAGTAGCATCACTATGTAATGGGCAATAATGTGCATCTACTACGAAGAAATTGATGTGTTAGCCAGCGTCATTCTCCGAAGCCAATGTCTTTACGCTCACAAAGCCTGAAGAGCTGATTACCAGTTAGCAGGTGTAGTGTAACATCTCCAAAGAGGCCATCCCCATTCCCTCACTAACTGCCTGAAATCTGCCATTTCAGGTGAATGAACACACTTACCCTTGCATTGCTTTCTGAAAAGTCAAGTTTCCACACCCGAAGTCAGCAAACACAACTATCTCCCATCTCAATAGCACTCAGCTCCCAGCCAGCTGCCGCCTTAGGCAAACACTTTGTTCAAGGGCACATTTAAACTTTAAACCAAACTTCACAATGACAAACTCTAAAAACAATCTTTTCTTCAAATTGTTTTTCTGAGGCTTTCAGATATGGCAGTTGCAAAACATCTTTATGCCACTATAGCACACTTCAGTGAAACCAGAGTGAAAACTCAAGAAGCTCTTGAACAATATTTTACAGTAGCAGCCAGTGCTGAGAATTCCACTTTGGATGACCACTTCAATCCCACCCAGCACACCATAAAATTGGTTTCACACACGCCATGGTTATTTCAAGTTTTGACCTCAATGAACACGTGGCATACCATTACTTACCCTCTTGGAGTCTTTAAAAATGCACCTGATGCCCCTAAGGAATGATGTTTTGGAGCACCTTTCCAAATACCTATTTTTGAGAGTTTTTATTCCTGTTCTGAAGGCATCTCATTAAAAATATTTGCCTTCTGTCCTCCTCAGAAGTGCAGTTAAATTTTATATAGGTACTTTCTACAAGCATATACACAAAGATATTTGGAGGCAGCAGTTCAGAGAACCACAGATGCTGCATATTTTGGTGAATCGGTCAGAACTCTTCAAGGTGACAGAGAAGAAGCTTTAAAGTAATGGAATGATCCTGCCTCACAGCAAGTGTTGAGTTTGGCACCCTCTCCCAAAGACACACACTTGCTATAGACAGCAAGACAGTCTATCCAGCATATATAAAAGACAATATTTAGTTTTGAAATAGCATAAATGATGTACTTATTCTCAGCACAAAGTACATTAAAAGGTAGAAGACAATTATTAAATAAATAAATAGATAAAAGTTCATTCCAGGCTGAAACCAGAACACTGACATGAAAGAGTGCTCCATGCTGGAGAAATACAGCCCAATATGAGACAACACTGTCAATGGAACCACTCCTCCAGTTAACTGAGCCTTAGCTCTTTTCCCTAAAAAATACCAAAAGAAATGGAAGGCAACCAATTACATTAGAATGCATCTAACATTACCATCAATGAAAGCCCCCAGAGAAGTTTCCCAGCATCAAAGAGAGGACAGGGTTACACCTCAGCTTTCAGATCCATTTAAATACATTTACATGGTAGGACAGCAACATCAGGGACACCACAAGCAGGTACATGCACACGTTCTACTCCCAAAATACAAACACAGATTTTCCTAAGCAGGTTATGGCTCAGGAAAGCATAAGAAAGGACTGACACTGCTGGTTTAGTCTGTCCTGCACACCAGCATATTATATAATACTGTCCACTACTGCCATAAATACAGGAGAGCAAGGACTCATCCACACTCTTCAATCTGCCAAGTTATCAGGAGCTGCCAGTGGTTTCAAGTCAAACTTTAGCAGTGCAGGGCACAATAAGGAATGTTTGTGAGCTTTGTTGTCACTTTCAGGGATGGTAGTTGATTACCATATCAATAAAAAAATAATGCTTCAGTACTCTTGCATCTTAAAACATGCAACCAAATCTCTCATCTGATTAAGACAAAACCTAACATTATGAAACACTTGCAAAGACTTCAACAAAACATTTTAAAGAGGTTTAAAATGCAGAAGATACAAACAAAAAATGAAATCTACTGTTTAAGCAGAACACAGAGAACAGTAAGTACTATACTCTATTCAATACACAGAGATATCAAGAACTTTTTTTGCCACTGATGTTGAAATTACTTATGTCACCCTGAGACAAATCTGTTTCTCTCTGGACTAAAAGATCCAGATGTTCCTATTTCAAGTCTCTGGCTTCAGCACCAGACAGCAAAGAAAACAACCTGTCCCTTCTATCAGCAGGCAGTTCTCCAGCACTGCCCATTTCTCTACCCTTTACCCCTCTCCAAGTTTTTATTTCTTTTCAGCAAAGCAAGCAAACAAAACACAACAGTATAATAATGCAGCTTGCACTGGAGACTTACTGCTAGCCTTTAGCCAGTTTGACATGCAAAAGGTTATCTGACTTTTATCATAAACTATGATTTCAAATGCAAATACAACTACTTTTAAGCTAAACATACTGCATTGTGCTTTGCAGTTGACACTATGCAGGAAAACAATGTTGAGAGGTTCTTTCCAAAGAATATGAGTATTTATGTTCCCAATTTAGTGACTCATACAACCAGCAATTTGAGATTTATTTAACTCTATCCTCCTCAAACTTCTGTATTTGAAAGCAAGCACTAAGTTTCTATTCAAAATTGTAATAATAAAACACAAAGATTTTTTTCTATGATTTTTTAAATCTAGGTTTTACCTAGAGGAAAATTATTTCCAGAAATATCTTTTTGCTGTTTCTGTAAAGAATATTAAAAGGGCTATACAAAGCTAAGTCAATTTAAGGAACAATTAACTAAACAAAAAAGACACATTTTTTGAAATTAAATCTCTTTCACAGTAAAGGCAGACTCCGAAAAAAAAGAAAAATGAGATACAGCATGCATGCCCAATGTAAAATTAATGCAACCACTGTCCCTTTTCTTCATATTCTTCTCATCCTTTCAGCATATCCCTGCTTCCCTTTTGTTTATCCTCACCAAAAATACATTAAGCACAAATGAAAACCAAGACAAAGATCACCACAGCTGAGATAAATACAACACACATTTTTCTCTTTATCAGAATCATCACTGCCAGGAAATGGCAGGTTAGAATTTTATCTACCTGGAAGGGTGTCATATTTTCTGCCTAAAATTAAAATTATGATCCTTTCAGCCTACTGTCTTAATAATCATGATTATTTCATTCAGGATTATTGCACAGTTTAATACACTTAACTGAAGTTTGCCAAGGTGGCCTTGCATTTATTTTCTGGGTTATTTAATACATTGAAAGGCAGACAAAGAGTTATATTGTCCTAAAATTGAGTCTTTACAGCTTTTCGCCTGCAATTGCTAAGCACAGTCAGAATCCAAACCAACATGGGAAAGTTTTTACAATCCAAGTCTACATGGCAAAGTTTGCAAGACCACCCCTCCACACAACAATCTACTCGCTTGAGCGAGTTTTTTTCTAGGCTATTAATTACCTATGGAGCATCAACAAATGTTAATTTTGACAGCACCTACTTCTGTAGGCAAAGCATTTTAGGGTTCAGCCTCACCTAAGAACCTCACTGTCCACAGGGGGATACCAGGCCTGGGATACCCTCATAACTGCACATGTCCATACAAACGTGCTGGTGCTGCAATTCATACATGCCTTTAACCTCTCCCAAGGAAAGGCCATACACAAGCAAGAAGGAGTCAGTCATCCCCAAAATATACCCTGTCCAAATAGCTGGTTGTTGTCTTCAGCAAATAGGTGATAGTCCAGACAGTGTAATAGGCATACTCCTAGTTATAATCCCAAAAATTTATTTAGGGGAAATGGTGAGGTGTTTAAACTAACAAAAGCTGCACTTCTCTTTAACAACTGAAATGTCTGAGAGATTATACCAACAGAGCAGCTGTTCTTGTTCTACAGAAACCACACAAGTCCAGATAATTCTTGCCAACTTTCCAAGTTTATGCAAGCTTCAGTGGTGTAAAAGCCAATAAACTTCTTTGAATGCAAGTTGTACCACACATTGATTACACCTGCAGAGCTATGAGGGCAACTAGAGGACTGTGAGGGTAATTAACTCTACAGAAAGGGAAAAAAATAACAACAACAATATGGGGCACCTTTCTAGTAACATTTCTGATTGCATATATAATGATTTAACACAAAAGGCCAAAAACCCTCTTTTATTGCCAAGAACATAAAGCTTCTGCTTCTTGTCCAGTTAAACAATTTTTGGAGGGAATTCCTGGATTTTACTACTGGCCATACCTTCAAGTACTGCCCTCAGCAGTGGTCTGGGTGAGACGTGTTACTGCAAACGATCTCCTCCAGCCACAGCACTAGCCTCCCCTCAGGATACTCATCAGCACGCGATTAGGAAGTAATAAATGTACACACGCCCTTGTGTTTAGGTATTAACAGCCTGATCCTTTCGCCAGGAACGCTTTCAGCTGATCTCGGGCTGTGCCGAGCACCTGCGAGTTAATCATTGCCCACATTTCGGTACTTGACAGAACATCCCTGCACGTTCTACCCCGGCTGGCACTACAGGGGAGAACAGTCTGTGTGTGCACATCCTCTGCGTTACATTTGCGGGTGGAGACCACATGCTAAATAACCATTAACTTAATGCTAAATAACCATTTATTTCAGAATAGTTACTTCATAGCTGTTATAGTCAAAAGCAAAGCAGGAGGTGCGTGTTAATCACACATTACTGGAGCGTATTTAGCAAGTCCTTTCTTTCCAATTTTTTTAGCTACTACACTACAGTAATTCTACACACTCCTAAAGACTTGTGCAAGACCTCAGCCATTTGTTAATTCCAGATTTCATATGACCCGAACAACTGGAATCCACAACACACCCCCACAAGCTGAGAGGCACACTTTGGTAACAAAGCAAAGACAGTTACATAGAGGCTGGTTGAGTTAAACAAAATAGTCTTCCACGATCATTTCCCAGCTGCCCTCCATATTACACAGGAAGAAAATGGCAACAAATTATTTCTCCAAATACACGTCTCATTTATACGCTGATCAGGTGTCTGCAAAAACATACAGCACATACACAAAGCACTCCAAAAGGATTCTAAACACATTTATTACAGCATTTGTAGCAGCAGGCAGATGCTTCCACAAAAAAAAAAAAAAAAAAAAAAAAAAAAAAAAAATATATATATATATATATACATATATATATATATACACCCAGAAAAATCCTTTCATCAAAGGAGATTGTTCAAAAACCTGAATCACTGAAAACATACAAATAAAACTCCAGGATAAACAAAATTTAAGGGGTCAGGTTAATTTTCTTTAATACCTAAAGCAAAAAATTCAAGATAGGAAAAAAGAAACACGTGAGCTTTTTAACACAGGAAAAAGCTCCTGAGTCAATATGAAGGTATTACACATAAGCTCCCGAGCAGAACCAGGTATCACCCACTTCAATTCATGAACAGCCAAACAAAAGTTTTGTTTAAGGACGTGGTCTCACTGGCCACTTTCTGGAAGCAACTCCACATAATACACCTCCAAATCATGTGCACATGCGACTCCCACAACTTGGAATCACGCCAGAACAACTGTCTACACAAAAGCAGTCCTGAGAAGAAGTGAGCTATTCAAATCAGAGCGGAGGTCTGCGAGAATGTGCAGGGAATGATACTGAATGTTACAGTGTCTTCGCGGTCACGAGGCCCTGTCACACTGCTAACCCATACACACCGCTCCGACGGGAAAGTGAATGGGATCTCTGTTCAAAACAATGGGACATCTTGTTTACTGTAACTGGCTAACAAATACATACTGAGAACAGGTATCATGTCATACATAGGAAAAATTTAAACAGAAGGACTAAACCCACTAAAAATGACAAGCCAGAGGTATCCCCGTGCATTCCCTTACTTCATCTGCACCAGGGCAGCTCTGTTTCACACACTCTACTACCTGCATTCTGCAAGCACTATTATTCTGCAATAAATACTTTGGTCTATTTGTTTCCAAATCTCATGGCTTCTCCTATTCTGAACTCAGATTCTGTACGGATACAACATCCGTCTCATAACCTGTTGCACTCGGCAGACCTCTGTACATGCCACAGAACTACGCAACCAAAGTAATTCCATAGCAAGTGTTTTGAGGATGAGGGAACGTCCTCTACCCTTTAACTATGAAAATGCACTAAAGGATAACATTTAACTAGAAACTGCATTAATGAACGTAGGTATACAAGAACGTTTATACAGTCGTAAGATTTAAGAACTATATAAAAAATAAATTAAAAAATAAAATCACGGGGAAAAAAAATTTACCAAAGCTGAATTTCTTGTGTGAACGTAAATGGTTCCGTAGTAGATCACAGCTCCCGGCCGCTGCCGAGCACAGCACGGAGATGAGCAGTAGCGCACTGAGCCCGCAGCCGGCACGAAACCCGCCGCGCGTTCACCTGCGCACCGCAGAGACCAGGCTGCGGTCCGCGCACCAGCGCCGCCTCCCATCACAGCCCGCTGCGAGCTGCGGAGCCTCACTCCGCAAGTGTAACTCATTACGCTCCC
>NW_008237878.1:4788964-4795821 GCF_000691975.1 Corvus brachyrhynchos
GGGCCCACAGCAGCTGCCTCCGCAGCCCCGAACGCCCCTGGGTCTGCCGGGGCTCCGGGCTGCGCTGCCCCGGCCTCCCCCCATCCCTCGCCTCCCGCCCGGAGAAGGTGAAGGAAGCCAAGCTGGGGTCGGGAACAGCTAAGGAGGCAGACCGACCAAAAAAAGGCGAAGTACATCACGCCACGTTAAGAATCTCAAACGAGATTAACAGCAACGGGACCAGGAGTAGGTCCCATTAGGTTAAAAACTTGGGCAAAATAGTGACAAATAATGTACATATGGTAACAGGCATGTGTGTTTTGGACGAAAGCAGTAGTATGGAAATACATTCAAAAGTCCTACTGACCTGGAAAAATACAGAGATGTGAAGCTGGAGGCATGTAGATGATGAGCACTTTAGATGAGGGACTCTTTCTGCTGTTTGTACTGTACCTGGTAAAGATAATCTTATTTTCTGTGACTGAAGTCAGTATAATAGTAATAAATACTAACCATTACATCACTTAAATACAAATTCAAATGTAGCTGGTAGGTCTCTCTCACAGTAGTGGCATTGCCAACATAAAACAGCCAACGGAAAAACAATAATAAAGAAACTCACCACATTTTGTAGCCCAGACACCAGAAACACTTTACAGTAGAATAACTAATAATTAACTAGGGTTTGGCCTTACTTTCTAAACCAACATCTTGCAAGGAGATTTCATCTCTCTGTCACTTCTAATTGCTGAGGATAGGAATGTGGAATGGAAGAGACATATGGACATCAGATCCTTCTTTAAGTAAAGGTCTCTAATTCCATGTCATTTCTTCAGGCTGGAACACTAAAGTAATCTCTAAACTTCACACTGTATGAAAACATTATGGAATTAAAATCGTATTTAAAGAAACTGGTTCTTAAGGTGAATTCTTTTTAAACTAGGGACAATTTAACTGGATAATAGCCATCAAGATGCTGTAGTAGTTTTACATAGTAGTTTACAGCTGGGGATTTTTTCTACTCTTAAAGTAGCAATTCACATAAATTATACAGGTGTGTGGAGACCTGGCACTTCTCTTGCCCTAGGGCAAAGTCAAGGGTTTATGTCTTAAGCAACACCAGCTTATGGGCAAAACCTGGGCTCCCAGCAGCATTGATACAATTAGCAGAATGGAGAAATCTGTGAGGTTGCTTAAGTCTGGTAATTTCTTAAATCTGGTAATTCCTGGAACACTGAACCTGTCATAGCTGCAGCCAAGAAAAGTGGAAAACAGACATCCACCCCCTGCTTTGGTAGTGCCTGTTACAAAAGCAGAGATGCACAGGCTGTAAGTGCACGTCCATTTTTTATCCACGGCTTATCATGTCCGTCACAGAAAGTGACAGTTCCAGACCCCTGTTTTAAAGCTTAATTCGGTATTCATTACCAGGAAATGGGAAGAGATGCTCTGTTTAGAGACTTTTGAGTATTTTATGTGTCCACAAAATTTCCACTTATTATGCACACAGGGAATGAACAATTAGTTGATGTAACATTTATAATTATATAACAAAATGGAAGCCGGTCAAACACATCAACTAAAAGCATTGTCCAGGGAGACTGGAAACTTTTTAGTAATTACTCATTTGCATTTCCTGGGTTTAAAGATGATAAATTATAAAATGCAATTTCTAATTGTTGTTTGTTCAGCATTTTAAAATCATAAGCATGGAATTTTCTTTAGTATGCAAAATATAAAATTCAAATGTTAAATGTATTATTACTTCAGTCCAAAACATTATCTTAAAAACACAGTGATATCTGACTTACACTTAAAAAAAAAATGGTTAGCAAGCCAATTCAAGGGTAAAAACATGAATAATCAAATAAATGTACTGGTATTTCTCAGCTTTGGAGGCAGTCTAAGCAAAAAAGGTGAAGTTCAGAAACACGAATCCTGCCCTGTTTTCCTGATTCACTGTCACTGGTCTTCCCACTCCACCCTCAGTAGCTGAGCATTGTCCAACTGTTCAGCAAAGAGATGGTGACTTCCTTCCTAACACCTGAACACACCTTGGCATGTTTGCAAAAGCTACAATGAAGAGCAGACAGTTTCCTTTCTGTTGATGACTCATGGCTTTTATGGGTACATCCCCTCTATTAGACATTGCTAAAGACAAGCAGGTCTAATTCTATTCTCACTTTTAATTATTTTGAAATAAGTATGATGTAACTGACAGCAATGAAATCACTCCAGATTTTCATCAAAATTATAAAGGAGTCATTCTTGCAAACCAGGTTCTCATCAAGCAATGTACTTCCACAGGAATAGTACCAAGGAGTGCTACGGGGCTGAAACAGGCCCCTGCAGAGTCTGCCCCGAGGTACCTCACACTTCAGAGGTCTCTGTGGGGTGTTGTAAAGGAAATAAAACATTGCTTAACGTCTGCCCCAAATCTACCTCTTCCTCCTCCTGCAGTTCTTGCTGTGCCACTCTCCCATATGCTCCATCAGTAGAGGATTTGCTGCAGTGGTGCCACAGAACCCTGGGACATGAACCAGTGCCCTGTGGTTCCACCACCCAAGTTACTGCAAAATGCCAAAGCGTTACAATAATCTCTTACCAAATACACTGAGTGGTCACAGACTGCTCAAAGAATCACC
Source organism: Corvus brachyrhynchos (assembly GCF_000691975.1). Classification (NCBI taxonomy): domain Eukaryota; kingdom Metazoa; phylum Chordata; class Aves; order Passeriformes; family Corvidae; genus Corvus; species Corvus brachyrhynchos. Next base: position 4,791,589 of record NW_008237878.1, read on the forward strand.
ATTATGGCTCAAGACCAAGGCAAGAAACCCTGTTCTGCCTTCAGCTGACACCAGCCCACCTTTGTTCCCAAGTGGACCTATCTCCTATTCCTCATCTAGTTCCTACCCAGTTCTCATGTAACACAAGCACAGTAACACTTGCTCATGGCATGTGTATGACCAGTTGTACACTTATGAAGAAAAAAAATCTCTCACTGCCATCATTAGTATCTGATTTCATAACCAGACCCATTGAGATTGGTTGAATCACCTGAGAAATAAAGCATTACTAAAAAGGGTGTGACCACTGCCTTCTGGAAAGGCCTAAAGAATGTTGCCAAAAACCACTTTTATATCGTGATTATAGTTCTACAACTTGCACTGTAAATTATTTTTACCAGACAGGAGCTGGCTGCCCTGAAAATACTCCTGGCACTGGTTTCCTTAATGTAAAATACTTCTGGGGATTCTTCTTCTTTAGGAAACAGTTTAATTTGGTAATTATGTAAAAAAATAAACAAACAAGCCCATTCTCCAAGTGTTTAATTTTCCCTTTTACTATGCAAGGCATCCAATTTGAGAAGTTTAATCCTCTGTAATTGGGTTAGAAATCAATTTTTTTTAACCATGAAGAAGGTGACTTCTGTTTTTAGGTTTGATCTGTATTTTTAGTGTACTGTCAAAGGTAATGAAGAACTCCTGGTTTGCAGTTATTGGAAGTAGTCAATATTCCAATAAAAGACAGCCTCTAAAGGTTAATTTAGTTTAAAATGGAAAAAACACTTTATCAGTTTACCAAGTCTTTGGTATAATCTAGGGTTCTATGGCTATTAAGAAATGTAGTACTAAAGAAATGTAAGAAATGTTGTGTTCCTCGGATAATGTATTATGGTTATCAATAGCAAACTATTTTAGGTTGAGTGAAATCTCATCATAAACCTGGCTGGCTATTAACAAAAATTCAGAGCAAGTTTTGTGAACAATTTTATGCTGATTTACAGTTAAAGGGTTAATACAGAATTTGCACATGGAGCAGATGTGTTAGAGTTTAGAATTACTTGAAACCGCAGATACACACTTCCCCTGTGGAGACAAAACGCCAAATTGATGGACTGCCATGAAATAAACTTACCTGACTCATATGATCAACAAGACAGCCTCTCTTCAAGCAGACCTTTCTGCACACCACTAGCAACTAAATAGCTAGAATTCCAACTAAATCAGCAGCCCAACAGGACAGCATTCCATCCACTCACTCAGACTAGTTCAATCTGCCATCTATTGTCAAGGCTTGCGACCCTACCAGGAGAGTCTGGAAAAGAGTCTGATTTTTGTAAATCAGCCTTGACTGTTACAGCTTTAAGTCTTTTTACAACCTGATGAAGAAAATTCTCCAGATGTTGATTTCTTCTTGCATAGATTTTTACTATTGTAACCTATTAAGTCTATTATATTATAAATTATTGTATCTAACATTATATAACTAGATTCCCTTCATTTACCTGAGCAACATAAGGAATCAGAGTGGTTTCAAGGCCTACCCCTAAAATTACAGTTTGCAAGGTTCACTGACTGGAGCAGTGCTTTGAAATCAGTTGGATGAAAAGAAACCACATATAAATCTTACGTATTTATCACATCCTCTTTGACAAAATGAATCCAGTCCAGGTTATTACAGTTTTGTGGATGTGGATAGGTTTCACTTGGCATGCAGAACAACCATGTACTGCTAGGAGACCTCAGCGGAGGATACAGGAAAAATAATTACATAAAATCACATTAACACCATTTTATTAAAAAATAAAATCAGACCCAGTCTGTTCAATACAGAAGATTTAGAAGTTAAAGTTTCTTAGAGTTGCTCGACTATTATAAAGACCCATCAAAACAGCCATTTCCCTCCCTCATGTAGAGCATGAACAGCAGTTAGCAGGTCTGGCTGCTTGTGTGCTGTGTGGAACTGCAGTCAAAGGATGCAGGATAAAACCACTGCACTTTTAAGCCATTTCTTTTTAGTAGTATAAGAAAAGCCCAATGAATGAAATGGAATAAAAATATTTTATTTTGATATTTAACTTCTAAATTATAGTATGATAAAAAATTATTTCTGCAAATGTCAGGTGCATTCCATTTTCAACAGTTTATGTGTCCTTGGACACATACAAATTATGACAACAACTGTACTCATCATTCAAAATGCTGAACACGCTGTCACATCTTGAGCCTTCAGCTTTCCAATGTTTTTTCCACCCTCCCAGAAAATACACTATAAAACACCCAATGTCCACACACTTGAGAATAGCAGAAATTAAAAGGGATCCTTTTGCCATTAACATGATGTTTAGAATTTACTAATGCTTGAAAACAGTAGTAAACTAATCTCTAACATGTGCTAACATATCTTTAAAAAAATAATTTTTACAAGGATTTTTGATGCTATTCTCATTGGAGAAAAAAAAAAAAGAATTCTTGCCAATTCAGTACTATGTTCTTCCAGCATCTCAATATACACAGTATCTTTCTAATTGTTTTAAGAACTGTGACTTTGTAAAAAAACTATACTAAGTTAGATTAAGTATTACTTCTCTTACTTTTGTATACTTTAAGTGTGGGCTGTCCTAATCTATATTTTCACTTAATTATATTGTTTTTCTTCTGAGTACATACAATATGCTGCTTCCACCTTAAGATAAGAAGGAATAAAGGAATTTTTCTTCCCTCACATCCCTAGATTTAACTGTCATCTGCACAGACTTTTCGTAATTAACAAATAAGTTTTGAAAGATTGTACAGCAAATTTTGAACAAATTAAATAAAAACAACTTTAATGACAAACAATTCTTTGTGCAACTGCCTTAATCCCTTTTCAACCCTCAGCTTTCTTAGAGCTCAAAATGAAAACTTAATTTCATTTAATGGAACAAGGAAATCTTCCCAATCTTTAGCCCAGCATTAAATAACAGTAAGCAAGCTGGGACTTCCCATGGATGAAAACAGCATTACCTCCACTAGCTCACTGCTAAGAAACTGCCTCCTCCTCCTCCTGTTGTGCAGCTTTGGCATTTCTATGCACAGCAGATCTTCAGCACACAAATTGTGTCACCTTTCTGCCTTGTCTTATTCAACCCAAACCCTTTCTCCAGTAAAATAACAAGAATTGCACCAAATCAAGATCCTTCATAGCTGGATTTAATGGAGGAGCATTTACCTCTAAGTGATTCTGCCTAATTTGACCTTCAAGTACTGGAAAACATGGAGAATTTTGCCTTCAATAAGGCCCAAGGCACAGCCTTAAAAAAAAATCATCAAAGGTGCACATGATTCACTGTGTGAGTAAAATTACCTAAACTTAGATATTGCAAGTTTTGAAGTTTTCCAGGTAATGTTCTCTGAAATTCAGAAAGCAGAGAGAGTAAGGAACATTACATTAATGGACAAGGCCCTCCAGATCCAACACATGCATCCAAATGGTCACAGAATTCCATATTAATTACAATTGCAAAGCATGTCAGAGTTCTGCCATCAATGGTTATACACAAATAATTGTTACAGCACTTTCTTATTCCATCTGTGATAACAATCTCAAGAGTCTTTTGTTTGGAAATTCAAAAGATTAAATACAAACTGACACAAAGAAACCCAAACCAAAACAAAAACAACGCAAGAAAACAACCCGTGAGCCTTACAGCTACTCAGCCAAAATAATCACTTAATAGTTCTATCTCATGCTATTAAAATGGATAATAAAATGCAACAGTTAGCAATGTCTAATTCTCATCTATTAAAACTGAGAGAATGTTTGAGGTATTTGAGTTCTCCCTTAATTCTCCCTAAAGTAACTTCCTGCTAGTGGAATGTGAATACAGGTTCAATGAGACAGAATTTGACTCCACGAGCAGAATGAGCAAAGGCACATTGGTAAGGTATCCTTTAGTATTTGCTGTTCCCACGCTTATTGTAATAGTGCCTGGAACTGCAGTTACGCAGATGTGTTTAACTCTGGAAAAGTTGCTCCTTGGAAACAGGAGGGACATTTTGAATGAGGATTTACTCAGCTGGTCACTGCAGGAAGCAGGACATGCGTGCTCTGTGTCAGCAGATAAACATGGCCAGTTGTAGTTTTTGCATTTTTCCTTAATACAACACTAGTGACAGTACATGATCTTAATCACTAAGTGATGGTAACTAGTGAAAACTGCAGAGTAACTCACTGGCTTCTGTTTACTGCTTGACTCAAGATAAAACATTCCTGCC
>NW_008237878.1:4795863-4837841 GCF_000691975.1 Corvus brachyrhynchos
AGCGTCCCTGCCTGTTAACTGCTTGGCTTGGCTTGGTTTACCCCAGGTGGTGTTGTAGCACCATGTCCTCAAAGGACAGTATGAACCCCCCCATAAAGCATACTCATCTCATGGCTGAACAAACCCAGAGTATCTTCAATATAAAATGCAGTCTTCCTTCCCCCATCTCTTTATTCTTTAGATTAGCCCTTCAGGAAGAAAATAGGAAACTTTGTTTCCATGGTATCACTCAGCATATGGAGGACCTGTATTTTTGTCTATTACAAAAAACGACACTTCAGCCTCAGTATGGTGCTGTTTGTGAGTCACCACAGCCAGACTGCGGCAGAACAGGGAGACATGCACTGAAGTTAAATACTGAGACACATTAACATCTGGGAAAAAGAGACTGAGGAAAAGAGCTCCAACATTTCTAAAAGAAAATTATTTCTTCTGATGGAGAATTTCTTGATCTTACCTTTGGCATTTTACCTTGCTTCTGAAAAAAATCCTGTTCTCATTCACTACAACACTCCTGCCATCAAGTACATCAGCACTTAAAACTAGAGGCTGGACTACAAAATTTACTAAGGCTTAATGTTCCAAGCTATTTTATGTCCAGTTGCAAAGTTATTCCTAGCAAAAAATACTAAATTTTGATTATGGCATCTATAAACAGTGTAATGCCATGACATTTAAATTATAACAGGAATAATTTTAAATGTATTCTCTTCTATTTTTCCATGCTACATTTTTCAAATCATGAAAGAGTTTTTATAAAAAGACCAACAGATTCAAGTTTACTGGCCACAAAAAAGAGAATAACAGATCTTCTTCAGGGGCTGTTTGTTCCTTCAAGTAGATTTAGTGCTGAGACAGTGTGGTAGTTAAAGCACAAACAGAGGCTGTTGATAAAGTGGCAATGCATAACAACGTTGTGATGTATTATAAAGGAGCAATTGCCTGCAGTTCATCAGTATGGATATGGCAATGAAGTTCTGCTTTACATATTCCAGGCACTAAGAACTTTGTAGCAGTCATTACAGGAGGTTCTTCTTCCCCTATAAAAGGGAAAAAAAAAAAGTGAAGTTCGTTAATTGAAACAGTGATTTTGTATTTGGTCAACATTTCAGAAACAATGCAAAGAAAACTTATGAAAAACCTCTGCACCCTCTTGTCATACACTCCTGAGGCTGAACCACCATGCTCAGTAAAACCTTATCAAAAGATACAATACTAATTTTCTTCCCAGGCAGGACTTCTTTGGGAAGACCATATTAGTGAATGGACCTAGTGAAGGTCTGGTTGTTGATACTTCCTCAAAATTAAACTAGCTTGAACTTCAACTGAGGATGCCAAATATGATGATCTCTTTGGGGATTTTTTCTTTGCACATCAATACTCTGCATAGGAACTGAACTGAAAGAAAGGATTACAAATTAAGTGATTTAGGATTTTAAATTTCGTGATTGATGATTTTTTTTCGAAAGATTATATCAGACTGTGCTTTAAGGAAAAAAGGAAAGATCTTCTTCTGAGATGCTAAATGTCAGAGCTATTCACATCTGTTCTGATCAAGTAACAGGTAAAAAATAAGTAAAAAACCAAAATGTAGTGTGAATTCAGAGTAATAATAATGTCCACCTCTCAGAACAAGAATAGAAGTTAAAAATTCAATTTAATCCTCTCATTATCAGGCATCTAAATATTAGGGCTATAAATGTTTTGTATGTCTGGGACACTAAAGAAATTTAATGGGTTGCACTCTAAAAGGCAGATGATGCTCAGTTCCAAATACTGTCTCCTGTCTACCCTGTACCTCATTAAGACTGTGCTTTGGGTGAGGCAGGTTTGGGGGAGAGTCAGTCAGAGTGGTGCTTTTGGATGAGGACAGTAAATGGGAAAATGGCAGAAATTACAGTGGTTTCTTAAGACACTGGAACATCAGTGTTAAATCCAACTCTACCAGCAAGAGCTCTAACGTTTAACCTCTCCAGCTGAAGCATGTTAACAAGGGAGTATGTGACTTGAGAATTAATTACTGGGAAGACTGCCTCTTTCTTCCAGTGCCTCCTTGCAGCTGGGATACCCAGCTGACAGCTCAGTAATTGAATCGGGAGGGGACACTGGGAAAGCATTCTTACAGGGAGACCATACATTTTAAACCAGCATCCTACTTTCACTAGAAGCATTACAGAGATATCTGTAATTTTTCCCACAAACGTGACAAAAGGCTGAATTAGAAGATGGTAGGAAACTAAAAAATATCGTTTTAATTTTGAAAACAGAGTAATTGTGACTTAATTAATTAAATCAGTAAATCTGGGGGTTTTTCCACATGAAGTTTTTTTCAAATTTTAACTATTTAGTCCTGTAGACTATCTACCTGATAAATATAGGTGCTATATCTGTAAATCAGCATTTGTATTCTCTTCCTCCAAGATAATTCTGGCATCAAACATTAGTTATGAATTATCTTAATAATATTAAAAAATTAATTTAGCCAAGAGAAAAGTCTAGTTAACTCACCGTCAGCACTCATTCCAGAAAGCAGAACAGCATACTACCATCAAAATGCAATATTCACCTGTTGTAGCTGCTTATGGAAAATCTTAGCAAAGTGCAGTTTTATCATGTCAATACAATTGCTGGAACATTCCACGCTGATGAAGTTGTGATGACAGTTCAATATCCTATAACTAGTAAGGTCAGACCAGGCTTTTTTACATAGCCTGAGGCAAAATTTACACCTTCTAACTGGAGGCATCTAAGATGGGTATCTATTCTGGTGAGTGTCTTCCAAGCATTTAAATTCCTCCACTGAAACCCACTTGTTCATTCCCCAGCTCCCTATGTGGTGAGAAGCCTGATGTCATTCTGAAACTTGAGCTGTACAGAAAATATCCCTAAAGGATCCAGTATGTGCTGGAGCAAAATAGGATGTCAGGTTTAGATTTATGGCTGTCTGTGAGAATGCTTCACCATATCACCCTCTTGATTACACCACACAGCTGTCAGCTGAAATCCCAGCTGCCAAGGAGCCCCTGGAAGGAAGAAAGAAGCTATCTCTCCAATAATACGTCAATTAATGAGTAGTGACCTATTAATAGAATTTTAGTGAAATCTTATCTAGCTAAGATTTCCTCCACACACTGTAAGTTAAGAAAAAGATTCGTTTTCCCAAAGTTACTGTACCTGTCTTACCATCTTTATACCATGCTTACCTTTCTCTGCAGCCTTCTATATGGCTCCTCACATATTATCTTACCTATTTGGAGACGGCAGAAATATGCACAGTAACTGAATGTAAGTTTTGAAACACTGCTGTATCTTACCTAAACCTGATGATGAAGAAACACTTCCTGTAATGGAAGATGTTTCCATTTGGTCTGTCAATAGTCCTTCCATTAAAGGTAAAGATAATTCAGAAGAAGGAACAGATGAATCGTAGATTCCAGAATCTCGAGGCATGTCTTTCAGATTTGAAGCTTTAACAATATGTAACAATGGCTGAAGGACAGAGCTGCCATCACCTTGAATGTCCTGAGTTTCTGTATCTTCTCCAAGGTTTAAGTGCTGAATTATACAGTGAGAGTCTGAATTCCCCACTGAAATATTTAGATCTGTTCTCAGGTAAAAATCACCATCCATCACCTGTTTATTCACCAAGTCATTTAAAACCAAGCCTGAATCAAATTTTTCCATGACAGGCTCCGAGTAGTGTAAAGAAGGCAGAGGGAAGGGAATAAATTGTTTCTCAAACCAATCTGGTTCCTGATCAATGAACTGATGCATATTGCAAATAGCAACATAAAGGGACCTCCCAGATTTGCTCCTGAAATAATTCCTTTTACTAATGTTAACAGGAAACACATCTGAATCCTGTACACTAAGATCTCTGGAGTGTAAGTGTGAATAGAGCTGGGGGAGATTGTCCATGAGTTTGTATTTAGTGCTTAGATCCAGAATAGCAGGGATGTCTCCCTCACAGGAGTAATCGAAGTAGACTGCGATGAACTTGCAGAGGTCAGCTGAATTCTGCTTTGCCTGACGAAGCTTCTCTGCAACAGTCAACACAGCAAAGAGAAAGAGTTCTCCTTTTCCTGCATCTTTGGTGACTCCTCTGTGCTTCCAGTTCTTTTTTTCAACAAAGTATTTCATTCCTTTGGAACACACAATGATGATAAACTGGGACTCATTTATTTTTTTAATAAGCCACTCCTTCTGATCTTCTTTACAGTTTTTTAGATCTTCCCACAAATCTAAAGCCACCTGGAAAAAGAAAAAAAAAATTCTGGTTGATATTAACTTTTATGTATGTAAACCCAAGTAGTTCCTTAAAAAAAAAAAGCACTATGGATTTGATACATAGCAGTATTTCTTGGGGAATAAAAAGAACATAGGAAATGTGGCTGCACCAAGTAAATCAGAATTTACCTATGGAACTAAATTTGGTATCATCAACCCACAATAAACAATTGTGCTTGCCTCAAACAGTTTACCATTGTATGTTTGGGTCCATAATGTGCTGAATGTAACAGAAGTAAAAGAATCATGGAATTGTTTAGATTGAAAAAGACCTTTAAGATCAAGACCAACCATTCACCCAGCACTGCCAAGTCTACCCCTAAACCGTGCCCCTAAGTGCCATATTCACTTATCATCCTTGCATACTAATGAAGTGTGATGCCAATAATTTTCATATCTAGACAGAAACCTAATTAGTGCCTATAATATCAAGTCCTTCCAGTTAGGATGCAAAACAACAGCAGTTTTATCTGATGAGAAAGCTCTGAAAATTTTGTCCTAAGAGTTATCTTATTTTGTACTTTGTCAAGCTCTCTGACCATTCCACATGATCTGAAATGCTGGTGTACAGCAAGAGGAGGGACACAATGCTTTATCTCACAGGAGGAATGAGTAGTAGGATAAGAGAAAAAAACAGATGCAAAAAACTTGCATAATAGACACACATCAAAACGACTTATAAGATCTTCTTTGAAGCATTTTTCCAGAGAACAAAAATTTCTCCTCTGCTATGTATCACCCACAGCAGAGTGGAAAACTTTGCCCCATCAGAAGACAGAGCAGGTGGATGCCCAGAACACAAGGACTCCTGAAAACTGCTACCACACAGCTGGCTGCAGGAAGAAAGTGATCCTGCCTGAAGTGCTCAGTCAGCTGGACTGGATGATCACTGTCAGTTCCTTCCAAACAGACAACTCTATTCTATGCATGGGGAAGAGGAGTCATTTTACTGCTGTTGGGAGATGCAGGTAGTTTTGTGTCTGGTTTTGTTTCTGTTCTTCAAACTCCTGTGTGACCTGCTATCTGTGAGAAATGATTTTTATTACAGACAAGTTATTTTTAAATGGCTACTAAATGCCACTGGTTTTATCCTTTATGAGAAAACATTCCAATTCCATACCAAAAGTACTTGTGCAATTCTTCTGTTATGCACTGAGCATCACTTTTTGTATTAAACGCCACAGTTTTATTAACAAAATATATTATTTCTGTACATAGATGCTATCAATATTTTGTTATATAAATTTTAAATGATGCCTGAGACCATGGTACTTTGTTAGAGCAGTAAGAGCTCACCTCAACACTATTCCAAAGAGAAACAGTGCAGTAGGGCTTAAGTACATCACTAAAAGGGGTTTCAAGTAAGTTACTTATGGAACACTTTATCCTGAACTGTTTTAAACAGACGAAAAAGTTCTGACCATCCCCACCAAACACGTGAGGCCTCGGTTGTGTTTCTGTGTTTGGTCACCAGAGAGCAGAATTGCTGTAATGAAACCCAGCTCCAGCTCATCCCGTTAACATCCCGGGGATGGGAGGAAAAATGCAGCACAAAGAGACCAACGATTGTCCTGCCTTTTTCCAGCTGGAAAGTGAAAAACTGGCCACATATTGATTCTATTTTAGAAAGCAGTATGAGATTCTAAGCCTACTCATTCAAAGTAGCAATTTGAACGTCTCTCTCATAGCTTTCAAACAAAAACAAGGAAAAAAAAAGAGTTGCTGATTTTACAGTATTAATGGAACAGATGGGAAGTAAAAAAATAAAAATCAACTAGTAAGTACATATTGTCAACAAGTAATGCTAATAATGCAGTTTTTGCTCTATGAGTAGAAGTCTTGAGAGATTCAACTTCTTTTAAATTACAATACAAAACATATTTTAGGAATACCAAAGTATATTAGGTAGACAAAAACACCTCTTTGTGGCTGCTGACTATAAAGATGCAAGACCTACCGAACAGAAAAAGCACTTAATTCAAAGCAAGCTAAACATGGCTGAATGAAAGTCCTGGAATCATGATCTTCCACTATTCTGTTGGTTTGGGTTGGTTTGGTTTTTGGGGTTTTTTTTGTTTTTTTTTTTTTACACTGGGTAAGATCTGTTCATTTCCCCAAGTAAAGTACATTTAAACAGCCAATATTTAGAAAAATAATGAAAGTTATCTCTGTGGAAAGGAGGGACTGAAATACCTACTTTTCAAGCACAGATTTTGGGAGTGCTGTTTCAATTAAGGAAAAGTTGTTTACGTATGAAATGTTGAGTTTACCTCACAGCCACAAAAGTCCTGAAGAAAATAAGCAAAGCATTGGATGACATTAATGTGTTTCTGGCAATCTTTACTGGAATAGCAGATGAACACTTTTGGCCGGGGACGAAGTCTTTCCACATGGAGACCTGCAGCATATGCTGAAGATTCTGAGCTCTCCTCATCTAGATGGGAATATATATTTTCTAAATTGGAAGAGAAAAGAGAGTTCACTCTATAAAGCTTGATTTTGTGTTGGGTTTTTATTACTTTTGTAGACTCTTTACTAATGCATACAATAATAGGGTTTTTTTTCTGAAGACTTTCCTCTCCATCCTGAAAAAGAAAAGTTGTGCACACTCTATTTATCCAGCTTAAGAGTTGCTACATGTGGAATACACTTTCAAAGTTAAATGTGCAGTTATTTCTGTCCAACTCAGAAAACACAAGGAAGGTTTAATTTATAGACAGAATGAGGTGGTTTCACCATTAACCAGCTTCTAATCTCTGTTCAAATATTATAAGCCTAAAAGATGTATCATCTTCAAGAGTTTCCTGTCTAACAAAGTCTCTTGTCCTAAAAACCCCAAACCACAAGATAAGCCAGGTAAGAATATTAAACTCCAGGTCCACAGACGCCTTCAGGATATCATACAGGATCTCTCTAGTGTATATATACACACCCGTGTTTGGACATTAATTTGACATTAATTTGAATTAAGATATGATTAATTTAAATCAAAATAGCTATTACTGTTTCTTTCCTTGCATAGATGCTTTTATGCTGGAACAAAAATGTCTGGCTATATGCCAGATTAATTCAATCTAGTTCTACAGCTGGTTAAGCTAATTCGGAATAAAGCATGAGTATTTTAAAATACAAATATCCATCAAGGGATTCAATTCAGAACAATTCATCAGGAATAACTATTCTGGAACAGCTCTCTCTGTAGACAAATCCTCAGTGATTTGTCTGGGTTTTTTGTTGGAACTCTGCTAGCTGCGAGCAAAGGGATAACTACAGGAGACCAGAAGGTAAAAGGATTTAACCCAGCTGGCATATAGCACTTGCAGTATATCTCAGTGCCAAAATTCAGGTGGATAACACAGATATCTGAGGTTTGGAGAAGTACTCTCTTTTTCCATTATTCATGAAACCACGGTTCTCCAAATTCTGTAAAAAAAGCCAATGGATTTTTAACATTTAAATGTATCAAGTGTTGCTTGCCAGCTCCTGGATACAGAGGAGAAGTCAGCAAGGAGGGATGGAATCTAAGTTAGAAAAACATCTGCAAGCAGGGCTTAGAGTAAATTTAGGAAGATGGCTTAGAATGAAAGGTAAAGGCAACTTCCAGGAAAGTGAGCAAATCTGGAACAGTAGCTGTAGATAGTATTCCAGAAAGCACTGTGAATTGTATTGGCATCACATGCCTTTACTTTCCTTCTGATTTAAAATGAAAATGAATTAGGTATTTCTGAGAAAAAGAAGGGAATGTTTAAAACATACCTATTTACAAACCTGTTTGTAATCTACATGGTCACATAGTACTTTCTCAAATAAAAAGAAACATGAAATAAAAAATATTTTCCAATATTGCTTTTGATCTCTCCTTTTTACAGTGAAGCCTTGATCTGTGATACAATAGTGTCTAGGCAACCAATTACCCTCAAGCACTGAGTAAGAATTTGCTACAGGTTTCAATACACAAAAAAGCTGAGAGGAGGAAGGACAGAGAAATAGAAAAGAAAGATGTTCAGATAAAGGTATTTCTGGAATTAGCCTACCAATTAAGACTGTTTTGGTTGCAAAAGCATATCTTTAAGCTGAACTTTGTACTGAATAAACCCTCTTACCTTGCTGTTTCTTGCGGCACATCACTGTGAAAAGTGTGGCAAATGCAGAGATGACAACCAAAGGGACTGTGATGGCAATGGCTCTGATCGGGCCAGCCCACGGGGAGTGCACTTGGAAAAAGCAAGCAGAATTAGCCCCATGCAAATATGCTATACTACAATTATCTGAACAAATCTTCACACTGGGAAGGCAAAACTGCTGCAGTACTCTATTATCAGGTAATTCCTGAAGATACAGTAGGCCCAAACATCATGCCCTGCTCCATTTCAAATTAGGTTTTATGGTGGTTGTGCCACTGCCACAGCATCAGTGGCTCACACAAGTAACAAGAGCAGCAACTCACACCAGCCCCAGGAGAACAGCCCTGTGTCAGGTGTAGTTTTGATGAGATATGCAGTGGTCATTTGGACCTGACACGTTTTGGTTCCACGGTGCTGAACTTGCCACTTAGAAAGAACTGCCCTCTTGCAAAGATCACCCTCAGCGATGTGCGTTAGGATTCAGTGCATTTTTCCCACTGCCTCCATCTGTGGCTGTTTTGAGGCTGCAGTTACACTCTGAAATCCCTGTTTAGCTTCTCAAAAACAGGGCTGATCCACAGGCATGTGAAGCATCCACCTGACAGGTTCTCCAGACCGCTCGGTTTGGTACCAGGGCTGAAGGGCACAGGTGATGTGTTTAGGCTGCTCCCACAGTTTCATTACACTGTTCCCACACTACTGCACTGTCAGTTATATACAATTAAAGTTATGATTCCTCATATCCACATATACAACAAAAGCCACTTTCCCACAAAGATTTCCAATGATGGATTGATCTAAACTCCACTAAATATAAATGTGGAGAGATACACATGTGTAGGCTCAAGTGTCACCTCTACTCCTTTTTCATTATGTCAAAAAAATCACAGCACAATTACCTCAATAGTCTATCTTATGGCAAACAGAGGTCAAATAGAGACTTACTTCCAACATAATTAAAACTGAATCTAAATTAATACGTTAAATATAGTATATTGTTTAAAAAACAGAACTCATACCTGGTTTTAGTGCATAGTGCATTGTTTTCCTTGTTGTGTTAGTGTCATCAACCAGCTTGGAAAAGTAAAAAATTAATTTTATTTACTTTCTGCAATACGTAAAATAACTGTAACAGCTCTTATGACCAAATGTGAAGAAAGTTACTGTTGAAATAGTTAAAACTAAAGAGCAGCACAAACTAGTACAACAAAAATTGACCAAGCAACAGAATTCCAATTAACAAAAATAAAAATCAAAGTCCAGGAATTATGCAGGCCCCCAACTTCAATTTAAGGCACAGACGAAAGTGCTGTGCACTCAGGGAAGCAAAGCTATGGAAAGGCCAAGAACATTGTAAAAAATTTACTTGCCCAAGTTACTTCAGTAGGGATGCTCGAAGTTCAATTCTACCAGTGTGGTTTGAAATATTTTAATTTTACTCCATTTTCCCATTAACATCCTCACTTAGGTGTTGCACAAAAGACTATTCAGAAATATTACCTCAATTATATAATCCCCTGGAGATACGTTCTGAAGAACACAACTTGTAGTGTCTGTGTTCTGCTCCTACATCAAAGAAAGAATACTTTGCAAGCCATTCACATACTTTTAAAACCTAATAAAGAATTCACATTGGTTTAGAAATAGGCAGAGCATTCTTGTATTCACACACCTTAAACCAGCAAAACTAAGTCTGCCCATTCAATTACACAATCCTCTGCCTGCAGAACGAACTTCTGTTATCCAGGTCCAATGGAGCCCTCAAGCCTGCTTTTGACTGATGAGTGCTATCACAGAACAACTGTTATTAACATAAACAGTTCCAAATAGTTTTACAATTTTAAAACTGATCCTATTTTATATTAAGTTTTTAAAGCTTCTATAAGACCTTAGAACACCTCATGTTAATAGGTGTTGTGCTTTTAAGAGCTTCACAACTCAGCCACATACCTGTTTGCAGGTCTTTTGCTTAAATGGCCCTTCATGCTTAAGTTTGTAGTGAAGAAAGTAGTACCTAAACCCAAAGTTGTGAGGTGCATGATCAAAGGACACTTGCATGTTAAAACCTTGCTGGGTAACATTCACATTCCTTGGCTTCCAGTCTGTCAGAGGAGATATTCATGAATCACAAAATTACTCTTCAAGTACAGTAACTTTTTGTAAGATTAATATATTAAAATATTACATTTTACTTACAAGGTTTGCAGACAAGGTTTTCTGGCTGTAGCAACAATTCACACGCTACAAATATAAAGAAAAATTATAAATTATACAGTATCAAACTGCTATGCTACTTAAACAGAAAAAGAACATGGGCAAAAGTAGGGAGCTCATCATTTTGAATACCCCCACTTCTTTCCCAGACTCTAATATGCCTGGACTAAATACATTTTGCAAACTTAACTTCTTTGGCATGATTTCAAGTCCCTTCTCATCTTGATATGTGAAACAGAGATCCATTAATTTGAGTAGCACATTTCTTAGTGAGACGAAAGGGATAACACCAGGTGCAGCATGTCAGGAGAGAAAGTTTAAGCTAGTCTTAAATACATTTACTCAGAGTAAGTAAGTATGCTGAGCACTACTACCAATGGTACAGCAGTCTGCATTAACAGACGGACTTTAAAATACCTTAGGAAAGTTTTACAGGGAAAAAACCCCTTAGCAGGACAAATATCAACAGTTCACTCCAAAGGGTACTTGCAGTTTCTCACCATACTGTGTGAGCACTGAGGAGCTTATTCAAGTTTCTTCTCTCTACCTCCAATTGCTAAGTAATTTAGAGAAATTCAACTTATCCAATTTTAGATGTCCTCCTCTACATCCGTCTCTAGACAGCTGTTTTTAAATTGTAATCTCAAAAGCAAAAAATAACCTTCCCTTCTCCACAATGTCCAGAGAGGAGCAAACCATCTCCATGAGTGAAATGATCCTGAGAACCACAGAACAATCCTGTTCTAGGCAAACCTGCAATAATCTCAGGCCTACCTGAGACTTTTCTCCTGGTTGCTGCCTAACACATATGATCGCACACTACAGATTTATCTATGGCATGCAAATTCTTTCTGCTTAACACCCAGATCTTCCTTCCAAGACAATGTCAGTAACTACTTATCCCAGACTCATCCAACATCATCATCCACTAAATTCCTTTGTTGGGAAACCCAAAACATTGGGGAGAGGGGAGGCCCGCTGAGGAGATGACATACAACTATATTATATGCAATACTATATTACATGCAATACTATATTATATGCAATACTATATTATATGCAATACTTACATCTAGTTCGGAAGAAAAATGGGTGATAATTACTTTCATTTTTAATGGAAGGAAAAGGAACAATCTTGACAAAGTAATCCGTTTCAAACTTCAAATTTACGAAGGGCTGGGACTCCATTCCCTACAAAAAAGACAAGATTGCAATGTATTTTAAAATCAACTATTATAGTTGATATAATAGTTGAAATACTAAAAGTATTTTTCACAACAAGCCCCCAGTTTTGCAATCAAAGGCTCAAATTAATACATTAAGAATGCTTTACCTACTCCTCTATTCCAATCTGACATGAGGAATCTCAATACATAGTTGGATGTAGACCATTACAGATTTGCATCTGTACTCCAGAGTCACCAAAATCAGAGTTCCCAACTTCAGGGAAGCTTCTATCGAAAGGGACAAGATCTCTCTCCAAAGCAACAACCATCATTAATTTCACCAATAATACTTTTGGGAACCAACCAACTCTTTGACACGGGCATGGAGTAATAGGACAAGGGGGAATGGCATCAAACTGAAAGAGGGTAGGGTTAGATTAGATATTGGGAAGAAACTCTTCAGTGTGAAGAAGTGAGGCCGTGGCACAGGTTGCCCAGAGAAGCTGTGGCTGCCCTTTTACAGGGAAAAAACCCCTTAGCAGGACAAATATCAACAGTTCACTCCAAAGGGTACTTGCAGTTTCTCACCATACTGTGTGAGCACTGAGGAGCTTATTCAAGTTTCTTCTCTCTACCTCCAATTGCTAAGTAATTTAGAGAAATTCAACTTCATCTGCTGCTATCCAATTTTAGATGTCCTCCTCTACATCCGTCTCTAGACAGCTGTTTTTAAATTGTAATCTCAAAAGCAAAAAATAACCTTCCCTTCTCCACAATGTCCAGAGAGGAGCAAACCATCTCCATGAGTGAAATGATCCTGAGAACCACAGAACAATCCTGTTCTAGGCAAACCTGCAATAATCTCAGGCCTACCTGAGACTTTTCTCCTGGTTGCTGGCCTAACACATATGATCGCACACTACAGATTTATCTATGGCATGCAAATTCTTTCTGCTTAACACCCAGATCTTCCTTCCAAGACAATGTCAGTAACTACTTATCCCAGACTCATCCAACATCATCATCCACTAAATTCCTTTGTTGGGAAACCCAAAACATTGGGGAGAGGGGAGGCCCGCTGAGGAGATGACATACAACTATATTATATGCAATACTATATTACATGCAATACTATATTATATGCAATACTATATTATATGCAATACTTACATCTAGTTCGGAAGAAAAATGGGTGATAATTACTTTCATTTTTAATGGAAGGAAAAGGAACAATCTTGACAAAGTAATCCGTTTCAAACTTCAAATTTACGAAGGGCTGGGACTCCATTCCCTACAAAAAAGACAAGATTGCAATGTATTTTAAAATCAACTATTATAGTTGATATAATAGTTGAAATACTAAAAGTATTTTTCACAACAAGCCCCCAGTTTTGCAATCAAAGGCTCAAATTAATACATTAAGAATGCTTTACCTACTCCTCTATTCCAATCTGACATGAGGAATCTCAATACATAGTTGGATGTAGACCATTACAGATTTGCATCTGTACTCCAGAGTCACCAAAATCAGAGTTCCCAACTTCAGGGAAGCTTCTATCGAAAGGGACAAGATCTCTCTCCAAAGCAACAACCATCATTAATTTCACCAATAATACTTTTGGGAACCAACCAACTCTTTGACACGGGCATGGAGTAATAGGACAAGGGGGAATGGCATCAAACTGAAAGAGGGTAGGGTTAGATTAGATATTGGGAAGAAACTCTTCAGTGTGAAGAAGTGAGGCCGTGGCACAGGTTGCCCAGAGAAGCTGCGGCTGCCCCATCCCTCCAAGTGTTCCAGGCCAGGCTGGATGGGGCTTGGAGCAAGCTGGGATAGTGGGAGGTGTCCCTTCCCATGGCAGAAGGGTTGGAACTGGATGACCTTTAATAACCCAAACCGTTGTAGGATGATAGACACTTTCAAAACTACTCACACAGTCAAACAACACTGGAACTATTCTTGAAACAAAGCACTTACTGTTCGTTTAAAACTGGGGCTGAGCTGCTTTGGATCCTTTAAAACCATCTGCTGGCATTGTCTTCCCTCTGATTTTAACTCCTCAAGTATTACTCGAAATCCCTTCAGGTATTCAATCCCTACAAACAGCAGGGCATTTAAACAGAAGATGAATATTTCAAAATGCATTATGTGGTATTTTATGTAATTTGTATTTCATTTGTCTTTAAAAATGAAACTTATCAGTCATACAAAATATGTTTGTACTTAATACCTGTTCTTGTACATCAGTTCTGCACATTCTATCTTGCCTATCTAGAATTCAGTCTTTGGCAAAGGCTACAATTACTACATACTTGTGCAATGCTTAGAACAGAGGGGCCCATGTCTCATCTGGGGCTTCCAAATTACCACTGCAATAGAAGTTATCAGTACCTTCTTCACCTTCAGAAATACTTTATAGTAACTTCACATTTCCTAGCACATTACTAGCAATCAAATATAATATTTTGCTGGCAAATTATAGAAATATTCCTTTATAAATTTTACTATCATCTCTGAGACTACCAGATTAAACTGATAACAATTGTTACAACTTCTTTAGCTCTAGTACAGTAAGGGATAACAGAAAACTTGACTAGAAGAATGGAATTTATTCCAGTGCATGTATACTTCCAGTTATTTATAACTGCTGCCAGAACTACACCCGTTTTGTTCAAGTTACTCCAATACAACTTATCTCAGCAGTGTCTTTACAATGTTCTCATCACAGAATTACTTCATGACACGACTAAACTGAGTCACAGTGATGTGAATATCCCAGGAAAATGCCAGTGTTAACCCTGTGACAGTTCTGTGGCTCAGGTATCAAAGGCACTGCACAGCTCTTTAACTCTCACTACTTCATCTAATTACATCTCCTCAATAGCATTACACATATTTATCAATGACACAGACACAGCTTTTGTAAGTTAAATGCTACATAAATCAAAATGGACTCATTTCAGTTTATGCTATGCTTCTCAAACCAAAAAATAAAATCCCGTATGTATCACTTCCACATTTTCCACCACCTCCTCTGGTTCACTAGGTTTGTGTGTTTTGATTAATGTTTTATAATTTTGTAGAAGATAAAGCGTTGCCAAACGTGTTCTCACTGTTCTATGGAACAAAAGCACTATTTGTCCTTACATGAAGACCCTGAAAGAGAAAGTGTCCAGTTCCCATGTTACCCAAGCTGTCTGAACAGCAGTTCTGTCCTCACATTTCCCAAAGGATTAACCTCTGATGATTACAAGGAAGAACACCAGGCTTTGTTTCCCATGGGTGTCTGATCCATCCAGTCTGCAGCTGAAGATTACCAGATGCTTTCAACTGCACAATTCTGCAGAATTCAGTGGAAAAAATAGGAGCTTTGCAAAGATGTTAACAATTCCTTTCTTTTTAGGCAGTTTGCGTCAATGATTCCAAGCATTATTTAATTATTTGACTTAGTACCTATGACCAGGAAGTTATTACCAAACCCATGATGAGTGAGTCCATTTCCCTCTAGAACTTACCAATGGCATTTGCTGTCCAAAGGATCATCACAGCCACCTGCTCCTGGCATGCAAATTGACTGATGGTGATGTTCTGCACATCTCCAATCATGTGTCTTCCCACTGAATTCAGGTAAGGAGTGCAGTCTAAAAATATGGACAAATAAGCACTTTTAGAAAAACATTGCAGCTGACATAAATTCCCTAACGTCTTCAAGATTGAGCTACGTAAAATTACCAGTGCATTATTTTCTGTAAGTACTATACAGCAAATCTGGATGAAGTTTTTGTCTCAAGACACCAAAAGCCACAAAACTTCATAAATCATTGAGCACAACCACTTTCACTGGTTGCCAACCCACAGTTCACAGGACTCCCAAGGAAATTACCAGTTTATACCACCAGTGTAACCTGTACCACACAATGCGTTGGGACTCCCAAAAGAGAACAACTTTTCCTTGTAGTTGTTCAAAGGAATATGAAGACTGACATTAATTTTGTTCATGTACAGTGCTCAAAGCAAGAGAATGTTGGTCAATGATCAGGCACATATGAGAACAATAAACCATGTGAAGCTTGAGAACTGCTCAAGAAGAGCTTTTGAACCAAAACACTGCTTGATCCTGACCACAAAGAACCTACTGCCTAAATCCATGTCCTCTCTGCCACCCATTCTGCAGCCACATCCCTGCAGACCACCTAACTGCCACTGGATTCACTCAGGACTGGTTTTGTCTTGTTATTCTCACAAAATACAGTGTATTCCCTAAAGTTACAGCTCCACAAACATGTTAATTATAGAAAACTTTAGCTTTAATTAAGAAAACAAAATACAACCAAAAGATTCCTGACTTTGTTGTTGAACTTTACCATGTCTTTTTGTTTTCAAAACAAGAAAACAAATAAACCCAAATTTTATTACTTTTAAAGCTTTACAATATTTAGGCTCATACTGTGTGGCAGGAAAAGAAGTAGTAAGCAGGGGATTCACTAGTTCTGGAGCACAGTATACATGAAGATGGGTGTGCAAAAACATTCTGCTCCTGAACTAGTGAAACCAACAAAATCTGGAAGAAATTCATCAGTAGATTGTATATTAGTGACTGACGATTAATTCAAAATAACTGAGATCATTTACATGCTATATATTCATCTATACAGAGCTTGTAGAAAAGAAACATGAAAAATCAAGTGCTATGATTCACAATACAGGAAATTCAAATTTAATTCAGAGGTGTGATCTTAAGGGCAAGGAAAGAAAAATTATTAACTGTAAAGGAGATTTAGAAAATGGCTTTTTACTATGAATAACCATGGCAAGGGGTCTTTTATATAACTGTCACAGACATAAGAATAGAACAGTCTGTACAACACTGCCTTTTACAAAAGCTGGGCAGTTGGTACCGACTCTGCTGTTTGTAGAATTCGGTTGCTATGAGTGAACTCAGTGACAGCATGAACTTCCTCTTAGGAGGAGAGAGGATCTCTTTCAATGGAAAGTTTGAAGTAACTGGTTTTTGCTCAGTCTGGATCTAATTAATAGCAAGCCCAAGATTTTGGATCCTGGTTACTAGAATTTTATGGTCAAATGACAATTTGCCAAAATGGAATATAGCACAAACGCCTGCAGTCTGACTGCAAGTCACTGATTCACAGTTTTAAAGAACAACAGTTTTAGGAAGAAAACAGCATGGAAAAATCACACTTTTTAGGAAACCACTTCTTTTACTCGAATACAAGTGACATGCTAAAAAACAGACATTTCTTTTTCACCTGAATAAATAATCTAACCAACTAATTTAGCATCATAAAACACAGATTGCTAGAGTTGCTGTGTGGTAAAATAAAAGCCCCTAAATCACAGCTAGCAAGCCAAATTCTCTTTTGTGCTGGCTTATTTTTAAAGGTAAATATGTATTTCCATACCACGTGAGCTCTTTAGTCTTCATATCAGCAAACTCTTTTCCTAGTCCTGCAGAACTCAAATAACTCCTTTGTCCAGGAAGCACACAGTGCCAGCACAATTGTGAATTAATACTTCTCATTGGTTAAACACAGTTTCTGGTGCCAGAATTAATGGAAAAAACATGACACATACTGGGATTTAAAGAGACTCACTGTGTTAACTAAATGTGGGGATCTCTGTTCTGACTGGTATTATTTCCTAGTTTTCTTTATGTAGATTAAAAAACAAAATCATACTTCTTTTGTAGTGATCACCTACATCTTGTACAATCTGACACACTTAAATTTTGCTCATTTTAAGTGTTAAGATCAAATTAGATTTAAAAAAAATTCACAGTGAAGGATTGCAAATTCAGAAATTAACATCAAAATTGAGGAGCAAAAGGATGACCAGAATGAAACAAATCACTATTGTTAGGCTTCCTGAGGCATGCTCTCAGTGATGAAACTTTACCTACATTCAGCATCTGAAATAACTTCTTTGGGTAGGCAGAAAAAACCAGCTATGACTTGCACTGGCATTAAAACATTGATTTAATGTAAATGAGGACCTTGACTGGACACTGAGTTTATACTGGTGATGGCCACTACCTGCCCACATAAGGATAAATTCTTAATGTAGTCAGCGGTCCTACTTTGACAACTAGACAAGAAAGATGACAAAACATCTAAAATAACCGCCAGCAACAAGGTACAGCCATTTAGCAGATGTTTGAAGAGGTCTGAAGTATTACTGCTGCAAGCTGTTTATCACTGTTACTATGGCAGAGATTACTTTGTTCTCAGTTTAGCTGCAAAACCCACCACATCTGCCACAGCTCTAAAACCATCTGTCTGCACTGCAAATGTAGACAGCAGTTTTCCACTGGCCTGGGCCTTGAAGACTGTAGCTGATGAAAAGTTCTCACTGATTCAACTAAATGAAGAGATGCTATTCAATATTCTTCAATATTCACATTCAATATTATCCTTGCAACAACAATTTTTTAAATATATGACCTGTATACCTTTTCTACCTCGAGACACACATTATGTCATTTTCACCCAAAATCACACATCAGAGAAAAGCTCTATAAAGCTCAAAAGAATCCTTTCCTATGTCTTCATGTGTACTGAGCCTTTCAGTGACTACATTTTTACACAGAATAATTTTCTATAATGTTCAGTCAAATACTGGGCAAATGATGTAGGCCAACCTGAAAGAGAAACTACTACAAATTGTTAGATAGTTTTACTATCAGTGAAACACAGAAGGAGATCTACCAGACCCAGCAGACACAGATTTTCTAGATTTTAAAATTATGTCAATATTGAAGAGCTTATGCCATTCCTAGAGCCAGTTTAGGAGACATGTTGCAATATATTGACAACTGGGATGGAGTCCTTGATTTTTGTGAATATAGTGCAGATTTTCAACTTACTGTCATATTTAAAGGTGATGTTGAGTAGTCCATTGTTCTTTGTGACTGATGACAGCCCCTGGAGAAAAAAAACAAGGAGAAAGGAAAATCTGAATATAGTATTTGCATGAAGCCATGAAATAGTTGTTGAAGTAGTATGACCTGCCCAGTAGATGGGAATCACAGAAGCTTATTTTTGGAAGAAAATTATGTGATATTCTCAACTTCCACCATCTAGGTGAATTGTGTCTGTACAAAAACCATACCTTTAATCAGGGTTTAAAAACAAATCAAATTGGGTTCTCCAGGGGAAACGGTGCAAGAGAAAAGGATGTCAGCCAAAAAGGACTCCACAACCATGTAAAGGAGTATCAGAAGTTCCAAGAGAGCACCATTACAGAAATCCATTATGCTACCTCAGACACTCTTTTCTTTTATCAAATACCATTAAAGCAGATGCTGCAAACTGAAGACCAACCAGAGAACTGCTCTGCCAGGGTGAAATCCAGGTTGATGAGTCTGCTGTCTCTTCTCTACTTACAGAAAAGAACTTTGGTCCTCAGAGATGCAATACCTTCCCCTTCAGAAAGCACTGAAATTGTTTTGAAATGCAGAATGTAGCATCACCCTCACAAGACACAAAGCTGAAAACTGGAACACTGATTCTTATGATACAATATCATTCCCTGAAAGGCAAATGACATCACATTTCCCATCAGCTTTAAAAAAATACCACCCATTTAGACAGAATTGTATCTGGGTTCACGGTCACAGTGCAAACAGCAAAAATCAACAGTATAAAAGTTGATAAAAGTATAAAAAAGCAGCAGTAATTAGGTGTTGTCAGGATCATGCCCGAGCACTCACTGTGTGTCCCTCCACAGCCAAACCCAGGTATGGACAAAGAAAAACAAGGTAGGAGCTGTCAAGTGAAAAAAAAAAAGTAAAGCACTTCCTAAAGGATTAAAGCAATTCAGACCTTGATAGTAGTGTTACAAATTTGTAATCTCACTCTCTTCTTAGGTGGCTTTTCCTTTGTTTAAGTTTGATTCAGCTTGGCACTGAACCAGCTGTTATACAAAAAAGCTTCCTGAAACAGGCTGTAACTTTTCCATTAATACTTGATCTATTATGACTCACTTTCTGTTTCTCTAAACTTTATTAAATGTCATTTAACTTATAGCAAAAGTAAGACATGATTTATTTGATTTAAAAAATCTCAAAGAAGTAACTACTGACTTTTTATATTTATAAAAGGAGATTAACCCTCAAATCAATTGATACTTGTCTTCCTTTTGTCCTAGAGATGAAGTTTTGAGAGACATAAATTTTACCAAATTACACAGAAAATTAGCACACGTATTTTAATTCATTAGATAGGATTTTTATATGCTATATGAAAACAAAAAGGCAACACTTTTCCTTTAATTACATTTCTACTGGGATTAAGGTGACAGAATATATAACAGGAGAAGCATAAATAAATATACCACAATCATTGATAATTTAGATGCAAAAAACAGACATAACATAAGCCAAACTCTGCTGAACTTATTGTGCACATAAGACTTACTAGTTGCAAATATTTGCTCCCAAGTGTAGAAAAGGTGCAAAAAGGCTGCAGTAATTAGTGAGAGAATTAGGGTCACCTTCAACTACTGAACTAGATAATTGTTGTATTAGTTGTAAGTTAAAACATGTAAGACACTCAGATAATTTCATCATGCTAAACTCTAGTGTTAATCCCTAAACTACTTACTGCTGTGAGCTTAAAAATATATTCTTCCAGGAAGCATTCCCTTGGTTTTGAATTAAAGTAATTGTGCTATTTAGATGGCTTATAGCTAGGAGAACTTTTTTGGAGCATCTTTAAACCTATAAATACTAATGTTACAGCCTCAGGGCTCTACATTCTCAGCTAATTGTCCCTGCCCATGGCAGGGAGGTTGGAAATACATGACCTTGGAAGGTTCCTTCCAACCCAAACCAGTCTGTGATTCTATCATTAATTAACCAGCATTTGTTGAATTTACATTTGTTTAATTTAATTTATTCTGAACTTTACTAGAAAGCAAGTCTTTGTGTCCTGGAGCTTTGTCTACAAAATCCCTGTGGTCTACATACTTCTATACACGTGGACTGAGAAGAAATAAATAGGAAAGAAAACAGACAAAATATCTTTTCTGAAGAACTATAGACCACTGATCTTTGGACAGATAATCCAAGTTGAAATGCACACATATTAAATTACAAACAGCTTTATTTGTCAAAAAGCTGGGGGAGCACAGGAGGCATTAGCCACATTAAATCTCACATTATGTGAGCTCAAAGCACAGAACTCCACAGAAAACATGATAAGCTAAAATCCAAATCCTGTATCTACATTGGGCAAGCACAGGAAGAATTTCCATCACACATCTCAAATCACAGAGATCAATGCTGGATTCTGCTCCTCAATGCATATAAACAGCCTGAATGATTAAGATCCCAAGATATCTTAAGTCAACACAGATCTAAGTAAGACCAATACACATCATCTCCTGAAGGAAAACAGCTCGTTTGCATGTTCCAGGCATGTATAGGCACTTCATTTTATTTAAACATCCATCTTTCATCATGAAAGAGCACAAGTATTAATAAAAGGCAAAGATTATTACATGAAGTTAACCTCTAATTTTGTTTATATTTTCCTAATACCCAACCCTCATTTATAGTAACAGCTCAGTAATGAAATGCATTTATGACAACTTTTGGTGACAACACCAATTACTAGGCCAGAGAGGAACAAAGTTAGGATTACATATCCAGAAATAAAGCTTAAATGAAATTTGTAACCACAGGAACTAACTGTGCCTCCAAGAAAAGTTAAATTTAACTAATGTCTGCTGTCAGGCATAAATTAGATACAATTGAATGAAATGAAAAATCTGTTTGATTTTATTGAACTTTTCCCTTTCTTCTTTTTAACCTAGAACATACAGTGTTTCATATTTGAAAGAAACATCTATTTTTTAAATCTGGCAATTCCTGCCAGAGATAGCATTGGTGATAGAAATGGATGGGTGATCTCAGAATAGTTCTATGACTAATCTTTATTACAAATAATATTGAAATATACTCCAACATTCATCTTTTGAGTAAACAATCTCTCATTCAAAAAGCCAGTTTCTGTGTGTGAATAGATACTGTCAGGCAGCCACTTGAACATCAATACTGGGAAACACAGAGGGATGCTAGCACTAATTACAGAAATCTGGTAAAGGAGGTAGGAAATCACTACCCCTCAAGCACAGCCTTGTGCAGCAGACCAAAACAGTAATCATGATTCATCTTTCATACGTTGTTAATCAATGCACACATGGTCCTAATTTCACACTCCCATGAGGCAAACTGAAGGGACAATTGTTTTTGAACTCTAACATCAAGATGAATAATCAATGTTTATCATACTCATTGCTCAGTAAAACAAGGGTTTTATATTTGACATCTGCTCTTCTTGTTTTAAAGCTTTATTGATGCTTTCGACCAAGTAAAAATATTTTCTATTTCTAGAGTCATCAGTAAAATGATAAATTATCTGTATTATTTAGATGCCTGCATTTTGAATTGCTTTTAAGAGAATATAACAAAATACATAATCCATGTTGATGTTTGCTATATAAATTGTGTGTACTCCATTGACTGCAGAATGAGTTCCAAGCCCTGGGTGGATGGGTTTGTACTGTTATTACTTATAAACTTCATGTGACTGACAACTGCAACCATGCATTTTGTCCAGATTTACCTTTTGATATATATATATGTTCCTGCATTGCATGCACAAATTATGGGAATAGCACTTAAAAGAAAAATCTCAGTGACGCTGAAAAGATAGTTTTAATTTAAGTGAATTAATTAAAGGAGCAACAGATTTCTTGGTGCCTATTTCATATTTTAAAGAGGAACCTAGACTCCTCTAAATAGGCTGGTTTTAATTTCTTTTACTAAGATGACATCTTTTGTGTTTGCTCTAATGTAAGCAACATAATTTACAAGAAGCTACCAGATTTTGGTTGGATTTTTGCTGGTGGCTATTTAGTGTTTCATCTGTAGAGCACACAGGTTCAGCTGCAGAGGAGCTGAATGTGTCTTCAGAGCACCTGGAATTTGACCTGAGACATGAAAGGCAAAGCACTGCTTTTTCTTCATTGTAAATTATGTATTGGCTGGGAACAAAAACCATCACTTTTGAGCATGAAGGAATGTCATAGAATAAAAGAAGCATTTAGGTTGGAAAATACTTTTGGATCCCTGAGTCCAACCACCAACCCAGCTCTGGCAAACTCACCACTAACCCGTGTCCCTCAGTGCCACAACTACACAGCTTTTAAACACCTCCAGAGATGGTGACTCCACCACTGACCAGGGCCAATGACTGACAACTCTTCTGGTTTAGAAGCTTTCCCTCATACCCAAACAGAATCTTCCCTGGCATAACTTGAGGCTGTTTCCTCTGGTCCTGTGACTTGTTACCTGGCGGAAGAGACTGACCACACCTGGCTACAATCTCCTTTCAGGTGTTGTAGAGTGATAATGTCCCCCCTGAGCCTCCTTTTCTAAAGGTTAAACACCCCCAGTGCCCTCAGCTTCTCCTCATCAGACTTGTGCTCCAGCCCCTCCAGCAGCTTCCTTGTCCTTCTCCGGACACACTGCAGCCCCTTTTCTTGTAGAGAGGGGCCCAAAAATCCCCGATTATCCTGTCATTGGAGCTGGTTACCTGGATCTTCCCTAACACATCCTTGCCAACAATCAGCCTGTCATGTACAAAGATCCCAGTTTTTCTTCCATGCTGCTTGTGAAAATTCAGTGGTCAATCTCCAGGTGGTAGCACATTACTTGTACACAATTGTCCCTTAGGTTGTCTGGTAGATCAATCAGGCCCTTCCTCTGATCTGGAAGGGCCCTTTTTTCATGTGAACATTCTTTAAGTTTTGATTTTTCCCAGCACAGCTCAGCCTTCCAGGGAGTAGATGTCTGGTGACCAGAGGCAGGCACAAAACACATCCCTTTGTTTTAGAACTGTCAGGCATGTTCACATCTACCATATTCCTTCTCCATCTCCCAGAATACAGCTTTTTACCCCAATTTGAGCCCTATGACTTGGAAACACATTATGAAGCATCCATACTAGCCTTTTTTAAAAAATGTGCTAACTGATTTAACCAACAGTCAAAACCTTCTAAGTAAGAAATTCAAAACCAGGACCATGTAGATGCCCCAGAGTGAGATATTAAATTATATAATATCATATTGCAAAGTGAGTTATAATCGAGGTGTAGCAAAAAAAAGCCATTTTAGGTAAGAATCTGTGAGATAAAACTTACTTGGAAGAGTAACATCTAATACTTATTTTCCTAAACCAAACACAAGGAACTCATACTCCCCTTGAGTTGTCCTGACCTTTTGTGATCATTAGATATCTCAATGACATTATCCACGGTTTTATGGTTGACTTCCCGTATTTTGTAATTACATTTTGTCCGAACAATCCTTCTGCCACTTCAATGATGTGTTATTCTCAAGGTTCTCCTATCAAGAAAGGATATTGAATTGAACAGCTGCTGGCTTAAATCCCACCAGAGAAGGAGGTGGTCCAGAAAGGTATTCATGGATACTCATTTCATGGATTTGGGAGTTTTTGAGGTGAAACATGCTGGCTGAAGAGCACGAGCCACAGCATATCCCATCTGAACAAAAGAAAACAGAAAACCAAGCAAACCAAACCAGTAAAAATGCCTTTTCATTATGCCCCACTCCTGCCTGGTTTAGCTTCTATTTACAAAAGGCAGCGTGGGAGGTTATCTTACACATTAGTTTGTCTGACAGAGAATTGAGAAACCATCGTAAGGAGAAACACTACAAGAAGTATTTGCAGCACAACTCTTCAGACACAACACGGCTCCAGGCAGTTGTTCACTGAAATTATGTGAATTGGCTTCTTTAGGGAACAGGCAGTTATTAGGGGCACAACTTAACAACAAAGGAAGCAAGTTTAACCTATACTGTTCACCACCTACCATGAAAATCTTAAATCTCTGAGTCAAACTCAGGAATGTAATGCAGCAAAGCGTGGCATAGAATGGGCAGTACCAGCTCTGATTTCTCTCATGCAATTTGAAAGTTTGCCTAAGAAGTTTTCTATTGTTTGCATTGACACAGTTTATTTTTTTCCAACATTCTTGTGCAAATTATGTTTGGTAAATTAAAAGCATTCTAAAAACAAACAAAAACGCCCCAGAAATTAACAGAATAAATATTTTCAAACAAAGCCCATTTCCCACAAACAATACTGAAATGTGCTGGTCTAAGGATATTTGGACAAAAGCCAAAAGTCTGTAGCTAAAGCAGTGTTCTCTTAACTGTGGGACATGACCCCTGGCAGGAGAATTCCGAGAAAAGACGAGGTGTTTGGGAAGGGGAAGAAAAAGCAATGCCAAGACAGGTGCAGGAGTGGTGATTACAACTGGGAAGGAAGGGGGCTACAAATGGTAAAGCTGCTTTTAGAGGGACCCAAGACAAATTAGTTTGAGAAACACTGACTCACGCTGTAAACAACAAACAGAATAACACATATCTGAAATAAAGGAGGAGAAATTAATGAAACCTATAATGGATTTTTATTGCTTAACATACTGCACAGCATACTGTAAAATCAGCAAGCTGACTATTCCAGTCAAAGAATATCTTTCTTCTTCTGGTAGGAAGTTATCCACAACCTCAGTAAGCCCACAGGGTTCCTCACACTTAAGAGGAATGATTGCATGAGCACTGGATTTTTGCTTATGCCCAAGCACTTCTGAACTAACCTGTCCACGAAACAATTAAACAATCTATTTTCATTCATTTTATTGTTTGTGCACTTACTGTGCACACAGAGCCATAAGCTGAGAGGAACAGTCTGTGTCTCACAAAGATGTTCAAACACAGTTAGAAGACAAACAAGAAAAGGTTTCAAGAAGTGACTGAAGCATGAGAGATCAAATGGATATATATTATTTATATTAATATGTCCATAATAGATATGGGTATGTTCATTCATTCATTTTGCATATCACATTGAGAAATGATGTGGCTTTCAGAGGACAGAACATCAGGGGAAAAGAAAAAAACCCCAAAACTTCAGAGTTACAAATTGTATCTTTCAAGATTTTTTGCAAATAAAAGTTTGCAGCTGCTCCTAAATGAGTTAAGTATTTGCAAGCAAGACAGATCCAAAAAGGAAGTCTTTGCCTTTAAAGCTGAGCAAATGCAATGGCACCTGGAAAACAATTAAAGGAGCTTATTTCCAAAATCATAAATGGCTCCCAAATAATCTTTTGCTGCCAGATTCCTACCTTTCAATCTGGAAACTCCCAGCACAAGCTCTTTGTTTGATTTCAGGTTTCATCCAAATGAACAGAAAACCTGTACAAGTAACTAGCACTGACTTCATAGGTTCAGTTTTAAGCTTCAGCCAGAACACAATTCACAATTGTGACTAATTCAGGGTGGGTTTTTTACTCTTCATTTCTCAATAAAATGCCAAAGTGCACACACACAAAATCCCTCTAAAAATTCTGTGGGAAACTGTCATCAAATCAGGATTAACTGCTTTATTCATAACTGCTTAACCTAAAAAAAATTCTAATTTGAAATTTACTGCAATTTTGGACATTTTTATTGCAAACAACCTCAGAGTAAGCAGACTACAAATACTCTGTTTGCAGTACAGGGTGAGTTTATCCAATTTGTAACTTCTGAAAATGATAAGAACAGCTGCTTGCAAGGAAATCTTTAAAGCAGAACATCACATGAAGGCTGGAATGTGAAAAATTTGACATAGCACATCTATTTTGTCTTGGTGTATTCAGACAGTGTCTTCCCCCCAGATCCTTCTCCTGTATTATCTGAAAGTCACTGAAATTCTTTAAGAGTTTGCTGTCAGAAAATATGCATATTCTTAGAAAGTTCCCTTTAATTCTTACTGACATGAATGAAACATACAGGCACAACTACAGAAAGTATTACATATTCACAAGAGACCTTGACTGCAAAGAATATTAATGTACATTGGTTTTGTAGGACCAACATATAAATAGACCAAAGCCTTGGCTCAGGAGGATATGGTGGCAAGGTAATTTAGCAGTAACTGCACTGATTAAAGTACCACAGAACTCATAAAACTTTTAAAGTAGACAGGATTTGGGATTCTTCCATCTTAATCCCTCCCTTTGAAATAACACAATTATTTTGGACATAAAAACCTATTCTTAGGGATTTAGAAACACACAATTGTTTAGAAACACACACTCATCCATGAGAATTTAAAACTGAATTCATAAGCAGTATGGTTCTAGTCCAGAAATAACCAATGATTTATTTGCCAACCCCCCACATTCTAGCTTTAAAGAATCATTCACCATTCACCCAATAGTATTTTTAATATCTCACATGAAACTCATTTTTACAGGAGATGAAGCAAAAAACCATCTTTCTTTAAAATAACACAAGCATCTCCTCCCAAAGTTCCCATCCTTGTGAGCTACAGAACTTAAAAAGCCTTGGGCAACTAGAAGCCAGGACTTGAAATGTGATAGGCATCTACTCAGCTGGAATGAAAAGGCGCCTTTGGCACTAAGTTCACCAGCAGGAGGGACACAAGAAGTGCCACATTTATTCCATACACAGATGTTATACAATCTGCTCATCAGAAGTGAGGGGCAGATTGCTGCAGTTCCAGAACACACCAGCATGATGACTGTTCCAGACTTTTTTACTGTGGGTGAGTAGAAAAAAACAAGCCATAAAAATGGAGGGGCCATTATGTCAAACACAATGACTAAAAATACTTTTTGGTTAGAAGTAAATGTTCTTGTACATCAACTGTGCTAATAAAATCAATTTCCTTTCCCTTCAGTTAATGGACAAGCTGCAGAAGCCGCTTCCTGCAGGCAGACTCAAGCCTCAGTTGTGCTGCCCTTCCTTCAGCTGTGTTATAGGGACAGGCTTTGGTTCCTTTGCTGCTGCACTTTGTTACTCCCACATCCCCAAAATCTCTGCCATGTGAGATTCTTACTGCTGAACTATGCACTTTTAGGAAATAATTCCTTCTCAAAGCCTCTGTCTAGTCCAGGTCCACAGAGGAGATGACAATTACTCCACAGCTTAAGCAGTAATGCATTCAAGAGAGAGGATTAGAAGGTCCAGTGCTTGCTGTGTACTGATGATCCACATGGCTGAACTTCAGAGACACAGGCAGATACATCTGGTGGCTGCAGATTGAAAGCTTTGGCTGCCAGGGAATTTATACACCCCTGGTTACCCTCTATGGAGTACAGCCATCATATCTGCAGCCAAAAAAACTCCATTTGGAAGTGTCAGAAACATAAACAAAGCTGCACAAACACTTCTTGCTCACCTGAAAGATACTTGGAAGAAGTAGTAGTAAAATACTCCAACTACACCAGCACGTCTCTGCAGGCAAACTGGAGGTTCCCCACTTACAGACAAGTAGGAAAAGCTGCACCAAATAATCAACACCAGGAATTTGAACACAACAAAACAAAAGCATCCAAAACATAGTTTTCTGAGGAAACATTCCTGAGAATGTTTCTGAGAACTGCCAACCTCGAATGAAGTTCACCTCGTGATTCAACCCCTTCTTTACACAGAATAGTTTCTGCCATCAGGATTGTTGAGGCTTTTCACAATGAAAAGAAGGATGAAGAGAAGACAGAATACATTCCAATTTTCCTGTGTGCTCATCTATCTTCAGTACTTGGATTCAAAAAGCATTAAGCATTGCTAAATTTTAGTGTTGGAAAAAAAACCCAGGGAAATAAATGTGTGTTAAGTATTTCTGTACTGGCAAACTCTTTAGGCATTCTGTGCTATCAAGTCCCATGCAGTATTTAACTACTTAAAAAGGGAACCTAGATACAATATTTAAAAGAGAGATTTAAGGTTTGAAATGGTACTGAAACTCCAGTCTGACTGCATTCAGTTTCCACGAATGAAAATCACACCCTATGGATATCACACTTTATAACACACTTGATCAAGCTGAACACTTTCAGAGATGCATTTTTCCTAAATATTTCATGTTAAGTGCTTTTGAAAGGCGGCCAAAGCAAAGGTTGCACATCCTATCTGTACAGTACATGGCCAGTTCCCACTGCCCTTTTCATGCTAATTAATACAGCACTTGACATGAAATGTGATAGCTGCTAAAACACTGCCACAACCTGTACCACAGCCTGCTTGGGCTTTAAATTACTTCATTAGTGCCACTTGATTAACTACTATTTAAGCTCTTGTGAGATTTTCATTCTAAATCTTTCTCTAGAACCTTGGAACACTTTTTGTTCTTGTATTACTGGTTAAAATTGATGTATGACTAAAAAACCAAACCAAACCAAAAACTCCCACAAACCCACGGCAAAGAACATCTGTATCTTGAGAACATTTAATTTTTCAGTCAAATCAGATTTTTTGAAATTATAAATATCAATACTCACTAATGAATAATAATAATAGGAAATCATCCAGTGGGAAGAATTACAGGAACCCTAAAATCAAATGCCTGAGGTGCACATGCAGGCTTGGCATATGGACCTGTTCTGTCATGGCCTACTCTGACAAGATGCAGGAAAGGTACAAAGTCCATTTAGCCTCAGGAAAAATACCCCTGCTGTGCTGCACTAAAGAAATACCTCTGGTTTCCACACAAGCAGCACCAATAAGATCCAGACTCATTCCACACTGTCCTCACAAGTCAGAGGAACCTGAAAGGAGGGTATCCCTAAACTGTAATTTTGCCCATCTCACTAAAATTATAAATACATAGAAATAAAAAAAAAATCCTTTTAGAATCCTACATCAAGCACGTGAGCTGTTCAAATGAACACAGCACACAGCATAAGGAGAGGCAGGTTTCAGTTCACGCCCTTCAATGATACTCACAGTAACTAACAGGTTTCACAATGAATCCTTAGATTAAACTTTTCTTGTGTTTAAAAGGAAGGAGTGCTTTGGTTTTGCATACATATTTAATTAATTATTTTTTAGCCTACATATCAGATAATAAAACTCTTCCAAACTGTCCAAATTAAGTAATAAATCCTGATGCTATTAAGGCTTGTTTCCTATTCTGTGTTCCTGCAAAGCTGAAAAAAATTCCACACACCTGAATAGTTTACTTGATGTACAGTTGAGTATTTCAGGATGTTAATACATGATAAAGATAAAAATTTAAATCTTTTTTTTCTGCTGGTTTTCATGTTCCCTGGACAAACATGTCCATTTAAAATGCACAGTTATTTGAAACACTTCAAATACTTTTAAACGTAGAGCTGTTTAAGTACTACTTAACACATGAAAAACACACCAAAATGCCAACCTGACTGCTTGAAGTTTCCATTAATAAAGTTACAATCCATGGATCTCACACCTTATAATACATTTGAAGAGGAGACAACCTGAAGAAATGCACTGAGCTGGAAGAACCCAACCAACACACAGGAATTCACACTCTTAAAAACCCAGCCAATTACAAACACAAAGCTCGGAGACGTTGAAGCAATTTGGCCACTGCACAGCAACTCATCAAATTGTTGCTTACTTGGCACGTAGAGGTCCCTGAATATACCTGAAAATACATTCCTACTGTTCCTTCTGCCTTGAAAAGGTTAGGCATCAAGACTGAAATAAAGAAAATATGTGACATTACTAAGCAGTATCTTCACACAAAATACTATAAAGCAAAAAAACATATTGGAAAAAGCTTATACTCCTCTTAAATACTTCTATTACATGGATATTCACAGTGATTTTTCTGAAATCAGACACTTTCACCATAGACCATAGACTGAAGCAATTTGAAATGGAAATATTTCCTGTCCACTCACTGCCAGTTTCTGTTCCCAGAGTGATATAACAGATGACATCCAATACAATAAATTCTTTTATTAACCATAAATTTGAGCCTGCTTTAGGGATTTGAAGTGTTCAGTTTCATGCTGAAAAAATGTAATGTTATCCACAGACCATCAGCATGTGTAACAAAAACAGAGCCACAGGTTATGTGACTTTGATCAAATTATGACAAAATTTCATCTGAATTTAAAAATACTTGAAAAAGCATTTACACTAATTGTTTAACCTCTTATTTTTAAAGATCCATGCACACTAACTGATCTTTTTCTGCAGGAAGGAATCACTTCTAAGAAATAAAGTCTCTTTACAGAATGACAATGAACAAGTTGTCTTCTAGCACTCATTTAAGAAGCAGAATGCAATGTAAGTTTTAAGACAGCAGTGAAATACAGATTAAAAAGTTAAATTGAACCTGTGTTTCTCTCAAACTTTCACTTGACTTCTTTCTATCAACATTAAATTTAACACACATACAGCTCATCTGAAAACATTGAACAGGAAAACATAAAATACAATCACGTTATTGTAGTAAATCGAGAAGTAGATCCAAAGATCATCAAGTTTCACTTCCAGTAGAAATGATAACTTATAACAGGAACACTTATTGGACATAATTGTAAAATGTAAACATGGAAACAAGTGGTTTTTTCGTTGCAGTAAAACCTAACCACAGTGGGAGGAGAGGGAGGAATCACACCTATAACTCCAAGTCAGCTTGCCACAGACAAGCACATAGATAAACTACTGGAGTTTGCATACTGGAGCTTCACTGGTTGAACGGAATATAATAAACAATAACTAAAACATGTAAACCAAATGCAATGTGGTTACCCTGAGCAATCATCATCCACAGCTACCAGCATTCTTAGGCAACATTGGGTGTTATTCTAGCACTTTGGGGCTTTGATGCCTACATTTACTGCCAGAAGGTAATAAAAAGAAACTTCTGTCCATTGCAGCTCATTCTTTAGAGAGATGAATGTCCCATTTTCAAACCTCTGCATGACATTTCACAGCCAGCAGTCCTTAATGAAAATGAACCCCAAAAGTGAATGGCATGATTAGTGAATTACTCTTACAAATGCAGCTATATGGAGAAACCTAAGCTACCCCAACTTGCATTATTCCTAACTAATGAATAAAAGATAAAGGTTTTGTTTCCTTTGATGTTGTGAAAAAGCATGGAAAAATAACTTTTCACCTGTTAAGGGTCTGGCTGAGTTAGGTGTTTGTTTTTTCTTTTTGTTTCTTATTTTAACTCTTTTCGTAGTTAACCTATTACTCCTGTCAGAAGGTAAACTAAGCTAATCATTAAACACCAGGAACATAATTTGCTCAAAACAGCGAATTAAACAATAAAGCAAAGTTTTAACTATGCAACAGACAATTTTACTGGTTCTTTGAAAAGTATCTTAGCTAAACTTTTTGTAGTCAACAACAGAAAAAGCAAAACCTTAGATATTCTTTCACAAAAAAAGGATTGGGCTATATATCTGACCCTTTCTCCTTTTGGGTCTGTTAACACTTGCTTTGTGAAGCAGTACCAGGATACCCCAGATAAAATTTTGACAGAGTAAACAGAATGAAAGCTCCTTATAATGGGGAATAATCCTTAACTGTACTCCCTAACTACACAAATTTGCTCATAGATACTGTATTAATAAGAGACACTGTCTTCAGAGCAAGATAAGAAATGGAGAGAGTTAATAAGACCCCCACTGGGTCATTCTGTAATTTTAGTGGTAATCTGTCCAAATTCCATTCACAAACTATAGGCTGGATGGTGAAGTGCCCCCCTTGGGTTACAAACGAATACACCACTCTTCATTTCCTGGCAGGAAGGGTTGTATAGCGTTACCGTGAGCTCTGTATTCCACCACGGACTTGGCTGCATTTCAACAGATGCTGAAGTGATTTCTGAAACATTATCATCTTCTTTCTTGTGAAAAACTCACTGTTAAAAAATGCTCACATGAAAAATCTTCAATACTTTATATGCTCATTATACTAACCTCAACCTCTTTTGGTGAGACACCTTTTAAAAAGTTATCTAAATTAACACAATTCAAGGGTGGGAATTTTAAAAGCATCTGAATAGTTACATGGAACACTGGGCCTAATCACAAAATTAGCTTGGGGATTTCCTGACTCCCCTGTCCAGTTCCTCCGCCTCCACGCTGTAGTTCACCAATTCTGAACATATATTTAATATAACTGCATGGGGGCTTCATTTTCTCCATGTCACTGAAATTACTCCAGTTGTGAAAAGGGGAAAAAACAAAACAAAAAAAGTAGGAATATTTTCAATTCAAATTGCTTTAATAATGCAATTTACATTGCAGCTCACAAATAGGTGCACTAAAGCAGGTGAGGAGGGAAGGGCAAACACCAACACCAAAGTGGGAGGAAACAGATGGGAGTGAGAATTTCACTAACCAGCTTCACTGCTGAGTCAATATAAAACATAACTACACCCCTGAGCCACAAAAGAGAACAAATCCCATTGAAAGTTAATAGGAGTTAGGGCACTCCATCCTTTTTCAGAATCCCACTCCGAGCTTCTAAGGATCTTCTCACACTTCTAGGGTGAAGCTTAAATCACTCATTTATACCCCATATCTCTCAAACTTCAAGGGCAAGCCCAGCACAAGCTTGAAAACTTTGCCAAAAAGGTTTGCAATTCAGCAATGTCCCCTTCCCACACCATATTCAAAGTTCATCCAGACAGAGCACTCTTTATGCTCAGCATAAATTGCACAAGTTGCGAGTTTCAACTTCTGTCCTCATTTTGTTACTACTGCCTGCAACTGGGGCAAGCCCGGACAGGAAGATAAAACTGATTCCCATAGAAACTGCAGGAATAGGAAGCAGTGCAGGCAGGCTTTACAAGGGCTGTGAGACAAGATACAGACTGGCACCTCAATAGCTCAGACAGAGGAAATGAATGGAATTTTCATTGGCTGGCCAGCCATAACCAAAGGTGCTCTGGTACACTTGAGGGGGGAGAAAAAAAAATCACAGAATCATTAAGGTTGGAATCAAGGAAGTTATTCCTGTGGGATAAACAAAGATACAACTTTACAGTGCGCTCCCAACTCTGCAAGAACACACCACATGGGTTGTTCCAGGATACACCAATGCAACACTACGACTGTAGACAGCAATTATCAACAAAGCCTAAGCAGCAGAAATTGCCCTGCCAGCCACTGCTCTGGGTCAGCCGGGCCCCCCAGTCCTGCTCCTGCTGTTGAGCTCGCTGGCTCCACATTAGGGTGGCTCTGAGCAGCACTGCCCCTGCTGAGATCATCACCCAAACCCTCCCCACATGGGATGCACTGGGGAAGGGATGTGCACGGTGAACTTGTGATCTCCTTCAGCAGGTAGGAACATCCCCATAAACACAAAAAAGCAGCCAGAGGAGAGAGGCTTGTACTCCCCAGCTCTTGCATGAAGTCAGTCCCAGCAGCTCAGGGCTGGGCAATCACACAGCATCACGCCACTTCAAGTATGAAAGAAAATCACATCAAAATGGAAGTCAAAGTGTTGCCACTGATTTTAACAGGTAGGGTTTTAGCTCTTTAAACAAAACAGCCCAATAAAACCAGAAACAAATCCCTTAGTTTTCCATGTTTGAAAGGAAAACAGACTGGGGAGCTGTCTGTACAAGCAGATGACAGAGGCCTGTTTGGAGTTTGCTTAAATCACTGTATAATAAAAAAAGATAATGTGACTATTTTAAGTTGTATTTTTTAATGCTTTCTGATTCCAGGCCAGTCACACCTGGAATTACATATGTTTAACTGAGCAGCTGATAACTTACAATTTTAACAATTTCAAAGATTAACTGTTTGGACCTAAACATTCTCATATTATGCTTTTCTATGAGCTAAACTAACTTCACATATAATTTTATTTGGGGGGAAAAAAAAAAAAAAAAATCATTCTCTTCCAGCCTGTAAAATGAAGGTTTTAAAAAGGGGACTTTCACAAATCAGATTACTCTTCAGTATTTTACATACAAATAGCTGAAACTAAACTTCATTATAGATAAGCAAACACAGAACAAATCTTCTTTCATGAATACCAGAATTCAACCCAGCAGCCTGGAGATCCTCTTGGAGTTCCTTAACTTTTAGATGAAAGTATTAGAAAACATATGGAAATATTTTTATGCTATAATTACAAAACTCAGGAAAATAAGTTTATTTTATAAAGGTAGGGTGAACTTTAAGCAACAATACGAGTTTGAGATTCCCATGGAGAACTAAAATCCCCCATTTGAAAATACAAAGCAAAGTTAATTAGAAAACACAGTTTGAGCAAAGAGGGCCCTTGCAAAGAGTTCTTAGAAAGCATCACCTTGAATGTGTTTGATGCTGAGGCGACACCATAACTTTTCTTCACACAAAAGCAGTCATCTACAGAGCACAACCAGATGTTAAGTTTTCTTTTCTTAGTTTCTGTAAACCTCTGTGACCTCCCTCAAATTAAAAAAGGGAATAGCATTTTTAAAGCCACAGGAGCTATCATTAGTGAAGCATTCTAAGGATTTTCATTAATTCATAGCCAGCCAACCAGGAATTTTCCCACAGTCGTATACAAAAAAAGTCAGGGAAGTCATTGATTGCTTGGTTGGATTTGAATGTAGTCAGAAGTAAGATCAGAAATACCTAGTCCCTCCCACTGATATAAGAGTGAAGAACATAGGCAAGGTCAGAAATTAAAATCCAAGTCTGCCCACCAACCATGAGGAAAATCCAGCAGGGCCATATAACAGGGGGTATAGAAATGGTTATTACACCCAATTTTGTGAGATAAAGGATCATATGGATAGATCATTACAAATCAATCATTTGGAAACCTTAAAGCCCAGAATGTGCAGCTCCAAGCAGATCTGCAGGCCTATCATGTCCTTCAGACAGCAGCCTCAAGATCTGATTGATGTTGTCCAGTTGTTGGTGTAATACCCACCGTTCACAGCAACTCATGTCCCGATACAAACTTTGAGTTGGGGCCCTTTGAACTCCACACGCTCCAGAACAATCTCTTATTGTTCCTGGGAACCCAGGGCTCAGCACAGAAGGAGCTCCTACTTTCAGTGTGAGATCCTCTGAATACAAAGGCTGGAGAAACCAGAAGAACAGATTCCAGCAGCGCTGCCCTCCAAGTGCCCGCACTGCCCTCGGCACTGCTGCAGCTCTGCAACGTGTCCAGGGAAAGGAGGAGGTCTGGGAGAGCTGCGGGCTCGCTCACTCCACGCTGCCAGCAAAAGGTCAATCAGTCAACACAGAGGGCAGCACTTGACAGGCACCTCTGTGTGCCAACAGATCACCAAGAGGTGCAAATTGGATTCAGGTTAGTCACAGACACACAACTCTGGTTCTCCTGAATCAACCAGAACGCACATCTCAAGAGTTTATGCTTTCAGGTGCGACACCTGATGTAGCATGAAATCTCCTAGGACAAAGCCACCCCTCACATTTATTTGGGCACACTGGAGTATGAATGATGTGCCCCAAAAGCAGATTTACTCTCTTGCTGAATAACAGCCCAAGGAGGAATAATAAAAATAGGATGTCTGGAACAATTCTTGTAGTGACATAATATTGTACCAGCTTCCAAGTGAGAGAATTCCAGAGAATACAGTATCTCCTGGAACATGTGCTGATGCCTGATAAAACACTAACCCAAGCCTTAATTATTTTTAATAATCAAATCAAACTTTGGGAGAACAAATCCCTACCTGCACACTTGATTTTCCTCACACTCTTGGAATCTACCATACAGAGGTGAGAGGTGAGAGGAGGAGAACAATGCTGCCACTTGTACCTTTAAAATCCAGAAATGATGTCTTAGACATGATGCTGAAAGTACAGTTTACTAAGTGAAATAGGTTGAAGTGTGTTAAAATACACATTTATACCCTGGTTTGGCTGGCAGAATTTTGGTTAACCAGAGTGGTAATACCTGTGTTTCTGCTGTATGAATACTGCAATGAGCCTGTCCATTACTGGCATAATCCTGTATTCACTACTTTACCAAGAATACATCTGGTCAAAGTCTTTA
Source organism: Corvus brachyrhynchos (assembly GCF_000691975.1). NCBI lineage: Eukaryota > Metazoa > Chordata > Aves > Passeriformes > Corvidae > Corvus > Corvus brachyrhynchos. The sequence continues at coordinate 4,832,533 of NW_008237878.1, forward strand.
TGATAAAATCACATCGAAATATTGGGTGTCAGGATGTGCCACTCCTGTTGAGGAGAGCTGGAGAGGACAAATAGGACGGTGAAACAATTACAAAATACTATATGCATGAAAGGGTAAAATCCTTTTTCAAGTTTGCACTTAAATTTTGACCCTTAAATAAAGTCTCACATTACCATAATCTAAAATTAAGTACTTCAGATGTACTGATCTGTTGATTATTTTAAGTTATTGTAACTTACACTTTCATTCAATCCTTTGCTATAATTAATATAGAGATAAGGATATAAAAAATAAGCATTCATGTAACTCATACTACTTTTATGTGGTTTTTCCCAGGTATGATGTATTAATGCGTAACATTCCTTTTTAAATGTAAAAACAACAATAGGAACATCAGCACTAACCTCAACTTCTAGAAAAATGTATTTCAAATACACCTCATTATAATGGTAGCAGTATATATAAAACCAAAGCAATATACTTGAAAAAATATTTACTTTTAAAAACTAAAAATGGCATTCAAGCTTAGCAGTTCTGCAGTAATACTTCACACTCCTCTTGTTTGCTTCTAAAAACACACGCTAAATTTATGGGTAAAATTCAGCCTTTGAGCATAATTAAGCAGGCAAGTTCACATCAAAGCTTTGTTTCATCATCTTTAGACTGATCTGTTGGAAAAGACAGCTGGTCCTTATTACACACCCTTTAAATGTTGCAGTTTTAATTAAGTAACATCCATGTTACATTAACATTACCAAATAATTAACTAAAGAAAAGCTAGTATAATCTAATCGTGACAACTTAACATTCTTTCACCAGTGGACTATACAGTATTAATCTATTAAAGGAGAATTTGTTCTTAAATAAATGTCTCAAGATTTTAAATTAAGTCTGATACAGCAGTTTCTACACTAGTACTTACTCAAAAGCAGATTTTGAGGGCAATAAGGCAGGGAGTGGAGTTCAACATCTAAAGTAAGGGACATGTTCTAGAGAGGAACTCAATTAAATCCGTAACAGTCCCAAGCAACTTCAACTGCAGAAACCCTGTTAAGTCAGCAGCTGATGAATTCCCATCATATTCAAATTTCCCAGTTTCATGCAAACACATAAGGAAATACACAATTTCGTTGTTAATACTGAGAGTTAGTTTCAATTACATAAACATATGTTGCCATATTTTTTTTCCTCTAGGTCATGTTTTTAAATGCTCATTCTGAAAACACAGCATTAAACTGCTCAGCCTCGCAGTTCCTGAGGAAACGGTGATCTGCTACTTTAAACACTAACATGTTTAGGCTACTTCATGCATTTTTAAATTTATTTAAACAGGCAGATTGCCATCAACACTTTTTGACACTAGAGTAGAAATGGGTTGTCATTCTCTGCTACATTACTCAAAAAATGAAATTCAAAAAAAAACCAAAAACAAACCCTGGAGGGACCCTGAAGTCAAATTCTAAGCTGAACAAAAGTCATACAGATGCCTACCTGCATGACTGACCATGCCTGCAAAGCCTTGCACTCAACATCTTGCATTTTATCTAACCACAGAACACACGAAGCTTTAAGTGACACATCTCATCAATCCTGAAACGCTACCACATTGTGCTGGATGCCACAGAGAGATCTATTGATTCTATAAATTCCCAAAAAATAGCAGATATGGAACTGCTGGCATCTGGTGTGCAGAGCAGTAAAGCAGCTCTGGAACTGTCTACAGATTAAAGAACTCCCTCACAGCAAACATTAACACCTTCCACCATGCTCCATCTTAGGTCTGTCTTCTGCCTAATACCTTTCAAAATTTTTAAATACTCTGCAAGAGAAAATCTGGGTTTTTTAACTGTTAGAAAATAACATTAAATAGAAGGGACAAATTTAAACTTTGGTAATTTCTTACCATTTTATAGGGTGTTTTTCCTCCAAAATAAAGTTCCCAAAACATGTACTTAACTGGGAAAAGTACTTCCATATGACTTAACTCTGTGTCTGGCAGATTCCTAACTGTGGAGAAGTATGAGTCTACTTTGGGATGCTTGAGGAGACAAAATGTAGGGACACAACAGCATGAGCCTAAAGAATAATGAGGCAGGCAGAGCTCCCAATAGTGGAACAGTAGGAAATCTTCAGTCTCTGCTCTGAAGTGAAAAGGAAATAGAAAGTTCCTTACACAGAGAGCACAGAAGGGGACACAGGGAATTTCAGGGAGAATGCACGGGAACAGAGCCCCTAGTCTGTCTGAGAAGCTTTGCTTAGCAGAGCAAGGGAAGGCACAACTCTGCTAACAAGGAGGGGAGGGTTGGTAAAATGCTGGATTATTTATTCTTCCTCATCATACAGTCACATTAAATTTAAGCTTTATACTGAACACAGTTCAGTGCCAGGAACTTCAGAGGAATTAAACATATGAAAATAATTACTCATGTGTGTAGTCACATTAGAATCCACAAAACAAGTTGAGAGTAAAGTTGCTCATGTGTTTAACACCGAATAAATGAATCTGAAATATATTCAAATCATCCTCAGATCGCAAGTCTGTCTTCTCTGTGCACCTCGTGGCTTGTTTACAGCACGAGAAAAATTCAGAGACTACTTTTCCAGAAGAGCTCCCCATGTGGACACACTTATTCTAGATTAAAAGAGGCCCCTCTCTGAACTACTTTTTTCTGGATAAAGGTATATATACAAGGTACTAAGATCATCCATATGGAAAACTACTTTGCAATACTATTCTACTTTAAGCAAACATCTACCCTAATCTGAAATAATATTAAGTGTTGGAATACATCAAGATTTCTTTTAAACATCAATGAAAGAAATCCTACACCAAGCAAAGTCAATCCAAATTCTACAATCCTGAACCCATTGAAATCTGACAATTCTTAGCCACAGTAATGTTAAGTTACTCATCTTGTTGAGTCTGCAAAACAAATGCCAGTGTATTGCCAGAGAAGATGAATAATATGGGTTATAAATGTATTTTGTGATGGAAGTTGTAAAAAAAAAAACCGAACAAAAAATCACATCTAGAATGTGATTTAGTTTATAGTTTTGGAAACGTTAGGTATTAATAATTTCAGGAGCTATGAATAAAGCCAAAAAATACTTCCACATCACATTCGTTTAACCATAGTCCAGTAACATGTTCTCATTCAGTCAGTTTTTTACTGCTACAAAATATTGAGCACACTTAAAACTGTATTTTGTACAGTGAAAGAAACCTGTGCATTACTTGTGCATGTATCTATATCACCTGTGTGTGTATGGAGAAATATGGAACACAAGATTCTCAAAAACAACACTCAGATGATAAAAGAAAGATTCACCACAGGGAAATGCACCACACATTTACAATTTTAACAAAGGAAAATACCCAGCGTGAATGTACCTAAATGCACGTAAACCCAGCTAGCTACATTTTATTTCTCCTTGAACAACCATCAAAATTTAAATGACATATTTTTAGATTATTTATGCCCTTGAGAATTACCTCAAGTCAACCACTTCATTTAATGCAAACTAGACGTTTTTACTTTCTCTATATAAAATGTTAAGATTTATTCATGCCCTTAACATACATTAATTAGACACTACTTATAAATAACCTGCAATAAGAATAACTATTTGAATAGGATACAATTACTTAGGGCTTGTGTCTTTTCAATCAGTCAGTGTCCCTGCAGTGTTTAGAGTGGCAGAGGGGAAGTGGCCTGCGGTTAAACAGAGGAAATACCAAGGAATTTTAATAGAGCAAATAGTCTCTTTACTTCCTACAGGGTACTACTTCAAAGGCAGCCCTGCTCCAGAGCAGACAATGTGTTAGAGGGGCCATCAGTCATTTAATAGTATGTCAAGTCTACTCAAAACTTACATGCAGTCCAAGATAAATACCACATAACTGAGACAATGGGTACCATCCTGCAGTCATTACTCTAATAAGTGCTGCCCTGCCTGCAGTATGGAGGCAATCATGTGCAAGGGTGGTATTACAAAATCAGACTACAAAATTATAACTACACAGTCAGACAAGGTATCTAATAAACTGGCTAGGGAAGTCTGAACTTGAAGCGGAAAATACAATAAAACCAGAAACGAGTACAAATACTTTATTAGCTAAAATGGTACGTTAGTTGTGAGCAATAAAGACAAAGGGGAGGGGGTTACGCTAATTGGAGAGAGTGTTAAGTTTGCTGATCTAAAAGCCAGTCAAAATCGTTATATTAAAAGAATTATATTGTGGTACATTCCTGTTTAACACACACAACGATATTAATTATGTAAGCAAAAAAATCCAGAACAAAGCGCATCTGCATATTTCTATAAACGTCAATATACATTAATTCAAGTGCATTACAACTCACGTACTATGACTTGTAACAGTGATAATTTACTTAATAGAAGGTGCAAAACTTGACACAAATATACAATGGTGTTATGAGCCTACCCATGCCTGGTGAAACACACAATAGACGTACTCAGCCAAAACATTTTATTGCTAATTCTGTTAAAAAGACCTTATAGGGAAGTCTAAACCTACAACTGTTCCATCCAACACAAAGATTTAGATCCTAAGCTTTACCAGGGTTTGAAGTTTGTTTTTCCACACTTCTTTTACACATTTCCCCATGCCTTCGCCTTTCTAAACTATGCCCTACAAACTTCTGAACTGTGTGTTGCAGCAACGTTCTCAAAGGATCTGATCTGAAACCAGGAAAATCCTTAGTGACAGTCTAACAAAAAGGAAAAGCAATGAAAGTCAGTTGTGTTCCCTCCAGTGTTCCCGGATCACCACGCTTCAACTAAACCTGTAACCAGACATCGGGAGACAGCACAGGAACAAACCAAATCATACAACTCAAAAGTTACTAAAAATTTATTTAAAAAAAAAAAAAAAAAAAAAAACCAATCGAGAAAAGTCTGACAGCAAAACACACCAGAAACGGGAACAAAAGGCAAAGACCAGTAACAAAACGTTTATCACCTTCCTCCCCCTTCCCCCTCCCGTAAATTTCCTACATCCTCTGTATAATGATCAGGCCCGGAGCTAAGACCCCAAACCGGCCTCGAATCATTAAAATAACAAAGCCCCAGCGATCGCTTTTATCCAGGTCGGCTCGGGGAAGTGGAAAGCGCTGGTGGTAAAGGACCTGTTGAGTGACTTCTTCACACCCGCCGGCTACGAGCTGCCTCCCCCCTCGGCGAGCAACCAATAAATATCCCTCGCCGGGAAATGCCACCCTCTCTCCCGCCCGCAATTAACTTCCAGATGCAGAGCCCCGGGGCAGCGTTATTTGCTGCAGAAGTGT
>NW_008237878.1:4838279-4857936 GCF_000691975.1 Corvus brachyrhynchos
ACAATGGGAGGGAGCGGGCCCCCCTCCGGCTGCTTTGCTTTGCACTCTTCCCTTCCCTTCCCGGGGAGCCCTCAGTGTGCGGGGCTTCCCCGCTCCCCGGGACAGCGGGGGGCTGCTGCTGCCTTCCTGGCAAGTAAGGGGTCAAGACAGTACCTGGCCGAATTCCCATCTTGGTTATATGGTGCGGTACCATATTCCTGATCCACTCACTACATTGCAAGGAAGAGAGGCATCACTTAGTGACACAGAACCAAAGGAGTATGGTCCAGGTGCTTCACAAGATCAAGGCCACAAGCCAAAGATCAGTCATAGATCTTTGACGTGCTTTTATGCATTACCGAATCACAGAATCAATTAGGTTGGGAAACACCTCTGAGATCGTCAACTGCCATGTCCAGTCTTTCCTTAAACACTTTCAAGGGACAGTGACTCCTCCATCTCCCTGGGCACTCCATTCCCATGTCTAACCCTCACTGTAAAGAAATTCCTCCCAATGTCCAATCTAAACCTCCCCTGGCACAGTTTAAGACTGTATCTTCTCATCCTGTTTCTGCCTGGGAGAAGAGACCCCACTGGCTACAACCTCCTTTCAGGTAGCTGTAGAGGGTGATAAGGTCACCTCCAAGCCTCCTTTTCTCCAGGCTAAACAACACCAGTTTCCACAGCTACTCTTTAATTACTCTTTAATTAAGGAAGACAAACTGGAAGAATATAATGTCATAAAGTTTTCAACTGCAGAAAATGCAAAGGAATTTGTACATGGCAATAAATATTTCAGCTTATTCAACTGGAGTTAATTCTGATATTACATGCTTTGATGAAAATACTTTTCTTTAAAATTAAATAAATCCCATTTATGATAAATGTCAAATGCAAGCTGGTCTAATATATCAGTAAATCACATCAATTTCAACCCCTTTGCCTCAAAGTCATGTAAGAGACAGAGCAGCCCAAGGATCTTCCGAGGCACAGGATGATTCAGCTTTGAAGGGACCTCAGGGGTCACTAGGCCTAACCCTCTGCTCAAAGTAGCCCTAACTTCAGTTTTAGATGAGGCAGCCCAGGGCCTTGTCATATGTCCCTTTTACATATCACTTAACTCCAATCAGTTTTGAAAACCTTGATTTTAGTACATTCTGTTTGCAATGATTGCTCTTGGACAAAAACATCATCCTAATGGAACAGACAAACCCATCAGTATTTTATAAAAGACATTACAGTTTGGATTAAAATAGTATGTAAAACCACCACTAAAGCAATCAGTTGAAAGGAAACATGACCAGCTGGTAATTTTTAACTACTATTGGTTTTACACCTGTCATAGGGTTTTCCATCCTTCGTGACTAGTGGTGAAAATAATACAATAAAACTTCCTTAAACTGCTTGTTTAAGTTGATGGATCACAGCCCTGGCACTCATATTTACCTTTGAAAACAGGTTTGTGACTTCAGGAAGGCTATAACCCTCCACTGTGATATGAACAGAAATTACATTTTTGCCATTAAAGTTTTTTTTTAGCAAAAGTTGGAGGTTAGGCCATAGCTCTTTGCGGCTCTGGGAACAAAAGGTTCTTACTTTTGGTGTCCATTGCCCCTGCAGGCTGGAATTCTGAAAAAGGTAATATTAAGTCTCTAGGTGGAATCTCACTGATTTTATGATTAGATATTTTTGATGGTCAAGTATACCCAGGCCAGAATGGAAGTTTAGCATGTTTTCTCACTGTACACCACACTCTTCTGTCTGGATATTCCTGCTTTACTTTCTCCTTGCATTACTCAGAAGTAATCTAACAGACTTGAAAACTATATGAGCATTTTTATTTTTAATCAAGTCAGGCTGCATAAAACCCATGTAAATAACTAGTCCTTTTCTGTTTGAATGAATTACAAAGGACATAAATACAGCATCGTGGCTAAAGAAAGGAAGACATATGTACAGTTCATTTACAGGTCAGTAAATACCTCTGCTTCCCATAACCACCTGTGACAAGCAAGGATTCCCTGTTGAACATAACACCACTGATTTGCAATTAAATCTTCTAAACCAGAGGGAAAACTGTTTGGCTTTTTCTGTTAACTGAGATCTAGACTGCTGGAGAAGCTGTAATTTTTAAGTGCGGACAAAATTAGAATTATCTGTGCCATTGATGCATTAGCCTATGATTTTAACAAAAACAGATACACAACAAATAGTGCCAATGCCTCGGTAGCAGAATAACTGAAGAACTCACAGCTGCCACTGGTTGCACTGGCAGTACCCAGAAAGCAGCAAAATGATTGGTCATATTTACTGAGACCTCAAACCTAGCAGCACAAAGCAAAGATGCCATCTCACAAAACCAGTATTGATACCTCCTTCCCAATAGTTCAGCCTACGCTAATAACAAAATGACACGTCTGAAAAACAATTCCTCCATGGTGCCACCATGTCCAACTTATCCCGTGAGTGAACTGAATACAGAAGTAGTGCATTGCTCCGGATCCATTTAGAATAATTTATACTGAAATCTTTCGTGGAAAAAAGTAGTGGAGAGGAAGGAATCAAATGACAGTAGTTAATGTTTCTAACTGGAGTCTCCAAACTGCTGCGAGCTCATGGAAGGGCGAAAGTGGCTGCGAGGACTCTGCTTGTCTGTAGGTTCTTTTGTCCTTTTTACAACAGTCTCTTGTTTCTGAGCAGTATAGAATGCATACTATCCAAAAGTCATGGGTATCAATATCCTGCATTCTACAGCTGGTTTTGGTTGCCACTCTCCCTTCTTGCTTAAAGCTAAAAATCCCTTTTTTTTCCTTCCCCTTTCTGAGCAGCTGTTCCCAGATGGAGGAGACAGTGAGAACTCAGCAATCCCTATAAAAACATGAAGACTCATGTACCAAAAATTTCTGATAATATGGTTAAAAATTCCCTACAAAAACGTTCTATTGCTCAGCAAAAATTCATTCTTGGACTTGGAAGCTGTATGCTCCATCCATAGTTCATATTTCTAGCACTGAATTCTTTCCCAAGAGAGACTGACCTTGACTGCAAAAGAAATCAGCTTACTTTGGGGCAGAAAGCATTCATCAGGCTTGTAGAGTATTCAGTTGAGTCAGACAATCATGACTATTGCAATATCACAATATTGCAATATGTCAATAACTCCTGTTACAGACACTGCCCACTGTTAGGAAATGAGGATGAGATGCAGTGAACCAAGCAGACAATGTGCTAAAAGAGATGCCAGAATGGAAACCCCTCAATGTGAGGGTCTTCTGGAACTTCATCTGGCAGATACTGGAAGACAGAAAATCAGATCTTTTGAAAATACCCACTTACATGAAATTGTCCCACTTCCATGGGGATGGTTTATCTATGGGATGAGCACTGAGCATAAAATAGAGGAAGAACCATCTTCCAGTATCAAACTTTAAGATCAAAACTAACAAGTGTGAAATGGATGTGGACACTCCCAGCAAGGGCATGAAAATTCCCACCTATGTCAGGGGTCATAAAAATACTGTTTCCATGGAGTCTTCTGTATTATAACATGCCACAGTTTCAAATGATCTAGCCAGGCTCAAGTGAAAGGTTATCAACTGATAAGAAAGCAACCTCAAGCCATAAAATTGAATTGAAATTTGAATCAAGTCTATCAATTGTTATGAATACCTATCTTGTTCAAGGCAACTGTTAAATCATTAGGCCTTGAGAAATGTGACAAAAATTCATGAAACACAGAGTTCTCAAAGAAAAATCTGTATTACCAGTCCCATTTTATAGATGGGGAAACTTAAGCACCGAGTCATAAAGATGCCTGCTTTTATGTCTTGCACACATGCTCAGGGCTAAACCAATAATTAGATTTGGAGTCAGGAAAGACTCTGTGCCTTAGAACGGCAGGAAAAGACCCCTGTGTGTAGCATTCTTTGGTTTTAATTTGCTGCTTTCTGTAGAGACACACTCTGCTTCCTAAGGTCATCCAGACAGTACTCATGGGTGCAAGCCTCCAGAACAATTCCACCCAAGTGGCTGGGGCTCCAGCTGCCTCCTGCTGTGGCCACACGTTTATTGGCACTTTGGAGTAGCTGCTGCTGTGTCCAGATGGGAAAGTGGAATTAGATGCATGAATTCTACTTTGGCACTGGCAGCCACCATTTCTATATCCAGATGCTTTGCAACAGGTCCTGAAACTGAGCATCCAGTCCTTACTGCTGGCTAAGCCAGACCTTCCAGAATCCCATGGAGTGTACTGGCAGGGATGTTTCTCTCCTGCTCACTTCTTTGTCACAGTGTCATGTTTGAGACTTTCCTCAAAAATCTCAAGTCTGTCTCCAGATATTTGGGGATGTGTTGAAGCTTGTAGAGTTCAGAGAGAAGGGAGTGAATGGTCTTGTGACCTTTCTGGATGACTTAATCTCTTCTACAGGAAATTGCACTCAATGACCAGAGAAGTTTTAAGTCCTATATTCCTAGAGGCTCAAGTCAGCATCAGATGTAGGAGTATGTTATGGTGAAAAGGAAATGACTGAACTAAAGCAAATACTATTATATGAAAATTACTTCTGATCACCATCAAATCAACAATTTGTCAGTGATCCATGGATGCAAATCTTCATATAATATTACTCCTCCCCAGACCTCACAGTTCCCTATATTGTATAGAGGCCTCCTTCTACTGGCAGACAATGTTTGCAGCCAAATGTCAACTTTCTGTATTTCTGTTGAGTTTTGTATCTGTTTACTCATATGAATATAATAAAGGAAGTTCTCTAAGATTATTCAACTTAGTGATGTGCCACCAAGCACACTCCTCCCTGCTCCAAAAGCACACTGAAGTGACTCACCCTGTGGCCACATGTTGTTTCTGTGGGAGCAGGGCAGGACTGCATCTTTCAGCAGCAGTCTTCTGTTACACTGGATTAGGTGTAATATGAAACTGCACTTTTAGAGAAGAGTAGATTTATGATGCAAAGAAAATTTAAAATTGCATGGATGAGTCATTTTTCAATAAAAATGCTGTTGAACTAAAAATATTCCGAACCAACAACTGTATCCCCAAAGTTATCTATGTTTTATTCTTTAACAAGTGAATAATTTGTAATGTTCAATTTTAAAAATATGAAACTGCACTTTTAGAGAAGAGTAGATTTATGATGCAAAGAAAATTTAAAATTGCATGGATGAGTCATTTTTCAATAAAAATGCTGTTGAACTAAAAATATTCCGAACCAACAACTGTATCCCCAAAGTTATCTATGTTTTATTCTTTAACAACAAGTGAATAATTTGTAATGTTCAATTTTAAAATAATGTATTTCTGCAATACAGAAATTTTATGTCAAACAGCTATTAAAAACATAAACCAAGATCCTCGCAATGCAGTTTGAATAAATGCCAGAAATGATAATGAAGTAATGTCTTTACAAAAGTTTCCAGTTTTAATTCTACTCTCAACCCTTTCTTATTGTAGCACAATGCTTCCCATGCAGACAGCCTGTCATTTTCCTTCTGCAGGGAAATACGGGGGAGGGAGGTGGGGCGGGAGAACAACCCTAACCTGATTTAACAGTCTGTTGTGCAATTCAACAGCATCCTGTGGCAATGTCTGCAGAATTAATCCTAGCACACTAAGGGACCCCTCACTGAGCATAACCTGCCTTAAACCCTTTCCCATTTAACTGAGGGAGAGCTATTTGCTCAAGCACTTTGGGATGACATCATTTGTTATTTGAGGCCAAAAGCTAAGGGTAATTAAGGCTAAAGAAAATGTTCTGAAAATTTTTGCAATTAAAATGCATGGAGACACTTGTAACAGATATCACTACAGAACAATAGAAACATGACTGGAAGAATTACAAAAAGTCTGACTATTGTGCAACCATTGTGGAAGAAAATTGGAAAGCCCTTTGTCAGTAGCACCTCATTCTACTCCCACAAAGGGAAATACACAAACAAAAGAAAATACAAAGGCTGGAGACATATGGAAATTGCATTTTTTGTTTATATGATAGATATTCCCCCAAATAGTCTAATGTAATTTTAAAACATTTTATAACAGATTTACAAAAGAATGCACAGCAATTCTACATGACTGGGCTAAAAAAAACAGAGGAAGGGCCTTGTTAGGAATGACAACTGTTGCTGGCAGCTCTACCTCTCCAACAAACAAACTCATGGTTCTTTTTATCTACAGTCTGGCATATTATTTTAAAACACTAATTTGAAGCAGTTGGATATCAGGATTGAGTTAGCTGCTTGTTTTTGGAAAGAGTAAGATAAATATGCAGATAGTAACAGACTGATCAAATGCAGTGAACAAGATTTGTTAAGACTCCATGGAAAGTTAAAGCCTGTTAATATGGTAAGCTACAATAGATAATTATTATTTCTTTCAAATTAGATTATAATAGTAACAATCACTGAAAATACTAGTCCTCCTAAACCATAATTTGTGATAAAACTAACTACCCCGGATCATATTTTTACAGAGGAGAGAAGGAAAAGATTGAATCAGCTTTCTCATTTAAACAAAAACATCCCCAAGAAAAGATTTTCCATGTAACCCACTTAAATTTTACAAAAGTTTCAGCATTCTAAGGGCAATGCTGATGCCACCTGAGAATGCTTTCCTCTGACTTCCTTTCTCTGCCAAAATGAATCAGAGCAAATTGCAGTAATATTGTCAGATAGCCACATCCTGTAGCACATAATGAGATTAAACTCTGAAGTGAGGGAAGCCTACAAATATTTGAATCATGACAGAAATTAAAGTGGATACTATTATATTTTAAAATACATTTTTAGTATTTTGCTCTGACCAAATGGTTTGAAATGCAATAAAATTAAGAAATGCACTGTATTTAAATGACATGAAGTAATTTCTTATCCTTCTAACGTGATGAAACAATGAAAAATAAAAATCTGGTGGCAATAAGTGTTTCTGCTTGGCAAATATTTGCATTGACAACACTGTATTTATTATCACAGAAGAATTACATTCGTAGATATTGTACCAGAAGTCATTCTAAGTTTTACACCATAATGAGTGGGGTTTTTAGAACTGCAGGATAATTTGTCAAAAACTTTCACAGAATCATTTAGCTTAGAAAAGACCTCTAAGTCTGAGTCCAACCCTTGACCAATCACGACACTGTCAAGCAGACCATTGCAGTAAATGCCACATCCAGTGGTTTCTTGAGCATGTCCAGGGATGGCAATTCCAACATCTCCCTGGGCAGCCTGTTCCAATTTTAACAACCCTTTGTGTGAAGAAATTCTTCCTGAGAATTTCTTTCTGGAATGTGAAAATATTCTCCTACCACAAACTGGCAATGCTGGGCAGTCTTACAGACACATAATCACGACAGCAGCCTAAATTCATTTAGAGGCAAGATTTTAAAAGGTTGGCTGTTCAGAGTACCAAAAATATTAAGCACCCGCACATCACTAGGTTCTGTTCATTATTGAGCACTCAGAGCTTTGGAAAATCAGGCCTGACATGGAGCATTTGTATGCGTGCACGATGTCAATTCGGTCACGAATGTTGGTAAATTGGAAGGATCAGTCAATCCCTTGCGGGCATCCCGTGCCCACGGCCCCGCTCCAGAGCGCGGAATGAAACCCCCCGAGCACGTGGGGCTGTCATTATTAAATGCAGCCACCAGACGGCAGAAGCAGCCCAGCGGTTTTCTAGGCAGTTCAAATACAGACTAAAACTGTTTCAAAATGTATGACTTTAAAGCCTGTCTTTATATCGAAAAGCCAAATAAATAGCCAACAATTTTTAGTGCACAATACTTTATCTGCTATCTTCTTAATTTCCTTAATATGGCATCATTCATAGAAACTGAATCCCAAGATAATTTGGAATATTACTATGATCCATCCATACAATAAAATTCTGAAGATTAAAAGTATTAAATCTATCATTAAAATATATATATTCATTTTCATTTAATATATAAAACATAATTTGGTTATGCAGACAAGAGACTGCCCCAGAATCTAGAAATTGTGGACAGGCACTTAAAACCTTAGAAGTAGTAAAATGTTACAGACTGGTAAAATAAAAATTCAGTGCTAAGACAGCAAGAAAGGATCAGAGAAAAAGAAGGTACAATAATTGAGTTGGTGCAAGGTCATGGGTTTTTTTAAAGGTCACAATGAGATAATGTGTTTGAAACATATGCAATTTAAAAATTACAAATTCCCAAAATTTTATAGTGATTAATAACACGACTAATGACATAGATAATTTTTAATGAAGAGGACTATCTTATACCACCTGCCTACTTCTGTCCTTTCTGCTCCAAATTGCACAAGATTAAGGAAAAGAGTGACAGATCATACTCATGGTGTTCTCAAGCCATCCTAATGGCAGAGGAAATCCTGGTTTAGGAGCTAGGAGAAAAAAATCCTGGAACATAAATCCAGAAAGAAGGAATATTTACTTCCCTTTCAGTCTGGGTGCTGTATCAATTTTACTGGCCACACATACACATCCTTACAACATCTCAAGCCAGATGACCCTGCTTGAAATTTAATATCAAAAGCATAACTGGTACCTATGTGAATCCACAACATACTCTGTTTGCTCAAGACACTGGACTTTACACCCACTGATCCACAACGTGGATCAAAACACACCTGCAAAATCTGTTCTTTCATTGATTTTTTGTTCTTTTTTTCCCTTTTATTTTTCTTTTAAGGCACAAGCAATGCATTACTTATTCTGTCACTCCAATACCAGCCCTATTACCGCAGGCCTGGTTCCTACGGTATATCACCGTGTCCCGCAGCTATAGGGAGGAGGAGGAGAAGAAGATCCAGCAGGCAGGAATTGTGCAGCAAGATTGATTTATTTAATTATTTTACAAACTCTTTTATAGACTTTTTTCTTCATAGTCTAATTGGACAAAGGACCAGCCACCCCTTGGGGGTGATTGGCCAAAATCCTAAAACATCCATTATCAAAATATTTTCTACTATACCATAAACAAGACTTTCCAAGGTTGCAGGTGGCTTGGTTGTTTACATTCCCTGCTACCTCTTCTGTGAGAGAGAAAAGTCTCTCACGGACTTAGAAAAATAACAAGAAGATCCTCACTAACAACATTTTTGTACCTACACAGCCCCATAGCACATCCATGTGATCAAATATTAAACATACTCAGGGGTATGAAAGTCATTGGCAATTACACCCAGCTACACCAAAACCTGTATATCCCTAAGCATTTTTGATCATGGTCTTACCTCCCTGCTTAATAAATAGTGTCCTGCAAAAAACCAGATATTAGAAGAAATCCTTATTGCTGTTTCTAAACTCAACAAGTACATGATTAGTTTTCCAATTTGCTAGTCAATCTAAGAAAGGAAAGCTTCAGTGGTAACACTGTGCCATGCAAAACAGCATTTCACTCTTCCTGGGATTCTCCTGAAAATACTGCTGGCCCCACCAGTATCAATTTTGGGTGCCCAAAACAGACAGACTGGTTTCCATATTTTCTGTGTAGCCCCCTCCCCCTCATGTCCCACAAGTCCAGGCACTATCCCTCCCAAAAGGAATCTAGAACTGCAGGCTCTTCAGCAGCCCTGGATTCCTCTCCCTCACCAACAATCCTGTTTGCCCACTGTGACCACAAGAACTCCCTTCGTGATGCAATCAGGTGGGATCCTTATGCCCCCCAAGAGGTGGAACGGCCCCAGCTCCCCCTCATATAATTATTATTACTGCTTTGTCTTTTTACTGTTTCATTATCAAATATGCACATAAGATATTCTAAATAGCTTGTGTAAAAGTAACAGAATGTGATTTTGATTCAAGATGAATCCATAACATGAATAACAGGACATGAAATAATAATTCAAGTCAATCACTATAGCTCCAAAGTATTCTTGGAAATAAAATACCTTAAATTTCCCATGCAGTTATGTAATATTCAGTCCTTTAAAATAAAGGGACAAAGATAATCTATCTAACAATTAATAGGGAAATGAAGTCAATCCAAGGAATAAAAAAGTTGTTTTACAACCAATTTCTAGAAAGCTTTGATTTTATGATTGTTAGTTAAACCTGAGAGTTGGTCTCAATCGTTTAAGAGTAGCTTATTTTCATGTTAGATAAACTGAAGGAGTTTGCAAATGATTTTATGCTGCTTTTATACAAGGCTTATGTTAAAATCCAGTCACATAAAATTGCTGGATTATTTTTAAAGTCACATTTCCTTTTAATAATGCTTTGAGCACAATGTTAATCTTCTTACATACAACTATAAAAGTCACAGGTTTCATCTCTTCCAAAGTATTTCCAATACAAAACTTTGAACAAGTAGAAAAATGTAAATGTATCCACACACACAAGAAAAATCATAACCTGTAGTTTGCTGGTGTGCTGTCTTGCTATTTGTAAGCACTGACTTGACTAAATAATTGCAAATTCAAAGTGTTAAATGACAGTTTAATGAATGCTGTTTCAACCTGGGCTTTTGATGCTAACATTAAAGTTTTAAACTATGGTTTTATGTATGCTTCAAGTAACATCAAAATAGAACTTTGGAAGCATTGGCTCTTTGGTATAAATTAACGTGAATCTGCTTTTAGACCATAAGCATAGCACATCTTTTTTGGACAGCACTGCACATTGCTGAAATTTGTAGTTAGAAAAAAAAAAATTAAGATAGAGACAGTAATTAAGAGAAGGACATCAATTTAAAACAAATTATTATGCAAGCAAGTGGAAAACACTACTAGAATATTTAAGCTGCAGTACAGTCAGAGACAGAGGCCCAGTATCATCCTGACTGAGGATTGTAGCTATTAATGGCTGTTGACGTGACAACTTGCCCATATTAAGAGTGAGAGGGTTTTTTGCTGGAACAGTTTTTCTCCATCTTAGTCAATGTATCAGCTTATCACAAGGGTCAAATGATCGCTGGAGCCAAAGCAAGGCAACATGGCTGGAAGCAAAGGTTGTGGCTTCGTGAGCTTAAGCCAGAACTAGAACAAAAAAGACCGAGACTCTACACTCTGAAGCGCAGAGAGACAAACAGAACCACTGCGAGGCAAAGCATGCAAAAGTGGGGCAGGGCTGGATTCCAGCATCCACGGTGGCCTCTGCCGACTGCCTCACCCACTGTCGTTCCTGGCCTGGCAGTGCCTGCACAGGTAACAGAACTGTCACAGGCATTGCCAAGGGAGCCCTGCATATTGCCAGCAACTACTACACAAAAATCCTGTGAAGTCCAGACTAATACTTTTCAAGGGGGGAAAAAAATCCAGCTGTTTTGAGAAAGTGATGGGCACAATTTAAACCCATGCTGGTCAGAGCAGGTATAAATGTAAAGTGAGAGGCTCTTTTTTGACTTGCTGATTCCTTTACTCTGGGAAGAACAAGCTAAGCCAAATGAAGGAAATAATGCAACTCTGCTTTTAAATGCTTTCCCCCTTAGCACTATGTGGGACACTCCTAGTACCTCACACCAAAGATCCTGCTGGTCACATTTGCTAATGGAGAGCAGGATACCAGGGCTGGTGCTATTATTATTCTGCTACTATTCTACTGCTTCTCTTAAATTGCTTTGTCAGACTTCCGTCACTTGAGACAAGTTCCATTATAGCAGACATTAGGTGTATTTAGGTATTTGCCAGATAATAGAGTAAGGTTCTTAGGCAATCAATCTGTACAGATTAGTCTAATCTGTTGCTGCTGGAAACCTTGTTTCCAGAAGCAAAGTAGACAATAGTTTCAGATTACCTGCAGTAAGGTTAAACTATGGGCAATATATGTTTTGAGGTGTGAAGAAAAACAAAATAGAAGAATGCATTCCCAATACTGTCTTTGCCTTTACCAGATCAGGCAGGTATCTGAATTGAGATTTCAATTTCTCTAAAAACTATTCCTAATGGATCTGGCTCAATTTAAATTGCTTTACTTGTGAATGTTCCCTTAAGTATTTTGGAATGCAGGATACAACAGAAGTTCAGTTAGGAATGTTATTTCCCAAATCCAACAAAGCACAAAAAATTAAGATTTCAACATCAGATAAAAGTTTGTTATTTTCATATTAAAATAAGATTTCCAGGAGCAAAGTCAAACAATTCAAGATTTTTAGGATTCTGTATAAAAGTGAAGGCAATGAGCCAATGAAGTTAAGAACACAGAAGGGCCAATATCTGTAGCCCAGTTCTAAAGCAATGCAGTTTTTCAGTGATATTTTTCAGAAAATACAGAAATGTTTTTTTAATTTAAACTCTCATAGCTCAAACTATCATTCAAAATACTAAGTAAGGACTGAAGTCAGATCATCCCTCCTGTTGGGTTTTAGCTTTTTTTCGTATGAGACAATATAAAATGATTTTTTTCTATCACCCCATTTTCTCAACTTACCTTTCATCCTATTGGACAACAGATATGGATACAAGCATGGAGAGAGGAAGAGCAATACTGTGTTTGTTCATGAGATAATGTAGAATTTATGTCTAGAAAGAAACACAGGCTGGAGTCTAACAGAAGGTCACCAGCACTTGGGACAAGTGCGTAGAGCTCTGCTGAACAAAGAGCAGAAGAAAAAAATCCCTACATTGTGGCCATGAAGAGTTGGGTGGGGTTTTTTCATATAAGGCTCTCCTTGACTTCAGGATGAATATCAAATATAAGGATAATTAACTTTCTTGTACTGTTTGATAAAAATGAATTCAACATCCTAAAATTAATGGCAATGATCTGCATATCTGGCCTGGTCCCCACTGATTTGATCCCATGAAATGCTACATTCTGTCATTGAAAGACAATAGGGCAACTTCCATAACTGGAACACTTACACTGACAAGAGAGGAGATAACCAAGTTAAAGAATTAAACAGGCAAATAGCCTAAATTAATGAAAATTATGTAAAAAGATTATAATTGTCAGCTTCTTTTAACTGAGCAATTGTTCAAACTGAAGAGCCAGTTGAATATTAGTCCTTCCATTTGAGACACCTTTTTCTAAAAACCATGTTCTTTATGAAAACTATCATATTCTTTATAAATAAGCTATTTAAACTCCAATGTGACAAACTGTTTCCAGTAGCAAAATTTATTTTGCATCTGGTTTATTTCAGACTTGAAACAGACTTCTCCTAAAACCATAAAGCTTTGTCAAGTCACCTGCAGTAATTCATAGTAGCTGAAAATCTTGTGCAACCCAGGGTTTGCATTTTTTGGAACTGCAAAAATATCTCAACTTCTTTGAAAATACTTACTCAAGTATATAGGAAAAGTTCACTTTTTCCACAAAAAGTAGATTATAATAATACTTCAAGTATTTACAGTTTATTTGAATGAAAATTATAATAAAATTTCAAATCTGAGCATAAATTCATAATTACTATATCATTACTTAATACAGGTTATGAATAATCATTCATTTTCTGCAGTAGTACTGTAACAGCAAGCCATCCTTCCTTCTACTCTAGCAGGCTGGAGGTGAAAGTGTTTTTCACCATTAGAAACTGAGATTCTCTGTGTGATCTTTTCAGCTTTGCACGACGGTTCTGGAACCAGATCTAAAATGGAAAGAGAAGGGATGCTTTTCAGAAATACAGCAGTGGAAAGTATTCACACAGCATTACACATTTGTATGGTGACACCAGTTTGCAAGTTCAATATAAATTTTAAATCTGCAGATGATAGCATGTAGCTACCTGCTGTAATTTTAACACCATAGATGAAGAAAATAATATCCCCAGCTTAACTGGAAAGTAAGAATCAGCTTCACTGTAATTAATATAAAAACTGGTATTAAATTCAGTGACAGAATCAGACCCTGGAAGATCCTGAACATCTGGAATTCAGACACTTACGGTGTTATTTCTTCAGCTGCTTAACTATTTGCAACATCAAGTTTCCCATCAGGCCAAATATAATACTTGCATCAAAAGCCTGATAAACAACAAAGCAAAGCCCAAATTCTAATGTTTACAGTATGCTTCTTATCGCACTGAACTACCTGGAAATCAATAATTAATATCCCTGAATAGATTTTGCTTCTGGCAGATAAAGACATAGGTTCAAACAATTATTTAACACATCTATGCTCTGCTGGCAGTCTTGCAAAATGTGCAGGCAGTCACACAAATTATGTCCATATTTGTTTCAAATACATTTTTCAAATATGGTGACAAGCAAAATATAAATATGATTTTAAGGAAATGATCAAGTTCTGCACATAGAAACTAGAGATTAACAGAGCAGATATTGTGGAAATATTATAGTGATGAATACCTCATCAATGCTATGGAAGGCTTTAGATTTCAGAAGGAATTCGATGGTTTCCATTTCACAAATCATTGAAGGCACATATATACATTGATTTAAACTGAGAATATTAACATCCTTATTACTGCTGTCAAACTACTTACTTATATAGCCAGAGAGTACATACAGCTGGAATTACAGAAAAGTTCAAATAAATTTTTATTTACCTGGATCCTGTCTTCATCTAACTCTAATTTGCGAGCTAACTCTTCTCTAATATCAATGCCGGGGTAGGAGTTCATTTTAAAAACATTTTCCAATACTTCAATCTGAGGAGATTAAACACACTTGTTGAATAGTTATCACTATGTTCATAGCAGTAAAACATAAAATAAATAAAATAACAGCTTAGTTTGTTCAACATGAGACTTCTGATCAGTGTTTGCACAATTCTGATTCCATAGATAAAGAGAGGTCTGCTGAAATTAGCAACATTCCTGTTAATTTACACTAGTTCCTGATTACATTTCTCTCTGCCAAGGTACATCACACTGAATTTATCAGCTGTTAGAGGTTTTTTCCAACATTTTATTAAACTACATTGTTACTCATTTATTAAGTAGGAGGAAAGCCCTACCTGGTTTCTAGTGAATGCAGTTCGTGGTCTTCTACCCCTGTACCAGCTCAATTCTCGTTTGAAAGACAGCCTTTCAGCGACTGAAAAATATTTTTCACATTTGAAAACTTTTTCCTCTTGCACTGGATCACTTCTAGCATGAAATAATGGATTTTCATAGCAAACAACAGGGATTTGCCGATGGGGATCACTGTCATCACCTAAAACTAGAAAGAACAAGAAAAGGAGAGCTTCAATTTACTGGTTTGCAGTAGAAACATGCCAATATTTTTAAAGGGTGAAAGCTTGAGAGGTTACAAAACAGACCGACTTACCCAAACTGCTGCATGCATCCATCCAGGGTCTGTGAGGTTTCCCAGCTGGAATGCCATCTTTTTTCTGCTCCAGTCCCAATATACTCTCAATTGAGAAGGAGCACTGTGTGGCTTTATTCTCTCCAAAGCCGGGCACCTTGCGCAGATCCGGAGAAGCTGCTGTGTTAGCAGCACACAGCGAGGGACCGGCCATGCCTTCGCCCTCAGCCAGCATAGCAGGGGTACTGTACTTGCATTTCTCCACAAGTCCTCCTTATAGCTATGTTGACAAGGGGGTTGGATTTGCAACGTCATTAATTAAAATCCTTTATTAGAAAGTTTTAGCATGTCAATGAAAACTCTCCCACCAAGAGGCACGAGGAGTTAATTGTTTATTTGTTTGCAAGTAATTAGCAACTAATGGTGACACTAGGGGGGCCACCAAGGGGGACAGAAAGTGTTATCTCTCCTAACCAGAGCATCGACTTAACTTTCTCAAAAGAAGCTGTGCACAAATATAGTACTTCTCTTTTATTTGAAATCATTAATGTATAAAATCAGTTTTTTAAAAAACTTTATACTCTAATGGACTCCACTTACCTAAACATAGAAGCATGATAGGAAACCAGTCAAGTAATAAGTAATCTCATTTAAGTGAATTTCCTTCCAAGGAAATTTAAAAAATAATCTCTTAATGCTATTAGGGTAATCCCGATGAAAATGCCTCTGTTTTTTCATATGCATATGTAATGGTGAACGTGGTCAATAAAACAACAATAGCTTTTGGCATAAGGCACTGTGCAGTGGGTTGGCAGTGTTGTCAAAGCTCAGTGTAATTGCCTTCCAAGTGCCTGGATTAGTTAATAGGAACAGTTGCACCAGCTATTTTAAATAATTCATGCATTCATTTTTCTTATGAAAATAACTTTGTTGCAGCCTTTTTGAAACATACCAGATGTGAAATTTCCTGATAATTCTTCACTACATCAAAGCAAAACTTCAAGTAATAGAACTAGTACACTCAAATGTACAGGTTTAAAAGCATCCTTTTTCTCATAGATGCCTCTCCCTTCTCATAGGTTTATAGCAAATAGAAGCATATTTAAATCCTACAGAGCAAACACTTAAAAAATTATGAGTAATGGGGAGAAAGGAGATAAAGGCTTTGTAATGGGGCTCAAAGTCAGATTTCATCCATTATAAAGAAATATAACATTTTTATATTCAAGCTCATCTGTCAGTTACACAGCAGTTTACATCACATGCTCAAAAACAGCTTTTGGTTCAGGACAAGAAAAGGAGGAATTTCTGTAGAGACACTATAAAATCAAGATTTATCCAAAAATAACAGGCAAAAATGAAAACAATATTTTCATTTCAGGAGGAACAGTTACCACTCCTACTGGCCTTTGTGTTGTGCAGTAAGATTGCTGTCAAACCAAACTATTAAAAAGTGATAATTCCAGAAATGATCTTACCAAGGACACATCTCAGCACAGATCAATGGATCTTGAAGCAGCATCAATCCACCTGCAATGATCACTTGCAAGCTGAGCTCCAGCCACCATTTATAGACCTTAAGCCTTCACTTGAAAACTGTATTTCATTATTTTGGCCCATTAGTAATGACCAATACTACCTTGCAACCCATGTGAAATTACCTATAGACTTTTAGCTAAATACCTTTGTAGGGGCAATTAGAGCAACACGGCAAACATGAAGCTGGGAATACTAAGTAATCAATAATAGGAAAACTCACTGCTCCTTGGATATGCAAATCCAATCCTCTTACAGCATCACATACTTGATGAGGGAGCAAACTAATCTCCCTTTCAGACTTTGCACCACTATTTTTTGCCCAGGGACAGTGGACTTCATCTCTTTAGTAGATGAAGCTCTGGTTCTTTATGGATGGGAAGCCTCCGAGGGTTGTTTACACCAGCCCAAGAGACCACACTGAGAGCTCTTGGGGGCTTTGCTCTGAAGCCCCAGCCCTTACTCTTGCTGCCTTTTGCTCTTCTCACCCACTGCTACTCCACTGCTGGGTCACCTTCCACTAGAGCCTGGGCAATATTTTTTTTCCAGGTTTTTTAAAAGGCATAAATGGTATATATTATCTTTCTTGATTACTTATCACACTCCAAAAATCTGCCTTTCACCACACCCTTACCACAACTTCTTTACCCAGCACTATTTCACCACCTCAGAAGTCATGCTGCATAAAGCTCTCTTTCAAATATGTTTTGAACATGAATAACAAGTATTATATTCAAAGCCAACTGCAAAATTCCCAAGTTTTTTAAAAGCAAGAATACCTCAAAATGGTAACACCAATTTTCACAAAACAAAAGCAGTTAGCTATTTCCTGGCTGAAGTAAAAGCTATTTTGGCAAAGGGAGATTGAGTGAATGCAGGTAAATTCAAGGTTAATCCAAAGTTGCCACTAGCAAAAGTATGAGAAACAGTGTTAAACAGTGAGAAACATTGCAAACAAAGCCTGCCTTATCCACACAGCTTTCACCCTCCAGCAGAGGCAAAATATTCTCTCCATAAGGGCATACATCTGGCATCCTCTAAAGATCTGTTCGCTGCTCTTCTCCCTGTTGACAAAGTGCCAAGGGTTAGTTCCCCACATTTTTAAGGCCTCTTAGTAGATATTTTGGAGAAAGAACAACAAAAAACAAAACCAAACAAAAACCAACCCCCCTAAAAAAACCAAAAACAAATCAAACAAAAAACCCCAACCCCACAAATCAAAAATCCCAAACAACAACAAAAAACCCCTCACACACTAACAAAAGACCTACAATACTGAAAACAGTGTAACACTAAAACCACGCTAAGAGGATTCAGAGGGATTCTTCAATTCATTACTATCACATTTGTTGCTGTCAAATTTGTAGCCCAAGTAAAACTTTTGGATGCCACTTACAGCTGTAAATACACAGAGCTAACTAAACCCAGTCCACTTAAAGTTACTACCTTCCTGAATTCCACTGGGAAAATGCATCTTACAGTCCAAACCAGACCAATTTCTTACAGGAGACTGCTGTAGAACTTGGTCACAAGTTAACTGTCTCAAAACCAGAAAGCACATCTATTTATAGGTCATGAACCAATGTTAATGCCCTGTCACGTGGTTACAGGTACAAGACTTAGTCTTTAAAATACCTTGTAAGATAACCCTGAATTATTACCCTCGTTGACAGGGGAAGGGAGAGGTGCTGTGACTTTGTTTCAGTCAGGTGAGTCACCGGCTGAGCTGGTAAATGAATTGACTGAACAGAGCATTAACTTGGAAATTTCTTCACCATTCCCTACAGGGAAAAACAAAACAACACAACAACAAAAAAAACCTTAAATAACACCACCCACCAAAAAACCCAAACCAACAAACAAAAAAAAGCCACCTCAAAAATCTTTAATTGTTTGTAATTTAACACACCAGCCCTGTCTTTTATCTGCTTTTAAAGGTAAATCATGACCTGATACAACATAAAGACAGGTCTCCATAGCAAGACTGCACAATCATTATCATTTACTCTGCTGAATGACTTAATGCACTTTCTAATCTGTTCTTATACTAAGTTCACCTGGTCCCAAATAGGCAAAACCAACAAGGGAAGTGCCTCTTTTTTTTTTTTTTTTTTTTTTTTTTTTTTCCAGCTAAGAAGTATAATCAGTCTACAAAGTCTTGCTCTCTAAAAGTACCTGAAAGGAGGTTGTAGCCAGGTGGGGGTCAGTCTCTTCTCCCAGGTAACAAGTGACAGAACAAGAAGAAACGGCCTCAAGTTGTGCCAGGAAAGGTTTAGATTGGATATTGGGAAAAGTTTCTTCATGGGCAGGGTAGTCAGACACTGACAATCACCATCCCTGGAAGTGTTCAGAAGGGGGGAGGATGTGGCACTTGGGCACATGGTTTAGTGGTGAACACAGGCTGCTGGATTAATAGTTGGGATTGATGATCTTAGAGGTCTTTTCTAACCTTAGTGATTCTACACTAATTTCAGAGCTGAACCAGTTTTCAAGTCTAACCAATGACCTGTTTCGATTCCTGTGAACCCTCAATAGTTTTGAGCATTTAAAATCAGTCCCCAACCTATAGCACCACACTTCCTCAGTCTAAGGCAGCAGAGAGCCTATTTTCTAATATCTAATCAGAATCTCCCCTCTCAGCTTCAGGCCTCTTGTCCTCTCACTACAAGCACAGTAGAAGTGACTGGCCTCCACCTGGGAGGACCATCCACATGGCAGGGATAAGAGGCGACTTCCAAAAGGGACGCTCCAGGTAACATAGAATGAGGGCCAAAGATGCTTCATAACGGCAGGGACCCAAGAGGGCTCGCCCGCTGTGGGGTGGCCCCAGGGTAATTGTTTATGAAGAGACGACAGCAACGCCCAGAGCACAAACAGAGCTGGGAGGGCACTTTGCCTGACACTCATGACCCGCACTGCCGAGCAGTCACCTCAGCAGGGACACCTCCCGGCTGCCTCCGCTCCGCTCCCCGCACGG
>NW_008237878.1:4858510-4876869 GCF_000691975.1 Corvus brachyrhynchos
TGCTGCGGCAGCGCCGTCCGGGCAGTGCCGCCACCTGCTCCTTGATCCCCGCCCCCGCCTTCGCGCCCAGGCTTGATTTTGGACACCTCGTGACCACAAAACCCGTGTTGCCTTCTCAGAACGGTTTTTCCTCTTTGTTTTTCACAAAAATCGCATTAAGGTTTAATAGCCCCGTATGAACGGCAGGTACTGGGTGAGGTTATCGCGGCGATGGTTAATGCGGAGAGTAGGTGGGAAGCACGTGGTGCCCGGAGGCCTCTCATTGCTCCGATTCTTCCCTTCCATTGCTAGTGCCTGATCTGTGTCAGCGATGCCCTGTAGTGCACTGGTGTTTCTTTCTAAAGTAGGAAATGCTTTATTTAATTGCACTGGTTTCTCTTGCTGGCAGCAGCAACAGCAAGTCCTTGTACTGTGCTTCTTAGATGTGGGAAAAAAGTTTGCAATATATTTTCTTTTATGGCAGGCTTTTGAATTAAAATCTTCTGATGCATTGTTTATGTAGTGAGTGGGATGTCCTATATTGCAATAGCATGTGCATTGGTAGTTTTAATTCCTTGGCCATAGGAAGGGAAACTTTCACTTGTTAAATAGGGAATTTTAGCCTCTAAAATGACAGTCATTGTAGCAATTCTCTATCAAGCGGAAGGACAACTTAAAAAAGGCAAGAGAAGGCCATGCAGAAAAGGAATCGTCCTTTCCTAAGGATAGTGCCCCAGATAGCTCAAATGCTGGATGTGAGATGCGATCTCACCTCTAATGTGGGCTCTGGTCCAGGGGCAAAACCTGCTGTTATCTCATGAAGAGGGAAAAAATTTTGGAAGTCTTATAATAATACTGATTTTAAAAAATTATCTCTTGAAGGTCTTTTCTTAGTCTAAGGAGGTCAGAACCATTCATATTTACAGGAAATGTCAAATGTAACATGAACTTCAGGATCATCTGAGGACGTTTGGGAAGCACATGAAAAAAATGTTATTTAATGGAATGTAATTGTGAATTCTGGAATCTTCCGTGTGAGGTTATTTGTGATGCAAACAAGTAAAGCCTAATTCAGCCCAATGAGGTGCTTAAACAATTGGATTTGCCAATATTGTCTTCTGTTTTAGGTAGAAAATTTGCATCTTTCAGTCAACTTAATATTTCAGGTGGATGCTGGGAGCCAGGTCCTCTAGTAAGGACTCAGTGGTCTTCTGTTAGGGTAGTCCATTTGTTGCATTAGTTAATTTCTGTTCCTTTGAAATCAGTGCAATGGAAATGGCAACAAATGGTTGAAGAAAGCAGAACCCTCTCTCTAGAGGCGTTGCTGTGACTTCGATACATTCATGCTGGAATATTGAAATGCTCATCAGCCTGGGTCATTGTTTAGTGCTGCACTATGGCCTGGAGTTCATGTTTCAGACACTGACTGTAGTTATATAAACGTCATATCAAACTTTTTCTCTGTCTGAGGGAAGGAAAGGCTTTTCTAAAATGTTCAAACCCATTCATTTCCTGTTGTCACAGGATAAAAATCTAACCACTGTGCTGTCAGGCCTAAACCAAGTGCCAAGTTTACATAGTCTTTTGCTATGCAAATTGCTATGCAAAACAGAGCAATTTAAGTATTAGCTTTGGACATATATTACACACACACATACTCAGTGTGTATTTAGAGAGAGCTTCTGCTCACACTGATTTGCATTCCCAAAGCATTGCACAACAAAAAAGCCAGGAGACTCTGGTATCACAGGCTCTGTCTTCTGTCGCTTGCAGTGCCCTCCATATGGTGGCATAGAAGGCTTAACACTGACTTGTAACGAGGTGGTTTCTTTGTGCAGCTTCTCCCTGGTCCTTTCCCATTTGCCTGCTCATAAACACGGGTTGAAAGAATCCTAAAGAGCATGCAGAATGATGCAGAGTTTTACTAGAAACACAAGTAAACAATGCCTAATTTTCTGCTAAGCAGAAGTCTGCTTGTTTACAGTTTCAGGTTAATTTCTTTCCATCAGTATCTCATCATATTATTTTGAATGCTGAACATCAATAACTGACATTTTTAAAATAAAACATAGAAATATATTTTTTTCAATGTTCGGTTTTAAAGAGTAAATATAATCCAGAAACCTTACATGATACTCCTTTAAAATTACAAGCTCAGGTTTATTTATGTTCAGGTTTAAAGGTCATGAGTGTATAATTCAGTGGTTATAGTAGCATGTAATTTTTTTCTTTTGCATTCCTTCGTGTATGTCTACTTTAATGGGAGAGTCAAGGCTGTTAGGATGACACATGTTGCCACACCTGGCAAAGATTTGAGTTCTTCTCCACCTCTTTCCACTTGTTTTATAAACTAGAACCAGCATTAAAGCTATTTGTTGTGTTGATTATGCTGTTTGATTAGATTTTTTAATATTTAAATATCTTTTAGACATTATATAGCATGACAGTAATTGTGATACAGCCAAGCATCTAATGCAAGTTAGAGAAAAGAATTTTATGTCAAAAGAATTGTTAAATAATATATTTTATATGAGTTTAATGTGTACTCTTTGATTATCATTGAAAGCAAAGAATTTCTGAAGTAACTGAAAAAGACCTTCATGCTTCAAGGGGAGATGGACTAAAGACTTCAGAAATTTCAAGACAGAGGGAAGACTAAAAAATAGAACTTCCAATTTCAAGTGTTTAACAATCATCATTTGGGGAAAAAACAATTATGTGCTTGTGATTCCTTCAATTTTCTGTCTGGACATTAATTTTAGTGTAAACCTAGAAACAAAACATTGCTAAAGTATTTTTTAGCAAAAAATACAATGTTTTGCTAAAACATTGCTAAAGTATTTCTTTCGTGGCTCTTGCAAGCACTGCTCCTGATCCTACAGCCAAGCATCCTGACCAGTGTTTTTAGGAAAAGCCCGTGTAGGCTGTGCAGAGTTACTGGTACATCCTCTGCTTTTTCCCCTTTGGGATTTTTGTCGTGGTGGAAGGAAGCCATTCAGTATCCTCATGGTGAGGAATAACCTTGCTTCCAAGTGCAAAGAGGATGCGAGAACATGCAGTCAGCATCTCATTTGAGCTTACAGGCAAATTACACCTGAGCAACCTGATTGCCTTCTCATCGAGTCAGTCATTTTGGCAGAAGGGAGAGTAGGGGATGTCAGTCACCCTGACTTATGCAAGGACTCTGACATGGTCTGGCAACATTCTTCTGGCCAAAAGGGAGAGGTACAGACTGTGACCTGAGTGGAAAAACTGGCTGGATAGCTGGGCTTACAGATAGAGATCAGTGTTTTAGTCTAATAGGTGGCCAGTGAGAAAAGAGGTTGATTTTTGAGGTGGATGCTGTTAAGCACCATCAGTGATGCAGGCAGTGCAATAGGACAAAAGAGTCATCAGGCTTGTGGGTGACACCAGCTAAGGAACAGACAGACTGACAAGCTGGGGTAAGGACACAAGGACAGATCTTTCCACTCCCTTTCAGCAGTGAGAAACATGTATGTTGAGGACAATCAGATGTAGGTTGTATTGTTTGTTTTGGTTTGGTGTAGTATCTCAACCTTTTGATCACATGAATTGATGGTTATTCCACAGGTGAGTTACAGGTCCAAGCACAACCAGCAACTGTCTGTGTCCAGATTGGACAATATGGGACAGCCACAGCCTTTATTTGGATCTCACTGCAGGGGAAATGTGTATACCTGGCAAGCTGTTCAATACCAGTCAACTTCACCCTTCTCCTTAGGGAGGTACCATAGTGAGCCCAGTAATTGCCCACAGGTTCAACTTCTAACAGTTGTCCATCTCCCTTTGTCCTTTCCCTTCTGAAAATGTATTAACCTGAAGAGAGGCTGACAGTAGGAGGACAGCTGAGCTTGGATGTCTGTAAGATTCTTTGGCATGCAACAAGTATCATTCCTTTAAATGGGGCTGGAGGGTTTATAAAATTTTCAGTAATGAAACCTGAAATAATGCTATTTAAGTCTGAAATCCCATTATATTTAAATTCTTCTCTTCTAACTTGTCATGTTCATGTTTTGGCTGTTTGATTGTTACAGACCCGCTCTTTGCTGGGAGTATTTGAAGAAGATGCTGCTGCAATATCCAATTACATCAATCAGTTGTTTCAAGCCATGCACAGAATATATGATGCACAGGTAGTGTTAGTGAAATTTTTGAATGTGTTATAAAGCTTTGGAACCACATTTCACGTCTCTTGCTTTATGTTACATTATTGTGAGCAATATGCTTTTCTTTAACTTCCATATTCCTTAAACGTAGAAGTGAAATAAAGTAAGAATTAATGATTGTTTTTCTGTATGTTAGGGAGTGGTAAAGACCAAATTCTTGTGATTCTTTTTGCAACAGAATTTCTGATGCCAAGTGAAATGATGTTCTCTGTTCTCCTAGTATCTCTAATGTATTTCCCAAGTGTTTGTAAAATGTTATACATGCTAAAATGATCTTGGTGTGTATAATAGTATGTACCAAGTGGGAGGTTGTTTTTTTACCCACAATATATTCATCTAGAAATAACTCCACTTTTTATGCCAGAAACAGAATCTATTTTGTATGTTTTTCTAAAAATTTGAGTTTATGGCTGTATTTTAAATTTGTATATACTTTAACTGTGTGAGTTTTTGTTGATTTTGATCTTTTCCCTTTTTTTTTTTAATCAGAATGAATTAAGTGCAGCAACTCATCTGACTTCAAAGCTTCTGAAGGAATATGAGAAACAGGTACTGCGTAAATCACTGTTGTCTGTGTGTGGTCAGGACTGTGTATTTTTGTAGCCTTTTATCTCCCAGAGCACAGTGTAGAATGTGTTTAGGTTTGGTCCAGATAAAATGAACTGCTGTAGTTGGTGGTTCAAATCTTTGCCAAAAGAATCTAGTGTCTTTATTTTAGTTCTTCTAACTAAACCAGAATGAAGTTCCTCTTACCATGAAGAATATTAATAAGTTCTGAAATATTTTACTTTTGGATGAGTTTTTTGGGAATTGCTTAGGGTGGCTCTGTTTTGTTTTTACTTTATAAACCTGTTTACCTTTAAATGCTTTAATTTTAATTTCAATAGTCACAAAGAGAAGAGGTTGCATTGCGATCTCCAATTAACAACCATAATTTACTCTGTGAGAATAATTCCATCTCTGAAAGCACAGACTCTGGAATCCATAACTTTCTTCCTTCATAACTATGAAGGGTTCTCTGTTTGTAGCTTTGCTGCTGAGCCCCCTCTTCTGAGACTAAAAATGTTAAAAACAAATACTTGCTTCTTTTAGGAGGCTGCTGTTCCCTATCCTCCTTCTCCACCTAATGGGGTGAACTGCTTCAGTGTATCTTAACTGTGTAATATTTTGAAATAAGTTTTGGGCATAGAGCAGCAATAGGGGATACACATCATAAAGTCACCCCAAGACAACCTGATACAGAGGTGATTAATCTAGTTTTGTGAATGGCAGAAAACACTGCAAACAACATAACTCTTTGGCTTTTCAGCGTTTTCCACTTGGGGGAGATGATGAAGTCATGACTTCCACTCTGCAGCAATTTGCAAAAGTGATTGATGAGGTAAGTGCTTGTATGTGCTTTGCTAACATTTTCAGGTACAGACTTTAACTTTGCCTAATTATTCCAGCCTTTTTTAAGCCAGGAGATACAGAAATGGCATTCATTTGTCAACAAGGTAATGCTTAACTGTATATTGCAGCATCTATTTAAAGTTATGTAACCTGAAGAGAAAGAACAAATTCAGCAAACTGAGGATACATTGCTGAGAAAAAATGTAGTTTAACTACTAGAGAGAGAGCCAGAACCATTACACAGTGGCAACTATTTACATGAGGGTATCTGTATTGCCTGATTTCAGGTACCTGACTGACAGAGGAGCCTCCTGCTGTCTCTCTTAGAGACTGACTCCTAGGACATACAAGTGAGCACCATTAAGAGCTGAATCAGGATTTTTGCTGTGATCCCTCTCCTCACTTAAACAGCATTTTAGGAGGAGGATCACATTTTGTTCTGCCTCTGTGAGTTGTGGAAGGTGGGCTGTGACGTAGCTGGAGGGAAACTGGAGAAATAAACTGACTAGTCGTTATGTATGAGGCTCTTTTTGGACATGATCCAGAAAAGTTCAGACAAAAACTAAACTCTAAAGGTTTTCTTTAAAAAGCCAATGATGAGATCTGGGACCTAGAAAAAAGTAGCTGCAAAAAAAGGAACATTAAAAAATGTGTTTGAGTTGTACATGTTATCTTTTGAGTGACACTGATGTCATGCTATTGTGATTTTATTTGGTTTCAGCACTGCTTTCCTAAGATTTCCTTCTTTGGTCTTTTTCAGCTCAGCTCTTGCCATGCAGTACTTTCAACTCAGCTTGCAGATGCAATGATGTTTCCTATTACCCAGTTTAAAGAAAGGGATCTAAAAGGTAGAGGACTTGACCAAATACTGGTTTTTATCAACAGCAGCAATAATAAAAACATAGCATTTAATCTCCATAGCTCGTTCCACTAAATAGAATACAGCACTTATTTTTCCGCTCTCAAAAGTATGCATCTCCCCATTTAAAAAGAAAATTAAGTTATTCCTATTAATGAGAGTATTGCAGTTGAACTTAACACTATTATTGTTTCAAAAAAAAATTACTTATATTAGGGAAGCACTTATCTTCTATTCAAGATGAACATTTAGCAGCTACTCAAAGATGTTAGAAAAGAAAAATTTTTAGGTAATTTGCATTTTCAGGAAAGATTTATATATTGTTTCATGACATCAATATAATTGCTGAACTAAACTCAAAAGGCAAAGTGCCAAAGCTGTAGTATTTACTATATTAAAATTTAGTAATGTGGTTCTTCAACCCAGCTGGTAATACAGGTGACTTCTTATGTGCAGCTTCCAGGTTCTTATTTTTGTAATAATTGTACCTTATTCTGCCTGGTTTAAAATAACATCTAATGTGTGTGATTATGATAGATTTTACTCAAGATACTGGAGTGAATAGACTGCTGTGGCAAATGGGCTTCCAAGTAGAAATTATAAGACTTAAACCCCAAGTAACTTGAATATCCTTGTTGTGAACATTCTAGAGTAGGTATACCTAAGCTATGAATATCATAAGTCTAAATTGAAATAAAAATGACAAGTCTTTAATAAGTCTTCTAACTCTTTATGAATCTTGGAAAATACTTCTTTGACAAGAGTTTGCAGCAAAATTATGGATTGAAAAGATTATAGATTTTTTTTTTTTTTTTTTTAGCAAGGGATTGTGACTGTCCCAAGGCTGATATTACTTCTCAGGACCTGAAAAATCTCCCATTAGTACTCACTGAAGAGGCATCCCTGAGCCAATAATCACAAATTAAATTTTCCCACTGGAAGATTTAGCCACCAGCTGCTGTAGTTTGTAATGACCCCACACTTTATGGACTTCATAGGCACTTCTTGGACAGTTTTTTTGTTTGCTTTACCACAAAGTTGACCATGGCTCTCTGCTGGTTTATACTGTAATATGGCAGAAATCACAACCAAGATGAGAACAGGTGTAAGGTATTGTGCTGGTTCCAGTTCCCTGACACAGTGAGACAATAACCAGCTGGAACCTGGCTGATTTTAGCTAGGATGAGTCCCAGTGTGTTTTGGGCTTTTCTGCTCCTGTCTCCTTGTGCTTCCACTTCCCCAGCTCAAGCCAGAACCCAGACTGGAACTAGAGGTGACACATTTGTATTGATGATGACTTTTCAAAGACTTTTGAAAAGAAATTCTTCCTTACATTATTACAGAACAGTATTTTTTTTGGTAAGCACAGAAATGATCCTCAGGTGCCAGGTAGGAGCAGACTTGTCTGGCCATGTAGTACCTTGTGCTGGTAGCTCAGTATGGTACAGGGTGTTACCTTCAACTGTTCAGGAGTGAAACATTACATGAGAAACTGTAATGCATGACTGTTATGTTAATAACAACTTACTTAAATTGTGATACGTTATTTTTTTAGAGATACTAACTCTAAAAGAAGTTTTCCAAATTGCAAGCAATGGTAAGTGTAAAGCACTTAATCTTACCAATATTACAAGATAACAGTATTGCTGTAAATTATTATTTGTACTTAATTAGTGGAGTT
This sequence comes from Corvus brachyrhynchos, assembly GCF_000691975.1. Taxonomy (NCBI): domain Eukaryota; kingdom Metazoa; phylum Chordata; class Aves; order Passeriformes; family Corvidae; genus Corvus; species Corvus brachyrhynchos. Next base: position 4,866,609 of record NW_008237878.1, read on the forward strand.
AAGCCTGCAGACTTAAAGTAACTAATTAAGGTGTAATTTTAGGCACTCAACTTTCCCTGGTTCACTTGTAAATCCCTGGTTTGTGTACTGAAGCATTAAGGCAAAATGAAAGGGTTTTTTTACAACAGCTTAAGTGTATGTAAGGTTATTAAATAATGTAGAATATGCCACCAGAATTACAAAACACGTAAGGTGCTAGCTCACTTCTTAAAGTCAGGACCGGATCAATAAAAACATGCTACCTCCTTAAAATGAATTTCATAGTTCTCTTGCCTATTGTCAGAAGTTATTTTTTTAGCTACCTCTAATATATCCATGGAGAGAACTTATTATGTAAGTAAGATTCTGCTTCTCTGAGTGAAAATTGCTTCATTTCATATGGATTTTCTAATGTGAAGTTTCTCTACATAATGGACAGTTCTTTGAAAAATAGTGGATGTTTAGGGAACTTTGTAACAATTTTGCATCATTTGTGTCTGGTTAGAATTTTTCTTCAGCCCAGGTATTTGTAGCAGTGAAGTGATTATAGGCAGACAAGAACAATTCATCAAGGTGTTAATATGATGGAACTTTTCATTCAGCTGTCTGTGTAACACAGTGATATAAAAGGTTTTCTGCTCTGTTTCATAAGTCACTAATTTATGAAAATGATCATAAATTCTCTCTTGATTGCTTAGACCACGATGCTGCCATCACCAGATACAGTCGGTTGTCAAAAAGAAGGGAAAATGAAAAGGTTTGTAAAACAAAATCTTAATGTAAAGATTTTTAGAGAAGAAATAATTTTCATCTTATATATATTTATGATGGAACACAATGTATGGCAGATTCCATGTGCCATTTGACAGTTTTGCAGTCTAGACAGAAAAGCAGGTTTCTCCAATACATTCCTGTCCTTGTAACACTGATAATGCTTTAGGAACAGTATTGTGATACCATATGCAGTTTGTTTTTGTGAAGAAATAACCACACTTTCAAGGGAGAAAAGAATGCTGTATTTGTTTTTCACATATCTCATGTTTAAATTATAGAAGCAGAATTGCAAAATAAGATACGCAGCTGCTGGTGATAGAGGGTAGAACACGGTTGTGGGTTTATCCATGCGGGCTATAAAGCTGTCTAGAAGGCATGTGATCAATGCCAAGTCTCAAACATTCCTTTTTCTCCCTCCCCCTGTGTCTCTTCAGATCAAGGCAGAAGTTACAGAAGATGTATATACTTCAAGGAAAAAACAGCATCAGACTATGATGCATTATTTCTGTGCATTAAATACTCTCCAGTACAAGAAGAAAATTTCTCTGCTAGAACCCTTGCTAGGATACATGCAAGCTCAGGTAATTTCAGATTCTGAAAGCTATAGGTCTGAAAGAAGATGTAAAAGTACTTCGTGAAGGTTGATGTACTGAAATCCATTACAAGACCTCTTTGGCAATCCAAGGAAGGAAATGGAGAAAAAGACCCACCCATCCACTTCTTGGAGCTGCCAAAGCTGCAGCCCTGATGGTGCCATTAGCTGGCACTGGTCATTGCCCACTCACTGCAGGAATCTCTTCATGAGATGTCCTCACTGCCATCAGAGAGTCTTTTAGCAAAGCCTGGGTGACAAATAAAAAGGTTAATTTTTCCTTAAGACCTAGATGGCTGAATTTGATATAATGCCTAAATTTTCATTGCTGGGCATTTGATTCCACTAAAGGGAAGAGCTGATTAGAGGTTTCCTGCAAGGTCACATGGAAGTGTACCTTCTCAGCAAGTAACATGGAGACAGTTAAACTCATTCCTATGGCAGCTATTCTGAAATGAGATAATCATCAAAAGCCACATCACCACTGTTCTCAATCAAGGCTGTGGAAGAGCCAGAATGCTAAAAAACATTCTGGTTTGGTTTTGCTTAATATAAGTAAGTTCCTGATTGGTTTACTGGAGGATGGATGTAACAGAAAATACAACCATGATAAAGTTATTTGGAGAGACTTTATTTGTATTTTCGGAAGTATGTCATTAAGCATGGGATTTGGGTTTTTTTGCAAGTCAGACTTTCCAGTATCTGGCACTGCCACGTGACCTGAGTAGAAATTAACTTCTGCATATTGTCTGAAAGCTTTCCAAGGGCAAGAACTCTTGCTTTCTTTTGAAACTTTGCAGCTTGTATTTAAGAACCAAGCTCTGCATGTTGTGTGCAGCAATCTAGTGCAACGTGTTGCTTAGGTGGAGCTTTTTGCTGAATCTAAGAAACGGAAGGGTAGGGCCATGTCCCGGGGCTTCCTGTCCTGAAACTTCTCCTGGCTAACCTCAGTTTAGCTGTGGCAGATTTTCTGGCCCATTGTGGAATACCCTGTACTTAAAATACCTATTGTTAGTTCCCTGTGGATGGCCCTGGACAAATCCTCACAGGTTTGTTCTTTCCTATGTTTCCCAAATAACATCCCCATAACAGCAGTTAGCAGAGTGGTGGGCTTGAAAAAGGACAGAGAGGCATTGGGATTTTTTTCCAGGGCAATTCCTGTGTGTTTCTGTATTTCCTCCAGCCAGCTCTGGGTACATCCTTGTGACACAAATCCCACTGCAGGGCCAGCAGCAGCCTTTACCTGCAGCCACAAACACACATTCTGCTGCTTTTAGTAAGAGGCTTGGGTGGGAATGAGGGATGAAAACAGATTTCTGTGAGAAACTTTAACCTCCTATGACTTCATCTGTTAATTGTTAGTGTAGTTTTATTGATGACTAAATTCTCCCTTTTCCTCCTTTTTTTTTCCTAAAGATAAGCTTTTTTAAAATGGGTTCAGAAAATCTTACTGAGCAACTGGAAGAATTTTTGACCAATATTGGCACAAGTGTACAGAAGTAAGTTGGCTTTGTTGAATTTCAAACTTTTATCAAGACAATTATTTTTTTCTGTTTCTACTTACTAATAAATTATCTTTGTTAATAACGCATTTTTTTATCTTAGTGTTCGCAGGGAAATGGATTGTGAAGTAGAAAACATGCAACAAACTATAGAGGACTTGGAAGTGGCCAGTGATCCACTGTATTTGCCTGATCCTGATCCTACGAAGTTTCCTGCTCATAGGAATCTGACACGGAAAGCTGGCTATCTCAATGCAAGAAAGTAAGGTTAACTTGTTATTTAAAAATCCAGAGCATTTAATTTTGGGAAAGGAAAACTAAGGAAGTTGAAAATTTTTTTTTAATGTTAGCTATGCTGATTTTACATATTTAGTTGAATAAGTCACATAGGACCTATTCTGTTTCTTTCTTTGGACTTCTTAATCTAATTAATATTAAATTCATTGTTACACTGATGTAATGTCATTCAGGTGCAAAGCATAATTATCCTGATTTCAGTCTAATTTTGCCTGAATTTTTACAGTTTAAAAAGAAAGCTTTTGAGTGTGTAATTTCTCTGCATCCTAATGGGGAAGTAACAAGATTCTGTCTATTAGGATTGTTCTGGAAGTGTCTGAGATGGATTGTCTTTAAATGTCTTAAAGCCTTGGGATCCAAGTTATTAATAAAGCATTGTAATCTTGACGTAAACAAGGCAAAACACTCTTAACTAAAATCCCCTTTGGAGGAGCTTCTGGACTCCATGCAGTAGCAGCTCCTTGTCCACAGGAGGGAGCTTTGCTTCTAATGAAGTCCAACAGCTGTTTTTCAGAGTTATTAAATGTAAGTTATAACATTCAGATTTTTTCAGTGTAATTTATATAATAAGCCCCAAGAAATTAAAAAAAAAAAGTAGATTACTTTTACAACAACAATTAAAGTAAAATACTCACTGAATGAGGCATGAATTTCTGTATTAGAACACAATTGCAGCAATTAATATTATAGAGTGAGCAAAAAGTGAGGCTAACTGAGGATCTCTTTATCTTTTAGTAAGACAGGGCTGGTATCTTCCAGTTGGGAGAGACAGTTTTACTTCACTCAAGGTGGAAATCTGATGAGCCAGGCAAGAGGTGATGTGGCTGGGGGACTTGTCATGGACATAGACAATTGCTCTGTGATGGCTGTGGACTGTGAGGACAGACGGTACTGTTTTCAGATAACGTCTTTTGATGGCAAAAAGTGAGTGGTCTTACACTGCTGTTTGTTGTAGGAAATAGAGAAAAGAAAGATGGTCTGTCTTTAGCCAGATGTTAGCTTGCTATATTTTGTGGTTACTTAGAAGCAAAATCTAGGATGTCCTTTTACTGTCTGATGTCTGGATTTTTGTTTATAAGCGCTCTGATGTAGCAGAGTACTATTTCAGAATAAGATTATGATAATCAGTTGACAGTCATGTATTATTGCATTTTGTGAATACTGAAGTATTACATGGGCACAATTAGAATTTTGTTGCTTTTCTGTTTCCAGTTGAAAGGAAAGCATAGGTTCCTCCCCTCCGTAATTAACTGCTGACTGCACTCAGCACAAACACAGTCTTCAGCCTTTCATAACTTGTTCTTCAGTGTGTAAACATGAAAATGTAGTTTCCTGGCTGACTGTATTTGTGAGGCGTTTTAAATATACAAAATTGTCTTTTCCATTCTCCTCTTTCAGGTCTTCAATCTTGCAGGCAGAAAGTAAAAAAGATTATGAAGAGGTAAGCTTATAGGAGGTGTGCATGGAGCCCAGTGATTTTCTGCTGTACAGAAAGAATACATTCCTAACCATAGCTGCATACTGCATATTTTTTCTGTTTCTTCTCATTAATAGATTATCTTTGTTAATAACACCTTGTTTATCTTAGTGTTCCAGTTAGTTTCCTCCTTCAGAGAAAAGTTGAAAAGCCAGGAACAGGAGCGGATGGTTTTCCAGAGCAGAGAGAGAAAGGAGATTCTAGCTTGCAGATGCAAGAAATGAGCAAACTCCACAAAAGCCAAATTGAATTTTTATAATGTCTTGAGGAAACAATGTCATCTGCAGCACAGAATAATGAGTTACAGAGAATCCTGATGAGGGTTTTTTTTAAATCCTCAGAGTTGTGAGTTAAACTTTCTTTAGTTTAGTTTTAGTATGACTAAAATAATTTTTGTGAGTAAAATCTAAAAGTGTAAGGTGCAGTATGCAGGTGGCAGCAAATTTAATGACAAGCTGGGTGTGCAGAATACTTGGCTCCTTGAATTTACACAGGAAGTAGAAAAAGTGCTGAAACTAGCAATTCAGGAATTCAATCAAGTTTGTTTAGAAAACATGACAAATGATTTTATTTTCTTTTTTCTTCCTCTTTTTCAGTGGATATGCACCATAAACAACATATCTAAGCAGATATACCTAAGTGAAAACCCTGAGGTAACTTTACTAAAATGTATAGTTTTCAGTAATATGTTTATATTTATATTTCTATAGTAAATTCATATTGATACAAAATTACATAATGATTTTTACTTGCTAAATCAGGGGAATTGGCCCAATAAAAACTGTTTTATAACAGAGCACGTATCTATATATGAAGTGTGTCTTCATGGTTTTTAGTTCATAGTCGAGGGCTGCATTTGTCAAATGAGATTTTTTTCTTTCCTGGCTACATTTGCTTGTTTTACCAGACTTACCATAGGAACTTTTCTCTATTGCTGGCTTTTATTAACATTGGCAGTATTGTAAAGCCAGTGTGTTCACTTAAATTGAGAAACTTAACATCAGGATTTGTGTTAGAAAAAAAATGAGAAGAAAATGCTGCAGGTGTGTTGGTGAAAATTTAAGAATGCAAGATTCTTGTGAAGGGTTGAATTTGTAACTTCTGCCAACTGCATATAAATAAAACGAAAATCTTATTTTGAGAAGAATGTTTTCAGTTATTTTTTCCCATCTCTGCTGCAGGAAATTGCTGCCCGTGTGAACCAGTCAGCTCTGGAGGCTGTCACTCCTTCTCCTTCCTTTCAGCAGAGGCATGAGAGCATGAGGCCAGCTGTGTAAGTGAAGCAACCAGAGGGCATCTGAAGTGCACATATAGAAAAAGAATCCTAGATAAAGTTCCAGGGGGGAAAAAAATGCCAAACAAACCTACAAAACTTTCTGTGTTCAGAACTAAATCTTTGATAGGCCAGAGGAAAATTTCCTGAACACACCTTTCACTGCTGAAGCACTGTTGAGCATCCATGGTTACAGGTAATCCCAATGCCAGCAGGTGGACAGTTTGGTTGGTTTCATCATGTCTGTTTTGTTGCATGATTTCATGATGAGATTTTTCTTCATATATCCTACTCCTGGAAGCAGACCTCAGATTGTATTATACTTAATATGTGATTATAGATTGATGTTAAAACAATCTGATGCAATTATTAATGGAAGTAATAACTTTAACTTAAATTTGACTAGGTACATGTATTTGTTTACTATACCTTGATCTTCAGGTTTTTTAGTTTTTGGTTTGTTTTACATCTGAGTTCTGGAATATTGCATTGGTGTCCCCTGTGGTTTAATTTATTATCAACCAACCTCCCTAATTCTGCCTTTTTGGTTTTGTTGTAGACAATCTCGTCCTCCTGCAGCTCGTACCAGCAGCACAGGGTCACTGGGATCTGACTCAGCAGCTCTCTCAGCACTTTCCTTGGATTCCCTTGTTGCCCCTGACACTCCCATCCAATTTGACATAATATCTCCAGTCAGTGAAGATCTGCCTGGCCAAGCAAAATCTTCAGGGCAATCGGGCAGGTAGGAAATGGAGAGACAAGGAAAAGATCCCTAAAGTTAATGTTACTAATTCAAAACTAAACAAACAAGAGAACCACATTTAAGATGCATCTCCAGCACACGTTGCCTTTTCCCTGACTGATGTCACAAATTCTGCAGTGGCCAGTGAAACAAAACAGTTTGTTTAACTGTTAAATGGAATTGTAAAAAAAGGCTTAATTACATCACTAGAGTCAAGGTGTAGTTTTCTATTTTGCAGCAGCTTTTCTTGCTTTAACAGCCAATGCTTTTATTTATTGATTTATTTTAAACTTTTGGTTTCATGAAGTATTTTCCTTTCCTATTGCTTGCTCACCCAGCAGCTTGGGTTATTTCCTCTTGGAAACTCAAGAGAAATTTGGTAGCCCTGCCTCCAGGTGATGATGGCATATGATGACACTCCTCTTAAGCTGAAAGGTGAGTGAAAATGATCTAGGCTTCTAGAGTAATTTCACATACAGACAAGTTAAAATCATCTAAGAGTTCATCCCAAAACATAAAAACATTTTCTCCTACTTGTTATTGTATTTGAGTGGGAGATGTACTAAAACCCAAAGATCTGTAAATCATCACTGCATTTCTAGAATTCAGATATTAAGAAAATGTATTTGCAGATCCAGCTGCTCTTAACAACAACAAAAACAGCCAAAGAGATTAAAACTAATTTATGTGACTCTGGTCACAAAAATGTGTTATATCCCCCTGCCTTCTAGGAAAATGTTTGAATTTTGAATTGCATCTTACAGATGTAAGAGGTAAAATTATATCTATTTTTTCTTTTTTTTTTTTTGTCAGTTTTCTTTTTGTTGTTGTTTGGTATAGCAGCGTAAACAGGAGGCCAACTAGATCTTTCAGAACATACTGATCTAAACTAGACTTGAACTGTATTGCAGGAAGTGGAAAGTTTAAGACTTAGCTGAATTCCTGTGGTAGCCTGGTCTAGCTCAGCTGGTCAGAGCAGGGTGCCAGTAACACCAAGGCTGTGGATTCAATCCCTGTATGGGCCATTCACTGGAGAGTTGGGCTCGATGATTCCAACTCAGAATATTCTGTGATGTCATCAGTTATAATTCTAGTCTAGAAAATAGTATTTTTCATAGCAGAAATGATAGAGTTGAGCTCAGTATTTTCAGTTAACCATCACCTTCAATAAAGAACTGCAGTGTTTGTACAGATAGGTAACACATCTGTTATTAAAAAAGAAGTACTTTCCTTGGTTTCTGATACTGATGACATATTTAAATTTTATCTTTGCCTTTTAAGAGATCCTGTGAGATTTTGCATTTACTGTTCCAGTTTAATATTAAATGACAAGGGAACTCTGAGCAGTAGAAGATGCTAGTAGAAGGAATTTGCTTTTACTGTAATTACACAAGTCAGCATTTAATGGGATGGTTCTTGATTGAGTCCATGGTATCTAAACATTGTAGCAATGCCATCTTGACTTCAGAGTTTGATCTAGAAAAATTTTAGTACTTTAAACCAGACATCTCTTAGTTAAAAGATTTTTGATAATTGATGAAATAAAACTGGCAGTCAGTATGATGTGTAACTGAACTTTTTTCCCCTCATAGTTCTGAAATCTGCTTTTAGAACCCTATTAAGGTGACACTTTCACTAATCCCATAAAAAACCTAATTTGAAGTATACTGAACACTTGCCAATAGCTTTTCAGCTACCAGTTAGCCAAAGAGAAAGGGTGATTTCCTCTACAAGTTTTAAATAAAATTTCCCCATTTCCTGTGCTCATTCCTTTACTGTTTTTGAAAAATGCAGACTTGGAAGCCTAGAGTATTTTCACTTTTCTTTGTAACTGATAGTAATTCTGTCTTCAAGAGCCAGAAATAGCCACATTTCTCTTGACCCTCTAGGAGTAAAACCCCAGTGATGTTTTGAGAAAGCTGCATTTGAAACAAACCCAGGGGCTTCTCCTGAGTAAGTAATTCAGTATCTTGAGAGTGATGAGAAGTGGGTGCTCCTATGGAGTACTGAAACGGCTTTTGGCTGTGCTTCCTGAAGCTGTTCTGTGAAATTTCATCCCCTAAAACTACACCTTTTCAAACATGAACAAGGTTTTGGTTTGGGCTTAATTAAAATACAAAAAAATCCCATGTGAGCAAAACTTTCTGTGGCAGCAATAGGACAGTAATATCTGGTATTTTTCCAATAATGTGGGTCCTCAAATACAGCAATTTATGTCTCACTCCTCATGAAATTGCTTCTCCTTATGATTCATGACACATTATTCCTCCAGATTACAAGTTTGTTGAACTCATTATATGTTGGTATTTGACACAGCATGAGACTACTGCACTGTCCATGAATGGTTCCTCTAATCTGACTCCTGCTTTAATGTTTTCGTTTTTTAATAGACGCACAAATCCTTTTGGTGAATCTGGAGGCTCAAAACCTGAAACAGAAGGTAAAACAAAAATTTTATTTCATTGCAAATTGAAAATAAATTTTGAAAATTGTAGTTCTGTTTTCATCTCTAGGTTCTCTCTTCTAATTTAACACCAGTTTTAAAATGCTTAATTACACTGCAAGATATTTGATAAGTTAAAACAAACTACTCTCTGAAGATCTGTTGTAAAAATGTGTTCATTAACCAAATGAGAAGATGTGTGACATGCTGTGTAGTAATTACACCTCTAATTGCTAAGTAGGAGCAATCTCTTTCCAAGTTAGGAGGAGTTTGGAGTTTTCTTGACTGCAGTCCACCTTTGGTTTTGAATGGGAAACCCAAAATGGAGTTTGTTTTTTTCAATGCTTTTCTTTTTTCATAGATTCAATTCTTCATCAGTTATTTATTGTAAGATTTCTTGGCTCTATGGAAGTGAAGTCTGATGAAAGCCCAGATGTTGTTTATGAAACAATGCGTCAAATACTCGCAGCTCGCGCCATCCATAATGTTTTCAGGATGACAGAATCACACTTGCTAGTCACTTGTGACTGTTTAAAGTAAGTTTGCTTCCTGACTTCTACTGCTGTTTATTTACAGAATGATCTTCTTTCACTTTGGTAAAATTTACTTTCTGGTTTGTCTTTAAAAACAAATTTTTAGGTTAATTGATCCACAGACACAAGTTACAAGACTACGAGTAAGTAACTTTCCATTTTAAGATAAATACCCAGCAATGTAATTCTTTTACTTTAAAAATACTATTATTAGATGATAGCAAAAATCACTGATTGCATGAGATTTCCAGCCAAATTTCCAGTGCATTTAGGAGAGCAAGACATTTGGAAACACGTGCAAATCAGGTTTACGGGAGTGATTTCAATACGCCAGATTTGCTTTTGAGGCTCCCTTCTCCCCGTGTTCTGAGAGGGTAAAAGAGTAAAGAGAGAACATTAATGATGGAGTCACATTAGTTCTGAAGTCCAAGAGGGTTTGTTTGCTGTTTGGTTTCTCTGGTTTTGTTTTTAATGCATAATTACCTTGAAGTTGTTGGATGGTTTCTAGTTTGATTTCTTGTTTTTCTACTTCATTATAAAAAATGCACTTGAAAGGAGTAAGTGGAATTCATGTTAGGATATCAAAGAAGGCCAGCTTAATTCTTCAGTAATAGCAGTCTTTGTTCTTCATATTTCAAAATTATTCCCT
>NW_008237878.1:4876960-4896107 GCF_000691975.1 Corvus brachyrhynchos
AATTTATGGTCTGTCATTTAATTTCTTTGTGTTTTTAAAAACATTCTGTTTTTTGGAGGCTCTGAATTGCTTTCCTTTTCATAAAAGGAAGTCTTGAACATAGAAAAATATCTTGATATTTAAAGTTTAACATTGTTCAAAAATACTCCAAACCTGTAACCTTTTACAGGTGAGATAAATCAACTGAGGGTATGTCCCATATGCTAAATGCAAACACCTAATCTTAGGAAAAACTCATCCTGTCAGTTTATAGCAGCTGTAGTAGGGGCTCTCAGTATTTAAAAATTTTATCAAACGATAAGTCTTAAAAAGATAATTTGAAGTCCAACCTCTTTTAGGAATAAGAATGCAAAACAGTTTTCTTCTAACAGACTAATGAGGGTATGTGATTTGTATGAGTTGGGGTTTTTTTTCTTGCTTATACAATTAGGAGAGCTAAGCTAATTGCAGTAACGGTTTTTGAGTAGTGCCTTTAAATGGAACTAAGTATTGAAAACTTAGTCACAAATGTAACTATAATGAAGGATTAAAACAAAAAAGGAGTGTATCCACATTTAGGAAGGTGCCTGACCCACACTGCAAATTACCTCTTCTTACATGGAGTGTATTTTCTGACATTTGCTTGTCTTTGGAATTTAGTCCTTGCTGTCCAATTTGTTTGTGTTTCGTAATTACATTTGTGAGGTAACTTCTTGTGCTGTGGTTGTGCATTAATTAATGTGCAATATATTGAAACCTCATGTAGAAAGTATTTGGAATCAGTTTTAATCTCTCCATATTTGATCCTTTTGGCAGTTTCCTTTGCCCAATGTAGTTCTGTATGCTACACACCAGGAGAACAAGCGCCTGTTTGGATTTGTGCTTAGAACCTCAGGAGGGAGAGTGGAGAGCCGCCAGACTTCCATCTGCTATATATTTGAATCAAATAATGAAGGGGAGAAGGTATTGGTGATGGTTGACTTGTACCAGTTGTGAATCTGGATTCCAAGATGCTAGATCCATTCAAGCTGTCTAAGGGATTTTTTATGTACTGAAAATGTTAAACCTGTCAGTTTAAGTACCTGCAAGTGCTTTAATGTGCTGTTATATCTAATTCTGATGCTGGCATAAATTTAAAGGCATTTTTAATTATTTCCTATCTGTTTTGTGTTTAGATTTGTGACTCTGTTGGACTGGCCAAACAGATAGCTTTTCATGCAGAACTGGTAAGAATCTTTTTGGGGCAAGGGATACTTGGGAGTGGAAGGAAGGGGGTATATTTAATATGGTTAATAGCTTGTATTCTGCAAGATGCTTGTAGAGGCAGTAATACTATTATGTATTTTAAGGGATTTTTTCCCTAGAATTTAAATTCAAATGAAAAGACTGATCAATATCTACTGTAGAACAATATTCAATATAGGATTCATTTTGCTACTTTTAACAACCATACGAGTCCTTTAAAAGCAGAATAATCAAAACAGTGATGTCAGTCTTGAGCAAGCTCATATCAATCAGTAGTGTATCCGACATCTCAGGCTGTTGTTATTAACTTTATTTACATTTTTGCCCTTCAGGATCGAAAAGCCTCAGAAAAGCAGAAAGAAATAGATAGAGTCAAAGAGAAACAGCAAAAAGAACTGAATAAACAAAAGCAAATTGAGAAGGTACCTTTCATCATTATTTCTTCATATTAGGTTTTTTCTACTTACTTTCTTTTGCAGTTTTGTCCAAAGCTGTCCACTGATAGATCATTTAGAAATCATCATAATGGTATCTTGTGTCAACTGCAGATGGCTTTAAGGGTAATAGTCTTTTTCTGATTTCCCAACCCCCCTTCCCACATTAGGACTTGGAGGAGCAGAGCCGGTTGATAGCAGCTTCCAGCAGATCCAACCAGAGCAGTGCAGAAGGACAGTTTGTAGTCCTTAGCAGCAGTCAGTCAGAAGACAGTGATTTAGGAGAAGATGGAAAGAAGAAGAGAGAATCTGAAGCCTAAGGTTGCCTGCTTCATTAAAATTGGAATCCTGGATATATCTGGTGAAATGGCACAAGTTCTACAAGATTGAAACGTAGGTGGGAGGGTCTGTCGTGTTATAGAAAAGACTTCACAATATGTAGACCCTATTACGCCGTGATTTTTCTTTCTCAGTTAAGTGATTTCCATTTCCTGTCAGTATAATTTCTCTTGTATGCCAGGCGAAGCGTGGTGATGCTGCCATGTTTATGTCAAACATATGTTTTCTCAAGGCTTCTGTGCAGTATGGGTTTTTCCCCACTTACCTCTGTGCAATTGACTGCTTTGGAAGCAAAAATGAAAACTCATTGGGCTTCAGCAGTAACACTGAAATTCATTCCTTACACTGCACTATGGACAACACCTTGCTGGAAACAAAAGTGGATATCCAAATAAGACAGTGCTAAGCTTTACCCAATTTGTTGCACATAGCTGTTCTTAAATTTAGAAAGGATGCTCATTAACATCAGTGAGATGTGCAATAGTTCTAAACAGAAGGATCTTTTTTGTTTCATTTTGCACTGTATGATACTGTCTTGATTTCTATTTTTTTTTTGGTGAATACAATGCCGAGAAACTTCTTTCAACAGGAGAAAAAGATACTGTCAGACCTTGATAGGAGCTAATGAGATGCAGTTGAACTTTGCTGCATGAGGAAAAGCATTCCTCATCAAATTATAAGAGTAATGTATATAGCCTTGTAGCACAAGTGCCATGTTCTTGGTTTTTTCTCAGTACTTGGAACAAAAAGCTGTAAACCTTCAAGTTCATTTTTATAGAACATGCTTACAGTTGCAGGAACATCTTGAATTCCATCATGTGAAAAATCATCTACATATGTAAAAGCCTTGCTGCCAGTACTGAAAATGAGTTGAGGCTCTTTAGTCTTTTTATAGAAAATGATTTTGCAAACAGAATTTACTGGTTCTGAAGTAAGAGACGATACTAATCCTACATCCTAGAATCAGTCCTGGAAAGCATTTTTCAAAGTGATGTCTGTTTACAGCTTGTAATCTGCACTCCATATTCCATACCCTGTGTAATATTTATTTTGTATAGTACTAGATGTGCATTCACCTTTTGATCCAGAAGAGAAATCTTGTTTGAAGAGAAATATTTATTTTTGCACTAATTACTATAAATATTAAAATCCAGTGGAACAGAAGATAGCTCTCTAATAGTGGCATGAAAATTACAGGATATGTAGAGAGAAAAGAATATACTTATATTCCAAGTTATAATATAACAGTTATGAGTGATTTACAGTTCATTGCAGGGCATTTCTGGTGTTCAGGAATGGAAGCAATTATCAGAGTATCTCCTCAGCAGCTGGTGATGGCCCAGCCCTACCTAGTTGGAGTTGCTCAGTGCTGATAAAGTAAGTGAGGAATCTCAGGTCGTGTCTGCTGGATGGCTGTAGGTGCACAGAGAGCTCATCTGATGCCTGGGAGTGCCCTGCATTGGCCAAAGCTGGCAGCCTGCTCCTGCCCTTGGTGCTGCAGATGTGACTGTGTGCAAGAGTTGGTGGCCTTAGCTCCTGTGACAGGAGAGAAGGGGAGCAGTGCCTGCCCTCACAGCCCGGGGCAGGACCAGCAGAGGCAGCTGGAGCTGCAGCAGCTCTGGGCAGAGGTTGCACCATAGCCCAGGCAGGGGGTAGAGCAGCCCGAAGGGCCCTGCCTTGAAAAAGGAGGGGGGAGGCTGAGGAGCAGAGAGCCCCCAGGTTCTCTTCCTGACTTAGTTACCAGGTGCTGTTTCAGTGCCTTTTTCATCCCCAGAGTAGCCAGTCACTTGTAGAAATACCTGCTTTTGCAGTTGTCCAGTTAGATCAAATATTACTGCCCTGTGGCCAGATTTGGCTGGCACACTGCCACATGGACCACACCAACCAGAGGCTTCTTTCAAAACACAGTGGCATTTTTATTTCATATCTAGGCCTCCATTCTCAGCTCCTATTTTTAAGAGACTATTTTTACTCTTGCCAACAAAACTATACAGAGAGGCACACCAAATCCAGTTTTTTCCCTTTCTGTGCTTAAATCAAGGCTTACAGAGAGTGGTAAGGCAGACAGTTTCTCTCTGCAGATTGTTCCAGTTCATGTTCGTTTGCTTGTGTTTGTTTTTATTTACTGATATTTCTGTTTTCTATCAAATAATATCACAGCGTAGCTCAAGGTCACTGTGTCTTACTTGTATCTTTCTCAAGTATTTACTGAGGATGAAGCAATTTTGAAACAGCACACAGGGAGCCTATGAAATCAGTGATCTCCAGTGTCTGGAATCCAGTCTGGTTGTGTTAAGCACTGGAGCTGCTGTAGCCCAGGCTCCAGGGGGAAGACAGATAATAGACAAGCACTCTCATGAAAAACCATTTCTGATCAATAGCCTGTTTTGCATTAGCCTTATTGAAGAAATGTCAGAAAATGGAATTACTGTATTTTTCTCTAAAACTACCATTACTCTTAAAGATATAAATCTGCAAAGATGAGGAATAATGAAGTTGGCAGGTGAATTTGCTGTCATATAGGATCTTCTGGATTTAGCAATAAATGGTGGAATTATTCCATTTGCTTTTCAGGCTTTTCATATATGCCATTAAATGTAGCTTTCTAAAACAGAGTAGAAGTGAAGTACATTTCATTTATGTTGGATGATCCTCAACAACTACAAGAATGATATGCATGAATGAAATGTAGGGGTTGTTTTTATGCTTATTTAGGGGAATTCCACTGGTGTAAAATGAGCAAGAAGGTATAAAAGCATCTAGGATAATGATGAAAGCTGCACGAGCAAAGGGCATGTCAGCAGAGCTGGGGAAGGCAGACAGGAATGGTGATTGAGTTAGCAGTGGGTGAGAATTACTGAGCTTTGCCTAAGGGGGGGAGGATGCCACAGGCTGTAATTAGAACTCTCTCAAGGCAAAAATAGCTGCTGAGGTTTTATCCATGCCCTTCTTCCTAAAAGGAAAAGCTATTTGGTACCTTTTTTCCTAGAAGGTTTAGAGCTGCTTCATTAGAAAACAGCTTTGTTGAAAAAAAATCAGAATGCTTGGAATTTTCCTTGTTAGTGGGAACACCTCATGGTCTGCTGGGAACTGCTGTGGTAGGATTTTACCACCTGAGTATTTTATTATTGTAACTAAATTACTAGTTGGCTTCCTCTCCTAAATTACAGGAGATTAAATACATACTCCTGTTTTATTATTTCCTATTGCCTTTTATTCACAAACTGATCTTTCAAGCACTTTCAGCTGAAGCTGTAGTTTGCTTCATGTGCATGTACACAGTTCAGTCACTCCTGAAAATATTCTTCTTAAGTCCATGATTTTGAAGTGATTTCACATAGGTACTGAATTGGCAGTGTTGTTCAGGACTAACTTGTTGTGTTGCTAATTGCAGCCTCATAATTACTGCCACGCTTTTATCCTTTAGGTAAGAGGATATGAAGCTTCTTACACTGTGTAGATTTACACACTGCAGACCAACCCAGTCTTGCTGTCAGTTGTTTCAAGCTGCATACATTATGTATGTAATGGTATGAATATAGAAATATAGCAGGTGTGCTTACGGGTATGCATTTTATTGCATTACAGATGATAGCTGGCACTCCTCTCTGGCCACTGCCAGATTTGGCCAAATCTGAACCAGAGGACAAGGTCAAAGTCATGTACAACTTAAACATAGCTAACTAGGGATGATCAGGTAATGAAAAGTCATTTGAATGTCATAGTCTTACTTCCTTAATCTGTTGGAAATTGTATCAAGACAATTTACTGTCTAACAGTAAAGTAATATTTTAGAGTTAAAAAACATTCCCCTTCTAGAGGGCTGTCCAGATTTCCTCTTTATATGGATGTAAACCCAGAGCTGAAAATTGTGAAACAGCTGAAGTTATTTATGAAACTGTAATTGATGTACATGGATATAAAGAAATAAATTTGACTGTTTTAAGGTAAATTCTATCTGTCTTTAAGGTAAATTCTGATTCATTAGTTGCACAGCAGTTGGGATAAGCCAATGGTGAAAACTATGTTACAATATCATCTCTTATTATTTAGGAAATAGTTCACCTAGAGAAAGAAAACTGCCACTGCTTAGTGAATTTAGTAGAGATATGTCTAGTGTAACAGCATAAGCTGATACTTTATATTCTTTCTCTTGCTCTATATTACAGAAGTTCTTGCAAGTTAATTAGTCCCCAAGGCTTTTTGTTTTAATTAAGCACTAAATTGACATTTTTTTCCCTGCCCCAATGGTATCTAAGTTGTCATGACAAGAGTCAGTGTGTCATTGTGAATAATGCACTTGTATTCCTAATGAAGTTTATATTGCAAGCCGAGGATTTTGTACAATCTTTCTGGTCATTTTTATAATAGAGTGGAGTGGTCAAATTCTTATGATGGTGTTCTGGATTGGTCCTGTTCTGATGAAGTCTAAGTGATTTTTACAATGTTTGAGACTGACTTGCACATTTTCCCTGAATAGCTGTATTAAAAACCACCAATGGCATATTTATGTCAACTCTGATTGTTGTGTCTTAATCTTGGAAACATGGATAGTAATCCTATTGTGCCAGGGTTTCAGTCAGCATTTTGTGTATTAAATAAAAGCTTAACTATAGTAACTTTCTGGGTGGGCTTGTACTGATGCAAAAGCCTCCTGCATTCTTCATCATACTGACTTTCAGGAAGTACCATTATTGGTGACAGGATCTGTTCCTTTCCATTAAGCAAAGTTCTGACATGCAGTTATAGCCCTCTATTGTCAAGTGTAGCTCAGTTCTCTTAATTTTTATAGTATTAGCCAGATAACCTCAGAAGAAGTTGTTATGCTTGGGAATGCTGATAACTCATTTTTGCAACAATCAGAGACTGAAGGGTGAGAGGAGCTGTGGCAGCTGGCTGGGCAGGGCCCGTGGTGGGGCAGTGACACAGGGCAGTGAGGGCTCTGTGGAACAAGCAGAGTGCAGGGGCTCTACCAGCACAACCACCACCATGGGCACTGGGCATATCTTCACAGGGTGAGTTAGTGTATTATGTGATAAACACCATGTAAAAAACCATGGGCCATAACCACATTATGAATTTGTATTTTATAAGGTTTCTAGATTTTTCTGGGGAAAAGCAGACTTTTGAATTCTGTAACTTCTGTGATAAAAGATGCATGTATAACTAGAAAAAAAAAAATCTATGCTTACTTGATTATGAAGGAATAAATACTACTAATTCCAACTGTGTTGATGAACTTCTTTTTTTCTAAAATAAGGACTGACATTTGCAGTATTTTTAGAAGGAACAGGCATACTGTAAGTCTTTCTAAGACTTCTGTAAGACTTCCTACACTGACAGGGCTGCAAAAGCTTAAGCTCCACCTCCATAGCAAGATACTCCAAAAATTGCAAGCCTGGCTTTGGGGACAGCGCTGTAAAAGGAAAACCCAGTTCTAGACAGAATCATCAAAGTTCCATGGTGGATGAGATATATCAGTACCTGAGAAGGAGCTGCAGAACTAACACAGCTTTCAGCAGTGCCACTTTGTTGAAACACTGGTATGTCACACGAGCTGCTATGAGAAGCAGAGATTTCTCAAGCTTAGTCCCATGTCATTGCTTAGAATGGGACATTGCATTATTGGGTGAAAAAAAAAATACTTAAGCTGTTCTTCAGAACTTCACTGTAGGATTTCACAAATAGAAACTACTTCTTGTACTTTCCTCCCTTCCCTTGACAAGAGAAAAAAGAACTATGTCCCTTCCTGGTTTTAGTCAAATCCCTGACCTTTAACTAAACCTTGAGTTTAACCCTGGACTGGGGGTAGTGCTATGTGATACAACAGGCTTTAACTTAGCCGTAACACAAGGCTTGTAGCGCTGTATTTTACATTTCCTTAATTTGTCACACTAGGCATCTAAAATACTGTTACCATAACTTCCAGATAGGTCATAGTCCAGGAGAGCCATAGAATGGGATCACCACTACTTACATTTTTAGGTTCTCGCCAATTTCTTCACGGGGTAAAGGGAGAACGTTGGCATTCCTCAATGTGCAGAGGAGAGAAAATCCCAAAAGAGAAAAGCACAACAGTCTTATCCACATTAACATTCTCTTCAAAGTACAGGACTAATACTTAGGCACAGTTGAGGTTGTAGATCCCTGTGAAGTTTTCCTGCCCATAAAGATCATATTCCTTGTACAGTATGTAGTCTTTCAAGCAGTTTGGCAGTGGAAGGAAGGTCATGAAGACAGGACAGCGGAGACGCAGCCGGCCCATGCATGCCCGGATCTTCAGACGGCAAAGGTGCTTCAGAGAGCGAGGATTTGCTAGAAAAGACAAGCAAAATTAAAATGCTACCAACCAAAAAGGCCCCAATGGCAAACCACCTTGTTTTTATTAAAAATGTAAGCAGATCCTTACTTAAAACGAAATGGATATCTGGCCAGAGTTCCTGTTCTTTGAGAACTGCTTCGAGCTTCCAGCAGATCTTAACGTGATCAACATAATCTAACATGACTCGCACCACTTTCCCAGACACATGCTTCAGCCAGGCCAAGGTTATCACTTCACAAAACTGATAGAAACAAAACATTTAGTAGGGTAATATTCAATACTGCAGTAAGTGACTTCTGTCTCCGAGGACAAGAACAATTAACTAACTTGAGCAGGGTTTTAGAGGTTGCCACAACTTGCGTAAGCCTCACTAGTAGAACTAAAAATCTGAGAGATGGTTATTTTGTACTAGATCCAAAAATAAACTTAAGCAGCTGTATATTTGGGAACTTGGTGCTTAAAAAGAAGTGCTACCACTATGTAGAATTTAGACTTGTGTCCCAGTGCTTAAAAGGGAGATCAACCCGCCCTGTGCATGCATCATTCCGTTATCTTTAGGTTAAAGAAGGGTTTATTAGGTTCAAATGGACTTTACAAATTGCAAAACAATGACACCGATGAGTGTCTCTAGGAACCTCTTTTGGTTTGCTAATTTCTGCTCCGTGCTTATCCCACCAGCTCCCGGGGTCCTTTCAACAGCTTTCCAGTCTTGGTGTTCTTGTACAGGACAATGCAGAGAGCGAGCCTGCAAATCTCTGCTTTCTCAGCATGGACAAGACTGCCCTGGAGAGCCAATTCCATACTGATCATTAGCATATCATCAGCTATATTTTCACAATTTAAAATTACTGTTTGCAATCATTTGCTGTCATGAAACAGGCTTTATAGCAACATCTTAAGCTGCACCAAGGGACATTCAGGTTAGACACCAGGAAAAAATTCTGCACTGAAAGAGTGACTGGGCACTGGAATTGTCTGCCCAGTGAGGTGGTGGAGTCACCAGCCCTGGAGGTGTTCAGAAAAAGACTGGATGTGGCACTCAGTGCCAGTTGATGAGGAGGTGTTAGGTCATAGGTTGGACTTGATCTCAAATGTCTTTTCCAACCTAGTTCATTCTGTGATTCTGTGATCTATTCAATTTTAAAGCCTTGTCTATTCCTCTTTTTATGTGTCAGCTGTCTTCAAAACTTCCTTTTCTGACAGTGCATTAAGCACCTTTCCATTTAGTTTTAGGAAGGACAGTGGTGGTAGGACAGCACCCGAAGCCCTGTAACACACTTACCATGGTGTCCTTGATAACAGTGGAGGTCCAGCCGTCAGTCACGTACTGGGAGTGGGCCCCGCTGCCCCGTGGGCAGTCGAAGCAGCGCTGCACGTCATAGCCGTAGTTCAGCAGCATCCTCAGCATGACCTCATCTTTGAGGGCGTACTGCAGAGCTGAGGGGAAGTGCGTGGTGTTCACGCGGCAGAAGTAGTTGACGTTGGCCCCATGGCGGAGCAGCAGATTCATCAACTCGTAGTTGCCCATTCTTAAGGCTATTTGGAGGCAGTTGATGGGATCTTGGTTTGTCAGGGCTCCAGCATTCAGCAGCAGCTGTGTTGAGCAGATATCCCCGTTGGAAACAGCGAAGTACAGGGCTGATTTCCGGTGGTCGTCGTAGCCTTTGCGAACTCTCTGAGCCAGCATGAAATTGGCATCAAAGCCAGACTGGAGGAGAAACTCAAGGCACTGAGGATGTGCTCCTGCTGCTGCTGAGTGAACTGGACTTATCCCACTTTCTTTAATGGCAGCAAAATCAGTCACTGGAACTAAATATTTTAGGGCTCTGAAAAATTAAAACCAGAAACATCTTAGAATCAAACATTTTGGTTCACCTAACTCATTTCTGAACTTCTCTGTGTTGTTGGGCTTCAGAATTCATCCCGGCTGTTAGAATAGTCTTAATATACCAAATCAGTACCATGGCATGCATTGACTTGAATTGCTAACAATGAAATTGTTCGCCAGGAATGGATACTGACTTTACACCTACTACACATAGAATACTATTATATTATATACTATTATTCATGAACAACCCATTCCTTGCTTCAGGAATTAATGATTCCTTCTCAACAAAAGTTTTTCCTGAATGTTGAAAGCACAGTGTTATTGCTTAACCTATAGGGATCATGGAATTAATACAATATATATTATAACAAATATAACAATTAATATATAGAAAATATTAATACAGAAATTAAGAATCCTCAGATACTTGTTTCTCATTTGTTAGTTGTGATTTTAGCATAAATATCTTCCAGTAGTCTTACTCTCTTTAAAATAGGGATAACCCTTACTCTCTCTTTGTCTATTTAGTACAATTACCATTCACGTTTCTGTGATGGGGTGGAGATAAGACATTGAGAGAGAGTGAGGATGTCCCAAGAACCTCAGCATCAGACTGGACAGTGTTACTATTTGTGACAAATGGGGAAATACTGTAGGGATTGAGATGTACATCCTAAAATCGTGAAGATTTTATCCTGACTGGTCACTTACATTCAGACACAGAACAGACATATTTACACAGTCAAAAAGAATTCCTTGTACAAAACAACAGATTTGCTGCCTGCTTTGAATAAGGTAAAATTAGTAAAATGAATATTTCTGGTGTCACTATTACTTGATTTTTAAGTGTATTAACTCACAGAAAGTGTCCTCTATACGCAGCTCTGTGGATTGGCAAATGACCCGAGTGCTTTGGTACATTGGCATCAGCCCCATATTCTAGTAAAAGACTCACGGAATCTGGATTTCCTCCTCCTGCTGCTTCAAACAATACAGAAGCACAGTCCATTGCCTGTGAAAGAACATCTGCACCTGGGAAGAGCAGCAAGGATTTTCACAGTAGTCACTGTAAATATCCATCTGTAATTAATATCTCCAACCCCACAGTGATATGGTATTTTGAATTCTATTCTTCACCAATAGAACCACTGTGAGCATAAACCTTCATGTTGGATCTGTGATTTTAGATATGTTTATGTAATCCTGGGAACAAGAAGGTCCAAATTGCTTTGAATCCAGTCAGAATTGTTCCTAGGACTGGGCCAGCAAAGAGTTTGGTTCTTATTCATCAAAACAATTGCTTTTGGCTTACATACAATACATTTCAATTCTTTTACTTAACAAAAACCAGACAGGTGTAACTGTAAACGTGAGAGAACCCAGTATCCAAACAGTTCATGCAATCCAGTTCCAGGGCTGCTGAACAGAAAATGATAGTGCATTTAGAAAACATTACTCAAGCACTTGTAAAAAATTACAAGTGCTCACTAAAATATTTACATATTAATATATTATTTTAATATTATACAAATTGATATTTATCAGGCCTTCACTACATCACAACAACCCTCAGAGCAGATAGCATTTAATTTTCTCTAGTCAGGTGAGTTACTTCTGCTGCTGTTTTTGAAGGGGTATCTGAAGCCTTCTCTTCCTATGAGCTCCTATATAATAAAGTCTCACCTTTTTGCAGTAAGAGCTCCATAATTTCTGTATGTCCCATCTGTGCAGCCAGGGCAAGGGGTGTGAGCCCATATCCACTGCGGGGGTCAGGATCTGCTCCAGAATCCAGGAGAAGCTGCACCAGAGCCTTCCTGCCCAGTCTGGCTGCCTCATGCAGAGCAGTTCTCTCATGGACACAGCGCAAATTCACTCTGGCACCAGATCGTAGCAACGAGGAGGCAATGTCATAGGAATCAAGTTTAATTGCTGTAGGACAACAAGCAAGGAATCAGACAGGATGCTGTTCACTGCTATTCTGTGCACAATGGTTGCTGTTACATGGCAGCCCAGGAAAGCTGTTCCTGGCAGTGCTATTTATACAAGGAGAAATGCCACCCTACATTGAAGGGTTTAACTCATCAACAAGTCTCTTCTTTGCTCCCAGGACAGCACTAAGTATACAAATGAATAATTTCGTGGGAATCTCTTTTTCTCTCTGTACATTTTTTCTCTGCTGCATTTGGTAATGGAACAAAGCTCTCCTTGCCACTAGATGGAGACCACATCCAGGGCCTTGGTGCTCAGGAGCTGCCACCAGACTCTGTTTAATCTCCATAAGAGTCACCATAATGTGAAACAAAGCTCATACTGACTGTTTCATATGCTGCCTTAGCTTAATAAGCCTGAACTCTTAAGTCAGTGAGGATCTTAAAAGAGAAATTTGCATTAGCTCCAGTGGGTGGAATGATTAGGCAATACCCTTCCCTCCTTCTCCCTTTGATCTTCCAGGCTGTGCAGGATGGGCCATTTCACAAGGATGGACTGAGGGTCCTACAGATGATTGGTAGGCTTTTTTCTCCTCCTTTAACAATAGTTTTGAAAAAGAAAACCCCCTTCCAATACAGAAAAATGTATGGGATCATCCAAGAAACTTAGAGTGTTCCTTTAGAATTCAGACAATGAGAACACACTTTACTTTTTTCAGTTAGATTCAGTAAGAATGAAGGCATCATAACCCAGACTGAGGGAAGCAGAAGAAATGAACACAGAACACTTCTGGAAAACATTTTGGGAAAATATGGTTCTTTGACAAATCAAGAATTACAGTTCTTGTGCACGATCAAATTAAAGTGGCATTCACACAAAGAGTGTGGGTATGAGACTATACTAGGACTATACTAGGTATGGGGTCTTATTCCTAAATTACAAAATATTAAAGAGAAGCAAACAGAGAATGTCAGCCTGTCTCCTTCACTTGTCAGCTTTGGACTAATGCCAGCAGTGTCTAAATAGGGACTGTTTAGAGACTTTGCACTCTACATACTGCAGATACATGAGGCTGGTTGGCTACAATTCTTGAAAATTAAAGCCAATTACCACGGGTTTTGGAGTAAGGGAGGCTGATGCAATCAAGGAGATACCATGTGGACAGAGAATATCAATGTTTTATGCCTGCAGACATGAAGAGCAGTGATAGCATGAAGAAGCAGAAGGACTTGTTACCTGGCATCACTGCAGAAATGATGCCAAGCAAAACAGAGGATGACACTCTGCACTTCATGGAGAAAGCTAATTATCATGTGAGAAAAACAGACAGGGACAGACACATTCAGTGCTTAGATTAACAA
This sequence comes from Corvus brachyrhynchos, assembly GCF_000691975.1. Classification (NCBI taxonomy): domain Eukaryota; kingdom Metazoa; phylum Chordata; class Aves; order Passeriformes; family Corvidae; genus Corvus; species Corvus brachyrhynchos. The sequence continues at coordinate 4,890,401 of NW_008237878.1, forward strand.
TTTTTTTCTCCTTATAGCAAAATATTTTAGGCATTGAAGTCAAATATGTCGCACTGAAGCCTAAAATGTGTAACTATATTCTCACCTCATTCCCTCACCTCTCCACCCCTAAAAACAGTATTCACCTATAACTAAAGGAGAATCTCCCTCTTCATTTTTAACATTGGGATTGCAGCCATTGAGCAGGAGAAAGTGGACATTGTCCACAAAACAGTTTCTTACTGCCACCAAAAGAGGTGTTTCCCCTTTGAGAGTGGTCTGTTCCCACGTAATGTCACGGGACGCTGAAACACAGAAAAGCAGAACACATTTGAAGTTGAATGATTCATCAAACTTTGCTTTGTAGAACTTTTTGGTGGAAAACTAGAAGGACTTTGTACCTTGTAAAGTTATTTCAAGGATGTTCTTATTTAGCTGTGCTGCAGCTTCATGCACAGGAAGCCAGCCTTGCTGATCTGCTTCTTCAAAAGCAGAACTGTGCCTCACCAATTTCTTCAAGGCCTCCTCTTGGCCTGTTATATTTTAACACAGACACATATCCCATTACTCATCACAAGACAAAATTCAGGCAACTAATACATTGAGTACCATTTATCCCACCAGTGTATCTTGCTCATTTTAAAAGAAAGGCCTGGAGTTTTCCCCTAATTTCAGGAGACAAAGCACTGGAATTTCTGAAGGGGGTAACACTTGAACCCATCCCACTTCCATGATCCTATCTAATAAGTTAGCTTTTGGATGTCTTGATTTTAGTTTCCATACTCCTCCCAAGACTATATAAAGAAAAACTGCCCTTAAATCAGGTGATCAAATAAAATGTAGGCATTGCTCAGCCATTCCTGGGATATAGGCTTAGAGTGGTGTACTTGTACTTAACTGTCCGAATTGCTGCAATGATCTGCCCATGTTCTTTGCTTGCAGTATACTGGAAACTGCATAAACAGGACAAGAATAAAATGAGAAGTGAAAATTCATGTGAAGTTCAGGATATAATTATACCTTAATTTCAATACTCAGATTTACAAGACATGTTAGATTTCTCTAAGGTACATTGGTTTGGTGAGGGTTTAACACATTGAAACACTTTTTTTGTTGGTCTTTCCTGACACAATAAATACTGAATTTTTCACACAAAAGCCAACAATTAAATGCTAAAATGAGGGGAAGGTCCCATACCAGTCTAATTTTACATCACCTACTTATCTTTTTCATAAAGCCTTATACTAATTAAATATTGATGTAAAACATCATCTGAAAGTTTCATACATCCCATGTTTTCAAGGAAACAGGTACACTTTTCAGGGTACCAGTGCTTTCCAGTATCCATGAGACAAGGTCAGCACAATACAACACATGTAGTTACAAAGGAAAATAAGGTCTACTAAATGCTTACAATAATGACCAGAAAACACCCCAAATAGAAAGAATAACTTATTACCTTTCAATCTCTGTTGCACTGCCACTTGTTTCAATTTTATACCTATCTTGTAAGCTTTCCTGAATAGCTCGTTGGGTAGGGATTTCCTCATCAGAATCACCAATCATATACACAGAAGTATTCATTGCAAATCAGCACAACATGGATCACTTTTGTAGGGAAACACTGCTTTTTAATTAGAAGCAGATGTTAAATCTTCAGGTTAGATCTGGAGTAATAGAAATAGCAATCACTGTGTCAGTGTAAAGAGAAATGAAAAGCAGTTAAATAAATGACTATGTTATTATATGCTTAAGCAGTCATGCTGTTCTTGGCATACTCACAATCTCAGATGTTCTGTTAGGCTCAAACCTCTCATCTGTTTTACCTCATCAAAGCTTCCACTTCTGTCTTTCAAAAGAGTTGGCCTGAAAAAACAAAACAAAACAAAACTACAGGGCAAGGTAAAAAAAAAAAAAAAAAAGTAAAACTGGAAGCAAATAAATACCGTGGCAAAACGAATGAGCACAGGAAATTTAAGGAAGTTGTCAACATGCCAACTACAAAGCTTGGAATAATTCTAGAAACATCTTAAAGTTGGGCAGCAGTAATTCACAGCAAACCTGCGTCATTTAATTTGTTACCTGATCCACCTAATGTGATTACAAGGCCTTGCTCTGTAATTGCACATGTAGCAAAAAAGAGAAATATATTAGCAACATATACAGCAAGAAACTGTTAGTAATTGATTATACTATGGCTCAGTGAGTACATAAACATCTTAAATCTAGATGACTTTTTTTTCCTAAAGATACTACCAATTTTCCTATGAACTGAGAAAATACACTGGGTTTCCTCACCTGAAAGAGGGAAGACCTCAGCCTTTGAGGAAGCGATTATTAAGTTGAAAGTGACATTTTCAGGATTGCAAACAACCTCTGCAGAGCCCATGTCCATTAATAGCTCACTATAAATACCTGATCATAAGATACTCTGGGACTTTCTCCACGTTTCTTTCACACACGTCAGTTATGTTTAATAATCTGACCTAACAGGTGGTGCCAGCAAAAGAAGGAATTTAAAGGCCAGTTTTCTTGCAACAATGCTTTTGATTTTTGAAATAAGAATTTCAGAACTATAGCAGTAAGTACTACACTGTGAAAAGAAAATTCTTTAGTGCTGTCCTAGGAGAGCAAACTGAAGGTGGTGTTAAGAGCTTGCTTAAGAGTGAGACAGCAGAAAAACTAAAACAATAAAAGTAAACATAAACAAGCAAATAAAAATCAAACAAAAACTCTTATTAAAATTATTACAGGTTTCTGATTCCTTAATCACAATTTGCATTAATATAAATAAAAAAGCAAGTGAAAAATAAACATAAAGTTTTTAAAGGGAAAAGCAGTTTCAGAAAGCCAGACTTACACTGGTCTAACACCCAAAAAGCAGGGAAATGGGGGACACAGATGCCCAGTTGTAATAGTGATGGTAGGATGGAGTGGGACCTTTATGTGCTTCACTTATTCCTACCGTATTTTATGGAGGGATCCATACACAGAATTAATGATGGCTGTATCTGAATGCAAGGTGGAAACAGTTCTTTGCTAGAGGAGATCAGGAAAGAATGCTCCAGTAATTTTTAAAAACTATTTTTAAAGAAAACAAAAGTGCAGAATCAAGTTTATTACCTGTAATGTTTCTCTCAGCACAGGCTACTTTCATTTTCCATGAAAATATGTTTTGTGATATTCAACTAATGCACAAAATGGATGTTCACACTTTGATAATATTCCCAAGGGCTAAAATCCCAGCTGTATTGCTTACAGATTGTAAAGATGGTCATAATAATAATACATACTCAAGTCAAAAGCTTGAGGGTCAGAAAGTATTTGTATGCCCTCTTACAATACAAAAACGTCCAGATGTTTCTTTTACACACTAAGTTCCACTTCCTCTCTAAGCCAACAAAGAGAACAAGATGGTGTGAAGTCTGTATGTGAACTGTCCACAGTCAGTCATCCAGCTGGCACAGCAAGGCTACGCCTCTCTTGATCCAGTGCTGGACTGGCTGGTCCGTGTTGAGCTTCAAAGCAATGACGAAGTTGGTGGAATGCCCAGTAGTGGATAAGACCCCTTTGCGCTCACTTGTCTTGTAGAGTGGGCAAACATAGGCATTAGACTCCTTTATGTCCGATTTTACAGCTTCAAAAAAACCCAAAATAATGCATTACATTCAGCAGATCGATTTGGCAGAAACATAATCTACATGCAAACGTTAAGTATTTACAGTAACACCTTTACAGGTAAATAAAAATGCAAAATGGTTTTGCAAGCAATAGAACAAAATTACCTGGTTTTCTTCTTGTGTGGTTTGTTTGGTTCTTAAACCCAACTAATTTAGCTACAATTTGTGTTCAGGACTCAATGCCTTCCTGTGATTCTACCAGCTTTGCAATACTCCAACACACAGTAAAATCTGAATAGTTACCTAGTTAATACATGGCTTATGCATGAGTTTTTCATAGCTCTACAACAATTCTGGTCCAGTTGCCAGAGAACCTCACTGCAATTCAAGTCATGTGATATCCAAGGACAGAACTCTGCAGGAACTCTTTGTATGCCCAGACTGCTTACATGGAACTTGTACAAAAGCCTAAAATCATGCAGGTCTGAACAAATTCATCCAACCTCAAGAGAAGGCTCAAGCAGAAAAAGTAGCAAAGTTTAATACTGCCTATTTGCTAACACCTAAGTTGCAACAGTTGCAGTAGTAAGTCCCGATTTTGTGCATAAATAAAAACAGGGATTTAGTCCTCGCAATCAAAGAAAACAGGAGTTGTGAAAATTATTTTCCTAGTAGGAAAGACAGAGCTACAAATAACCTGAGCAAACCCTGCTACATCACACGAGGTAAAACACTCAGTCGCTGTAAGTCAGTCAAAAGTACTCCTCAGGGATCTTCAGTAAGAAAAGGAAACCACTGTTGCACTTTCTTGTTGAATAGCTCAGGCATCAGAGAAATCATACTCACTTGGCTTTATCCAAATGATAGGCATGGCATCAAAGAGCACTTTGGGATACTGCTCAGTTAACATTCCCCTGGAGAGAGAAAGCAACAAAGCAATTGTTTGTGGCTTGAGGGGTTTGGTGGGTGTTTTTTGGTTGCTACTTGCTTGCTCATTTGGTTTTTCTTGCCCATTTTCCATGCATGAAAGAGGACTTAATTTGGTGTGTTATTCCAGTAATATGAAAAGTATCAGTTAAAATATTTAAACCAGTCTTGTTTGAGCACTGAAAAAAACTTTCCAGAACCACAATAAAACACTTGGCTACTGACTTGGCCCTGTCCCAGCGAGCTCCGTCTAAAAATAATCCGTGGATGTAAACACCATCTTCTGGTGCAGGATCAGCAGTATCCTGAGGAATAACCTGCAAGAAATAAGTGTTCCACATCATTAAACTTTCACAGCTCTTTTGCTTTTTGAACTATTATGCCAATTTTCAGATCAATCCAAACTGAGAATAATACAGTAACCCTTCCTTTCAGTGCTACTTTTAAACATATCTGTAGAGACAGCAGACTTCTCTGGGTTTGTTAATCACCTTTCTTGTAAGTTATAAAAAGAGGCTCGGTGGCTCTGCGCTGGGAGCTTTTTTTAACCATAACTTGGAATGGTACATGTAGAAATCTACACATTCTATAGGAACTGTGGAGACTTAATAACAACTGCCCACCTCTCCATGGCTGGAGAACAGATTCTACACAAACTGCATTGGGCTTTTTCAACCTCCACACGTGGAGCAGGGCAACACAAAGCTTTGTTACAAAACTACATACTTGAAATTCTTTTTGAAAAACTTGGCAATTTTTATAAATATCCACTTTTATGCTATTTAAAATACAATCTCAAACATTGTGACCTTGTTTTAGCATTGTTTTCAGTTTACTTCTTTTTTTCCCCTCAAAATCATTCTTAGGTGATGCAGCAAATGAAAATTTTCAAGGTTAGATCATTAACAGAAACAAAGTTTTGGCTAGAAGCTCAAAGAACTAGTTTCAAATGTAGAACTTAACCAATATATCTGAGTATGTACTTTTCTCACATAGCAGTGGCTAAATTCAAGATAGAAAACTGAATTCAGTGGTTTAGAAGGGGGAATCTGTCGCCAAGAACAGCTGTATGTAAATCCATACTGGCAAAGGAGTAAGAGTTTGCAGAAGAGCACCAGTTCAGTGAACTGTCTCACAGCATTGAATCTACCCATAAACAGTAATTCCTAATTAGCCCAAAT
>NW_008237878.1:4896134-4904365 GCF_000691975.1 Corvus brachyrhynchos
AGTCAACTACAACAAAGGCTAAAATACCAAGAAAACATGGTATAAAATAACAAGGTACTAAGAGAACGGGTGGTAAAATTCAAGGCTTTTTTTTTTTATTTCTAAAGAATTTAGCATTACAAAAATCCACTTGGAGCAGAAAACACCCATCTCCAATGCCAACATCCATGTCACAGAAAAGTCATCCAAAACCAGCTAAAAAGATATTCAGGCAGAGAGTAACTATCAGGTTAAAAGCACAGGCTCCTCATCCAAACACCCTTTCACTTTCACAAAATACCATCAACAAAACACAGGAGTATATAAGAAATTTTACTGCTGTAGAAGTATCTAAACCTTCTTTAATATGTTCCTTTATCTATTTTAACTCACTGCAGAATGCAAGACTTCCTACATTAGCACAGAAAACCAAAAACTCAAAGCTTGGGGCAGAATTCCTGCTTCCCTTCATTTGCAAGAGACCTTGCCCATGCAGCATTTAATATAATGTGTATTTCCCAAACCCTACACTCAGATTTATAGGCTCTAACTAGTCAGTTAGTAAAAAGAGCAGTTTTCATACTGCTTAAAATCTCCATTTGCCTAAGTAATCCATGCAAAGGCTAACTAACTCAGCAATTAATGGGGTGTCAAGTCAAAAAAAGGGAAAAAGTACTGACAAGAATTTTGCTAGATACTGTGGTTCTCAACACTAGTACAGTATAAAATAAGCGATAGCTGGTGCAAAGGGGACAGAAGTACAATCCAAAAAAAGACTACTAAATATTGTGATGCCATTTGCATACATCACTTATTATCACAAAATAATTAAGAAATTGCATAAAGATATACCCACTTTTAAAAGATGTACAATTTTTATATAGAGATGTACCATTTATATATTGCAGCAGTACCTGCAGACTGCTGAATTTTGCTTCATTCAAAAAGATGTTGCTCAAGTGTTCTAGAATTCCCCTATTTTCTTCCAAAACAGGAACTGAATGCCAAGTTTTTAATTCTGCTGCTCTTAAAGACCATTTTCTGACAGACATTATGAAAAAAAACAAAGCAAAAAAAAATTAGAAAACTGAGGAGGAAAAAAAAACCCCAGCCAGGAGACAAAACAGAACAGAACTAGACAATGGATTTGGCAAGACTGGGCCAAGGAAGCAAAAGAAGAAAACAAACTGGTAGGGAGGCTGAAAATGAACAAAACAGCAGGAGACCAGATTCAGCTGGTCAGGAATGGAGGGAAAAGGAGGGAAGAGGTAGGAATCGAGATTCTAGGAGCAGACTAAAGAACAAAGGGAAGCTGGGGAACGTCTGAAACTGGACATGAGCAAATGACAAGTTGGAGAAAAATGAGGACTAGCATAGCAAGGGGATTGAGAAAACAGGCCCTAAAGGGAGATCACAGAATCAGGCAATGGAACAGTGAGGTGCTCTCAAACAGGCACTGTCAGCATCAGCCCCACCCCAGCCATGTCCTCACTGCCTTCCTTTGGCAGCACCCACTGTAGCCAGGACAAGGCACATAGGAAAAACGAAATTTGGAAGTGTTGTGGGGGAACAAGGAACCCCCCAAAGTATTTTTTCAACATAATGACCCCATGGGTCCTATTGGCCACATGGCTGCAAGGGTAGCTAGGGACACAATGCCAACAGATGGCACGTGCAAAGAGGGGAAAGCACTGCTTGCTTTGTTGGCATCTTCTATCATTCATGAAAACTTGTGCCTATTTATGAATACTGGCACAAGGTGAAAAAGGAGGAGAGACAGGGACAAAACAGCAGTGCTCCAGCCAGGATGAAATAAAGTCTGCCACTACTTCAACACATTCCTTTCCAGTGTGACTCTTAAGTTCCAATACACTTCTGCTATCATACAATACTCATTAATTAAACAGGGCAATTTCCTCTTCTAAATCCCACTTTGTGAGAGCAGTCAACTACTCTTCCCAGTTACACCACTAGCTTTAGTAGATTTATATGGCAATCTCAAAGCCCTTAAGTAAAAACCTGAGTTTTCAGTACAGACTACTGAAGCCTGAGGTAACTCAATAGACCTGTCTCTTCACCCATCTGTTGGCCCTCCTCCCTCTCCAAGACCAAACAATAATACAAACCACAAGAAACTACTTAAAAAACAGGAGTAAGATTAAATCACCTACCTAGCAATAATAGATTTGTTCTCAGAACAGCCTGCTAGCAGAATCCAGTGGAATACTGCAGACAAATAATTTGATCATTTACTCATCATGGTACCACAAGAAGTTGGCATATTCCAGAAAATAATAAAAAACCAGCATTCTTTGATACATTTAAGTTTTAGTATGTTAATTTTCTTAAGCCATTGTGCAAATACGTTATTCCATGTTTTTAAATTATATTGGTTTCAAGGTATCAGTGAAATAAATTCTGATGCCAAGAAGAGAAATGGAATTGAGAGCTGAGAATCAGAAACAGGCAAATACTGGAGAGGGGTTCTGGATGTGCACTTAAGCATTACCCACATTGCACATCTGCAGCTCACATACCTGAGGAACAATTAATTAAAACACAATAGCTGAGATTACTTTTCTCTTCAAACAGCTAAAGCACATTATAATCCAAAACCTGGCTCAGTTTAACATGAATTTGTAATGGTCCTTACAGATCATAAAAGTTATAATGCCTTTCATCTTCTCTCCAAGACACAGATAAAGGATTGGGAGTGTTCAGGTTGGGCTAAGGACACATCACATAACAAAGACAATGACTGCCAGCAATTTACATGAAAACTCAGTACTGCATTTAGTATCCCATACAATAACTTTCTTTGAGCAAAAAATTCCACCTTACCTTGACACAAACTTGCTCACATCTGAATCTTCTCGGATTCCATTACAATGCTGAGGTCACTAACAACAGCAGACACTTTCTCATTGTTCTAGATTGGAGAAGTAACAACAAAATATTTTAGAAATTTCTCTAGCAAAGACAAAAATGTGTCTATTTGCATCTAAAGCAGAAAAAAGTATATATAAATGCTGCTAAGCACTACAATCCTTAAAATAGCATCTTTTAAACTACAGTTCGTGTGTGTGAACAGTTTCTTTCATTTCAACAGTAGCACTATTACCCACACAACAATGCTTTTGGAATAATACCCGAGTTTGTCAGCAGAGAGAATATATACATATAAAGGAAGGTTCATTGCTTCCTTTCACATCAATTCCACTTCTTTAAGATTCTTCTCTTTCTCCAACACAGCCTTTAGCTGCCACATATACTAGAAAATCCAAATAAAAGGTTTTATCTGATAGTTTTCCTTTCTTAAAAAATTTATTTTAAAGACTATAGTTTTGTCTCAAAATCATGTCCCTTTTGACAATAACTGTTACTCAGGAACATGTGCATGATAATACAATTATTCTAAATTAACTAATAAGCTCTTAAAGAATGAGAAAAGAAGGACAAAGAGGAGAAATGAAGCCATAAAAGAATTGTTTTTTCTATGCATTCTTGAACATACCAAAGTAATGGATTAGATGACAGTGAATGAAAGAGCTTAAAATCATGGTTTGAAGCCCATAGAAAATGCCTCACTTTAAACTTCTAATACCAAGTCACTACGAGCAAATGGGAATGGCCAGAGAGGAAAGCTGGAGTTAACTGCACACACATCTCAGCAGTCCCTGAACTTGTTGGACAGAAGCCCTGCTAACACTGCCATCACTCAAGATGGGAAAAGTAAAGCAAGGCACTACAAAGATCAGTGGATGGACTAAATAACATCAGGAAAAATCGTTTCAGGTTTAGAGCAAAAGGCTCAACAGGGGAATGGAGTTGTGGAGAAGCTGCCAGCAGTCACAAGCTAATGTGCCACCTTCTGAAGGGACTGGTTTGCCAATGGGTGGGGTACTAACATGCCAAAATGCCATTGTAGGGCCAAATAAAAAGATTTAAAAGGAAAGCTCCTGCCATGAAATAAACTTTTAAGTGATTGCTTTCTCAAAAGGCTTAGACTTGTTCTGGCTGATTTTCAAGCCCATTGCACACGTCTTCCTCTAATACCTAATACCATGGAGCTGAGTTAACTCTATTGTGACTTCACTACTAGAATAAAAAGCTACAGTTAGCAGTGTGAGAAAAACTTCCTAATCTTCTGCTGCATACCAACAGACCTGTTACCTGCTGGGCACTTCCCAAAAACAGCTGTCACCTTTTACTCCTCATGACAGGTGAAACTGGTTGTAACTGTGTACTACCCTGCCCATGCTAATGTTAGTGCAGGTTATTTGGAATACAATGTACTTCTAGAAAAAAAAAACCCCGTGCAAAAATTAGCTCAAAATTATACTTTTAGAACTGAAGTGGGGGTTTTAAAGTACATATACACCTGGAATTCCCTATCTCCCTCGCTATGGGGATCTCATCGGCACTCAAAAGTAGCCCAAATTTTAGGCATTAGGCAGCCAAGTGCTGCCGCACAGTGGCACCACGGCTTTAAGCAGCACCGATGCCGTCGGCGGTAAATTTAACACGCGTTACCCTGAGCTCCACTGACACCAAAAGATGTCATCATCCTGCAGGAGATGCAGCTGAGAGAGAAACATTCATCTCACCAAGCTGCATAATTGGTGTGGGCCATGTCCCCACTCAAGGCTAAGTGCAGTTTCATACAAGCAAATGTAAAGAGGCATCACAAAGACCACAAGTTTCAAGTCACAAATGGACTTCAGAGGGTGCTCGTTCAGCTGAACTACTGCAGTTTCAAGGATAAAATCCATGTTTGACTACCTAAATATTCAATTCCCAAATTAATAATATGGCTTTTCTAAAGAATAGGAAGGACATCTTTACTGTTTACTCTCAGTCCCATGTCATTAAGTTAAAAAAAAACCCCAAAACAACCAAAAAAATCAACAACTTTAAAGCTGAGCTGAGAATCAAGTTTTCCTGATATTAGAAATACTATTACAAAGTGCAACAGTGTTAGAAAAATACTATTCCAAACTGGGGTAGTAGCTGTCTTCCTCTGCTTAGCACCCTAAATTCTGTGCTAAGAATAGAGTCTTATGAAAGAGCTCCCTCCCAGAAAACCAGCAATCATTAGTGTAACTTGTGGGCAGTGCTGCAATGACTACTCACATTAACTATGCACACACAAGTGTAGGAAAAAAAGGAAAAAAAAAAACCAACAAAGAGCTGCTCATGTTTGTAGTGTTTTAGCTATTCCCCAGCTTCTTCCAGAGAGGTAACATTTGGCATTTTCCAGTTTCCAGAATAAGATATGTGACTATAGGAGAATGATTTGTGTGGGATGAAAGCTGTGCAGGGTCAGGATGAGGCCCCAGCAGGTACCTGACAGAGCTGAGGGACACCAAGTGCTCTCAGGGTTTTACCTCAGTGTTAGTCTGCAAGAGCATCCTGCAGGGACCACGTTTTGGGAAGGAAGGGTGATAGAGACTTGGCAGTGCTGGCTCAATAGCTGGACTTGATCTTGAAGGTTTTTTCCAACCTAAATCATTCTATGGTAACCATTTTGTGGCTAAACACTAAACCAGACCTTCAGAACTATCTTGCATGGATGCATGCAGAATTACAAAGTTCCAAAGATGTTTAAGAGTCCAAAGAACCCACTGAAGCTTAGATGAAACAGTTAAAGGTTTCAGCTGGAAAAGGAAGTACTGACATTTGTCCATTTGAAGTTTTGTTTGTTTGGTAGTTGATTTTTTTTCAAACATACATTAACCCTTACCTGCATTTCAAGAAGCTGGAATTCCAATTGAAAAGACAGGGAGTGACATTTCCCTGATAATCTGTGCTTCTGCACTGTCCTGTTTTCAGCTGTTATAAAATCAAGTTAACAAAATAATCAATTACACTTCTATTCAATGACTACTGCATTTCTTCCCTTAATCATATTTAAAGTACCAACTGATACAATTCCTCATGTAAAGAAGTTTAACATGTTTAAAAACCCCAACAACTAACTCCACTTTCCCCCTATGCAAAGCACAATAGTAGTCTGTCACTTTCCCACTAAGCAAAGCACTACATTTACTCAGAAACTGTTTTGTCAATGAACCAAATCTTATTGTATTTCAAATATCAAAAATCTAATTGTCTTTCTGCTAACAGTGAAGTAGAACATAGGTTTGCAGATGAACTGCAACCAGTATACTCAGTAAAGGGCACAAAACTGCTTACTTTTTTCCACTGTTTTCTTGGAACAGCTTATGAACTGGAAACCAGTAAATGTCATGAAAAATGGGAGATCTGTTCCTAGACTTTCAAGTAGAGCTTTCAGGTCTGATGGATATTCCTGTCCCTTGGTTTCTCCCTGAGTTTCTCTTTGGAACGATTTTCTAGAATGGAAAAAAAGAATAAAATCAAAAGGGCAAAATACCCAGACGTAACTTGTTTTTCCATGTCAGTACAGCAATATCATTAAATAAAAGGCATTGGGAATGGGATCTAATGGTTTTCAGACCCAAATCAGTTTTCAAGGAGTCAAATTTCAGTTGGATCACATTGCTGGAAACAGCAAACTATTCTAACTTACATAAACTCTTTCCATTCACTGCCAGGTAGACACAGCTTTTACTCCAAGTCTGGAGGTGCAAGTGTCCCTTTTGAGGAACGTGCAACAAAAGGGACCCTAAGATGCCTTTACTCATCTAAGTGACTTATTTTATCCACTGAGTTTACATTTACTAACACAAGGAAAGTCCTAACATAGAGGCAAAAGCTTATCCCAAACAATTTTGTCAAAGAAACTCTGTTAATCTAACAAATGAATAAAAGGCATACATTGACTTCAGTATCTCCTCATCAGAAAAAAAGTGGATTCTTGTCAGGTATCTTCATACTTTTCTGTCAATAACCTAATTTCTTCTTCCAGTGCCCGGATTTCACTTTCATAAGCTTGATAAATGCTCTTGTCCATTTCTCAGGATCAGTGTTACTGCATAAAACAAAATAAGGATTTTTCTCAGGAACAAACAAACAAGGGATTAATTTTTTAACAACACAAGCATAACATTAGGTAACTGTTTGAAGATACAGACCAGTGCACAGCCTCCAGAGACAGACCTTAAATCAGGGATCTAATGCAGTCAAGGGCTTTAAGAACCTTTTTAATTAATCCTAGTTTGATCCAGGAGCACATCCAGCTGTTTTACATTTGCTGTAATAGAACAACAAGCTGCTCCACAGGTAAAAACCAATTGCAATTAGAGATAAAAATTGAACCCAGCTTTGACCAATTGACCTAATGACTCACCTGGTCAGACGAGGCACAGCTGCTCCTAACACTGTTCCTAACACAATCTGCCTTCAGAGTAAACAGCAGTAAAGAGACACAAATCTCAAAGACACTTTATCAGTAACTTAAAAAATAGATAAACCTCAGTTTTCAGGAAAGATAATAATCTGACATTCAGCCTAGCTACAACACATTCAGAAGTCTGTCGGAGATATTATGCAGCTCAAAACTAATGTACTAATACTTTTGACCAGGAAAAACCCAACATTTAGTTTTGTGTGGTTTTAAACCACCCCTATTCTATGTGCAAGTTCCACACTAGCATGGTTCAGTAAAAGGGGATGAGGGGGAAATAGGATTTTATTTGTTTATTTAGTAAGAAATAGTGCCTTTATAACACACATAAGAAAACAACATCCAAAGCATGCTTTGCATCAAAGACTTGCTTAGTGAATAAAGGAAGTATATGCAACTAAATAATTATCCAGTCACCACCAGATTTTTTTTAACTGGATACAGTGAAGAAAGTCACGGTCATAATAAAGAGTATGGTGTGAAAAAGAAAAACATTAAAACAGCCAGAACTTTACTCCAGGTCAGCTGGTCCCTCTTTTAACAGCAGCAACACAAGACAAACTACGTGCAGCTACTTGAACTCAAGGACTTCACCAGACTGCAGAAGACTCAAGCACTAATTATGACTTCAGGGAGCTTTATATCTGGGAGAAAAACCCTATACTTTAACTAAGCAAAACAAAACTTTTACAAACACTTCTCCTGTCGTATATCATACGCGTGTATATACGTGTATATTTATAAATATTTGTGCATTAACAGCACATTTTTCACCTTTCTACGTACCTGCCCGTTTATACCCCCGACTATTTGATGTTACGCTGCCACAAGAGCAAGCGCCTCGGAGCGCTTGCGAGAACCGAACTGGACCTTCCAACCTCGCAGGGCGATGCTGAAATCGCGACTCGTCCGAGGAGCCGGTGCT
>NW_008237878.1:4904625-4907356 GCF_000691975.1 Corvus brachyrhynchos
GGGCGCTACCGCTGCTGCCCGAGCGGGGGGCGCTGGCCGCGCCTTCCTTCCCCTTCCCGGTCAAACAACAGAGCTGCTGGGGGATAATTCCCGAGTTCATTATTATAAATGACAGGAAAAAGCCTTGCTTTGTCGGCTGTTCCCTTGGTTACGTTAATTTTTGCTCACGTGTTCCAGAAAACACCCCTGCTTTTCTTCCTGGTTAGTTACGTTCAAAGCGTCCGCTGTTACACGAGCCAGCCCCTGTGTTCCCACCACATTTGACCGGCCGGAAACAGGAACCCGGCAGAGACGAACACCCCATCAGAAGCCAGCGGCCCCAGGAGGCGGAACCCTTTTTTCGAGTGCGGGCTGGGGAGAGTTGCGAGGGGGACGGTAAGCTGGTGGCGCTGCGGGGCTTGCACATGGCGGCGGTGAGGCAGGGCCGGAGCCGCCTGCGCGGCTCCTCAGTCCGGGGGTCCCTCGGCATCTCCCGGGAGGGGAGGGTTGGGCTGTGGGCGGCTCGCGTTCCCTCCATAGGGAACCCTTGGGTTATACTGCAAAGAGCCGTTTGCACTTACTCTCGCGCATTTGGTTATGTGGTTTAGGGTTTTAAAAACCCCCCAGCGCCTGAACCCCGGTTCCTGCAGCAGCGCGGGATTTGCTGTCGCTGCGCTGGAGCAGAGCGTGTTACCTACTGCAAATCAAAGAGTGCTCTGCTTATAGGGTTCTTCATGGCTTTCTAATGCGCTGATTTGTCCCTGATTCGTTGTTCTAATCACATTGATCTGTTTTGTGTCCTTGCAGAGAAACAGAGTGTGTGTTCTGGGTGTCACACCTTGGCTTCGGAGCATGGAGAAGGAACAGGTTTCCAAACGTTTGTATGCCCTTTAGAGGAATGGGGTCCCTTTGTGTAAAAGAGTTAAGTAAGGACAGCACTGGGTTAAAGAAGAAGTCTATAGAAAGCTTGGGACTTGAAGCTTGTACATCTTATTGTGGGGAGGAGTCATCCAAAAATCAGCCAAAGAACCATCCATCGTGTTCACTTGAAGTCAGCAGCGAAAAGAGACACAAAATGCCTTGTGAACAGCACAAGGAACTGTCAGCTGCTTTCTCCTCAGCAGCTGGCTCCAGGCCTCATTTGCAAGGGAAGAACAAAGGTGTGAGTTCTCTACAAGACCAAAACTCAGAGCATGGAGCTGCTGCTGCCAGTACTGATCAGAGTGATGGGAGGAGTGACACGGACAGTGATGCTGCAGGGGCCCAGGAACACATTAAACAGCAGCTGAAGAGCCCAAAACAGGTTTCCAAAACATTTAAGAGGAATACAAGCAGAAAAAAATCCAGAATGTGAAGGTAATAAAGGTGGGAATGGGAAGACAAGCCTTCTGGAAGATAAGGAGCTTTGTCTTCATGCTGCTGCCTCAAAAGAGCCCAGTACAATAGAGAAATAGCTCCAGGACAACCAGAGGAGGCTGGCAGCTCTGGAAGAGAGACACAAAGTGAGAGAATTACAGAAGAAACTCATTCAAGGAGCTCTTTCTAATCTGGTAATTATACTCACAACTTCTACCTCAATACAAGGTACTAGCACAGTAGAAGGAAGAGGGTAATTAATACATGTGGAGCAAGATGCTTTAAAATCAGTCTGGAATTTCTGATGACATTGCCAGTTTTCTTTTGAGAGTATACAAAAGGCTGCATACCCCATCCCTGGAACACCTGTAGAGTTGCAAGAGGAATAGCAGATTCCTCTTTTTGTGTCATGGAAATGTCTTTCAGAGAGTCATGTCTGAGGGCAGCAAGTATTTGATGTGTTTGACTTGAAAAGGTGGGAATGGGAAGACAAGCCTTCTGGAAGATAAGGAGCTTTGTCTTCATGCTGCTGCCTCAAAAGAGCCCAGTACAATAGAGAAATAGCTCCAGGACAACCAGAGGAGGCTGGCAGCTCTGGAAGAGAGACACAAAGTGAGAGAATTACAGAAGAAACTCATTCAAGGAGCTCTTTCTAATCTGGTAATTATACTCACAACTTCTACCTCAATACAAGGTACTAGCACAGTAGAAGGAAGAGGGTAATTAATACATGTGGAGCAAGATGCTTTAAAATCAGTCTGGAATTTCTGATGACATTGCCAGTTTTCTTTTGAGAGTATACAAAAGGCTGCATACCCCATCCCTGGAATACCTGTAGAGTTGCAAGAGGAATAGCAGATTCCTCTTTTTGTGTCATGGAAATGTCTTTCAGAGAGTCATGTCTGAGGGCAGCAAGTATTTGATGTGTTTGACTTGATGAGTCTTTCCTAGGATAAGCAGCCAGCATGAAAAGCACAAACACATAATATTCGATTCCGATGAGGAAAATTAAGCTGAAGTGGATGAGATGTTGAAAAAAGATGCAAGTTCAGGAGATATACAGAAGTAAGTGTTACAGGGAAAAGTTTAGTGTGACATAATCAGAAAGTTGAATTTTTATACCAAACTGTCTCATGTTGTAACACCTGAGTTACCCTTTGCATGGGTATTTTGCCCATGGTAAAACCGAACAGTCGTAACTGTAAAGCAGAATTGTACAAGGTGTGTGCACAAGGTAAGATGTCTTTCTGCTGTCATCATTAAGAATGTTGAGTATTCTTATCAGCCACATATGCAGCCTGTGTGGTTCTTTGCCCTCGTGAATCTTGGTTTTTCTCTTCTGAATCCAGTGAAATTTTGTATTTAAAAACAAAGAAAACAACAACAAAAGAAAACA
>NW_008237878.1:4908032-4910033 GCF_000691975.1 Corvus brachyrhynchos
ATAAGACGTTAGATTTTCACTATTTGCTGGAATGCCGAAGGAAGCATAAGGACGCCAAAAGAAAAAAAGTGAAAGTAAAGCAATAAACATTTTTTTCTGATGAGAAGCGTGTCATGTTTCTTCCTTGAAGAAGCTGCCAAACAGTGTTACTTTGGAAATCCTTTCCAAGATCTAATAGGAAAAACTCTGGGCAAACCCTGTTAGGCAGTGTTTGTGAGCTGGGGCTGATGGCCTCGGCTTCTGGGGAGGCACGGGAAGGCTCCAGTCCTGACTGGCTGGGCAGGCTGGGGCCATTGAGCTCTGCCTCATCCCTGGGGGCTGCAAGGGAAAGCAGGAAGGTCAAGGGCCCCCCAAGCCAGGGCCAGGGCCAGGCCAGGCCAGAGCGGTGCCCTCAGCCCTCCAGGAGCGGACGGGCTCTGCCAAGCCCAGCCTGGGCACTGCCCCCAGCCCAGGGACACCCGGGTGCTTTGCCTCATACCCGTGCCCAGACCAGCACAGCTGTCACACTCCCAGCTGGCTGTGCTGTTTCTCAGGCCGGAGCAGCGCCTGTGAGTGACCTCAGCAGCGGAGGAGCAGCACAGGAGCAGATCCCAGGGCCTGGGGAAGAAGGAGGTTCATGGCGCTGAGGACAAAGTGTCAGAGCTCGGGATTGTCCGGCTGAGCTCTTCTGGCTCCTTCTGCTTCCAGCCCTTGCCGAGACACGGGATCACTACAGAGCTCTGGGTGCCACTTCCCAACTTGGCCCTCCTCCGCTGCCTCCTCCCTGCCTCCTGGATAAAGGCACTCCCTGGCATTGCACCAGCTGTGCCTCCCTCCTAGTTCAGTGAAGGCATCCTTGTCCTCCCAAGGTGCCTCTCCCATGGAGACAGGAAAATTGATGAACTCCTGCTGCCCCGGCATCAGGCAGGCGCAGGGGGTCCCTGCTCCTCACCACTTGCTTGCCAGGGGCTCGCTGATTGTTCTAGAAGCCATTGATCTGGATTTTCCAGGAGCATGTTTGCAAAGACATGAATGAGAAAAGGCCAAAAGAACGGTTTGTGCTTCTCTTCTAGTTGTTTTTTACAATATATTTATTTGCTAGTAGGAAAGCATGGACCAAACTGGCAAAAGTGCCTTTCATGTGGGAAAAGCATCCCTCCTGCATTTGACTTCTGAGTGGAGGACTGTTTCAAGCTCTCCCAGTCAGATGCACACAGAAAACTCCCACTGAATTCTCTGGGTTTCCATCGGAGTCAGTGTAAAAAGTTGGGCAGCCGACTGCCAGGGCCAGGAGCCCTGGAGTGGCACTGCATGAGCAGCCCCTTTCTGCCAACAGTGCCACCCTCGATGGCTGCCCCAGGGCCTGGCATTTGACCCTGCACTTGCTGCAGGAACCCCTGCCCTGGTTCCACTCTGACCAAAGGCTCGGACCCATCTCAGAACCTCGGTTCCCAATTGGGCAGCCTCCCATGGGTGGCGTGGGACTGAGGCCATCGTTGCCCCTATTTTGGGTGCGCGTTGCTGATGTCAGAATGGCCATTGTGACCCGTGCGACCAAGGCCACAAGAGGGAACGCTGGGCTCAGGCCGTGTGTCAGTGCGACCTGACAACGGGAGGAGAAGGTAGGACAGGGACGGGGCTGCCCAGGGGCCAGAGGGGCCCCACACCTCGGGGCTCTGGGCCTGTGCTGCAGGCTCCCCTGCCTCTCCCTTCCCAGAGGCAGCGGAGGAACATCCAGAGGAGACAGCAGTGTTCCTCGACGCTGTGACGGGAGGAAAAGGAGGACAGGAGCAGGGCTCACCAGGGAGTAGTGCCCTCGTGGCTCTGGGCCTGTTCTGCAAACACCCCACACTCTCCTTTCTCCCATAGAGAGAGGACGAGCACCTGGAGGAGACCGCAGTGTTCCTGCACAGGGACTCACTGCTGACAAGAACCATGGCAGACAGGAAACAGGAGGCCCCTGATGCCAGAGAGCCAGGTGAGGGCAAAGCAGCCCTCCCGCAGCCTGGCGCAGGGGCTGTC
>NW_008237878.1:4910099-4912829 GCF_000691975.1 Corvus brachyrhynchos
TGGGAGCCTCCTTCCTCCCCAAGGGGGGCCCAGCCGGTCCAGGCGGCAGCTGTGGGGACGCCCGTGCTGTCCCCTGCTCCCCAAGGCCTCCAGGCCTGCCCATCAGCCAGGCAGGCAGGGCCAGAGCAGCCCTTGGGGCCGATGCTGCGGGCTAAGAGCCCCGCAGAGGAGCTCGTGCCCGGTGCCATTGGCTCTGTCCCCTGCAGCGTGCCTGCTGTGCCGCCGCGCAGAAGCTGACCCGGACATCTGTGGCGACAAACGGGAGAAGCACGGGCTCTGTGCCCACGTCTTCTGCCTGGTGAGTTGCACCGGGCCTCCCTCCAGCATTGCAGTGGGCAGCCCCTGCCACTCTCTCCTCATCAGCTCCTCGCCTTTTCCGCAGTATTTTGCCAGCCTCCTTTCTCAAAAAGACGATAATCGGACAGGACTCATGGGCTTTCGCCCTCGCGATATCCAACTTGCAGTCAGCCGAGCGGCTCAGAAGGTGAGAGCCTGACAAGAGCAGGGAGATTTGTGCCAGGCGAGGTTTGCCAGAGCTTAGCCCAGACCCCACGAAAGAAAGGCCGGCCCTCCCTTCCCACCAGCTGTGGGACAAAAGTCTGGCTCCCAGCAGCTCCACAGAGGCTCTGGCACAGGAGCCTCTTCCTCCAGGCGGGTCTGTGGGCTGAGACCCAGCAGCGGCCACAGTCCTGCGCCCTGCCCGGAGCCGTGGGACTGCCTGGCGAGGCCCTGAGGCTGCCGCTGATGGGGCTGCTTGGCTCTTTCCAGCACTGCTGCGTCTGTGGGGAGACTGGGGCCACCATCATGTGCTGTCAGGAAGACTGCGACAGATGGTTCCACCTGCCCTGTGCCAAGCATGGTGCCTGTGTCACACAGTATATTGCACCGTACAGGTACCTCCTCTCCCCTTCTGGTCACCCCTGCAGAAGGACCCAGCATTTCTCACTTTGCCCATTCCTTTTCCCCCAGCACCTACTGCCCTGAGCACCGCCCACATCTGGAGCTGGGGGTGACTCCGGAGCCGGAAACCGAATGCCCCATCTGCATGGAGACCGTGGACGATAGAGAGACTTATGGCACCCTGGTGTGCCCAGCGTGCAAAAGGGCCTGGTTCCACCGGGACTGCATCCAGGTAGGAGCCATTCCCGCAGCCCCGGGGCACAGCAGGTGCTCAGCAGCACCAGGGCCTCACTCACACTGCTGCTGTTTGGCCTGCAGGGACAGGCCTTGCGCGCTGGTCTTTTATGCCTCCACTGCCCCCTCTGCAGAGACATTAGAGCATTCCTTCCCCGAATGTTCATCATGGGGATCCGAATCCCCTTCAGGTGGGTGTCCTTCTGCCTGGCTCACAACACAGGAAGGGGCAGGCGCTGTGCCGTGTCAGGGCCCGCCCCGGCAGTCCTGGCCCTGCCCTGTCCCGTGAGTCGGGGCTTCAGCTTCATGCACGACTTGCAAAAGCACCGGAGGAAGAGCAGGGACAGCCTGTACCTCCAGGATGGCGGAGCAGCACAAGCTAATCAGCTTTTCCTTTCTCCATCAGACAGCCAACATGGGAGGACAACGATTCCTTTGCTGAATTAGGAGAGAGGCACAGCCGGTGCAATGCCAGAGAGTGCCATTATCCAGGAGGCAGGGAGGAGGCAGAGGAAGAGGGGTAAGTCGGGAAGCTGCACCCCGTCTCGGCAAGGGCTCAAAGGAGAAGGAACCAGAAGAGCTCAGCTGGACAATCCCGAGCTGTGGAGACTTTGCCTTCAGTGCCATGAACCTGTTTGCTTTCCCAGGCCCTGGGAACTGCTCCTGTGCTCCTCCTGCGCTGCTGAGGGCAGCCACCGGCGCTGCTCCGGCCTGAGAAACAGCACAGCCAGCTGGGAGTGTGACAGCTGTGCTGGTCTGGGCACGGGTATGAGGCAAAGCACCCGGGTGTCCCTGGGCTGGGGGCAGTGCCCAGGCTGGGCTTGGCAGAGCCCGTCCGCTCCTGGAGGGCTGAGGGCACCGCTCTGGCCTGGCCCTGGCCCTGGCCTGGCAGGCCCTTGACCTTCCTGCTTCCCTTTTCAGCCTCCAGCCATGAGGCAGAGTTCAATGGCCCCAGCCTGACCAGCCAGTCAGGACTGGAGCTGGCCCATGGCTCCGCAGAATCCGAGGCCATCAGCCACAGCTCTGGCAGCCCGGTGCCATCAGGTCTGTCTCCTCCATCTCCATCTCGAGAGAGCAGAAAATGCAGCAGCACCAACCATGCAGCATTGGAGCCATTGCTGGAATCTTCCTCGCTGGAGAGCAGCAGCCCTGGCACAGAAAGTGAGGCAACATCAGGGTCATCAGACAGCAGCTCCCCAGACCCTGAGGACGGCAGCCGTCCTAAAAGTCCTGGACCTGACCATAGGCAAAGCCGCTCTTGCCAGCAACATTGGGCCCTGAATCGAACTGTCCGGTCGAGGAGTTGCCGAGACAGAAACCACAGGACAGGACCAAGGGCTGAGAGGCCCAGGTGCAGGGGGACACCATCAGAGACATCCCCCCGACGCAACCGCTCTCGGCAACAAGGTCCGGCCCCAAATCCACCTGTCCGGTCGAGGATTCGCCGAGACAGGAGCCACAGGACAGGACCAGGTGCTGAGAGGCCCAGGTGCAGGGAGACATCATCGGGGACATCCCCCAGACGCAGCCGCTCCCGCCAGCAAGGTCCGGCCCCAAATCCACCTCTCCGATCGAGGATTCGGCCAGGAAGCAGCC
>NW_008237878.1:4913408-4917176 GCF_000691975.1 Corvus brachyrhynchos
CAAGGTCCGGCCCCAAATCCACCTGTCCAGTCGAGGAATCGCCGTGACGGGGGCCACAGGACAGCAGCAAGTGCTGAGAGGCCCAGGCGGAGGGAGACATCATCAGGGACATCCACCAGGAGCAACCGCTCCCGCCAGCGACGTCGCGCCTCAACTCAGACCTCGAAAAGCAGCATGTAGTGTCATCTTTTCTTTCTAGTCCTCCTGTTCTCTGCCAAAAGTGAAGGTGAGGAAGGTCAATACAGGGACCTTGAGATTTGCAGGTCTCTGAGAAAAGCGTATTAGCTCTTGACATTGCTATTGGCAGGAAAGAAATCTGTGCTAAATACCTGGATTTCTATGTTACTACGTATTAAGTGAGAAGTCACTTAAGGGTGCGGCTAATTAAAAAAGGACACTTGTTCCTGCCTTTAGACTCAAACCTCAGATGTTTCCCCACTGCTTCCCCTTGATAGGGAACCACTCCTTAATGGCTTTGGATACATTTAGGGAGACACGAAGAGCAAGGAGGCTCTTAGGGAAGATGTCTTTGAAAAGGACATGTGCTGTGTTGCTATCCTTGAACAATCTGATTTTAGGAAAGCCAAAAGGAAGAAGGAAGAAGAGAGTGAGACATTGCCTCAAGTGTCTGAAGACATCGATCGCGATATTGCTGCTGATTTAAGAGACTTGTTTGGACTTTCAAAGAACAAGCCAGAAAAAACGGAGGACTATTGCTGCTGATTTAAGAGACTTGTTTGGACTTTCAAAGAACAAACCAGAAAAAACTGAGGACATACTCTGGGACAAAGAGGATGCGCAGGACTCTGCCCCAGCTGACCATCTGGGACCTCTGCCTGTGAACGACGTAGCTCAGAGTCGAGCACTTTCACTTTTCCTTCTTTGGAGACACACAGGAGTCGGGCATGAACGAAGGTAACAGCAGAACCCTTCTAAGGGTGCCGTTTCTAGGAAGAGCTTATGGCAGGCACTGCAGAGCAATACGGTGTAAAGAGGGGCAGGATCCGGGGGATTTTCAGCGGCAAAAGCCAGTAATTAGGCAGAAGCATTTTGATCTTCATTTCTACTTGCCAGGCTTGTGGTAGATTAACGAGAGGTAACTCGTGCTTGCATCTCAGGAGTTTTGAAAGGTGTGCTTTGAGAAGGCAGTGGGGTCTTTGCAGAGTGGTGAAAAAGCTTGTTGTCATCCCCTAAATTTCTCAAACAGGGAAAAAGGGGACACACCAGTCATGGCAAGTTTCACAGAACCCGACAAGATTTCAAAGAAAATGTGTGTTAATGTAGAGTGAAGAGCAAAACCCTGGAGCTGACCCCAAGATTCAAGAACATTTTATTAGTTACTGAATTCTGTTCTTGGACCTTTAGAAAATGGAAACTGAATGACACATGATCATTGGCGAGTCCTAACCTCAGATAAAATGAGGCCTTATGAAATTAAGATGAAACAATATTAAATCAAGCCACAGTCATGTAGGAAAGAAAAGAAACTGTGTGAAGCTGTCCAAAAGATTAAAAACCCCAATGCAACAACACAAGGCAACAAGCCCCCCCCCCCCCCCCCTCCTTCGGCTGAATTCAGAAGGTAGTTAGTGTCTTCTGAATGCAGCCATAGGGGTTTAAGAATACGTAGGGGATCCCCAGAACAACGTGGAAAATACTGGAGCAGAGATTTAGCTCAGAAAATCTGAGGGGAGAAGATTCTGTCCTCCTTAAATCTGCCTTCTCCAAGAGAAGTATTTCACTTGAAAGGGGGAATTTCTCCTTGCAAGTAGAGGAATAACCCGGTTATTCCAGCTTGCTTTCTTTTTTGGTGCTGTTATTGCAGAGCCTTACATACTTGGACCAATAAAACCGGTAAAAGTCACATGGCAAGAGGATCCACGTTTCCAAGACAGCAGTTCCGAGGGTGATGATGAGCCCGAGACATCAGAAATTGGAAAGGACCAAGAAATGCAAGTTCCATTTGTATTTGTTGTCTCCTTGGTTGCAGTAGTTGGATGCTGTGGGCATATTAAGAGCAGCACTCAGGAAACGGGAAACGGACATTGCACACCTCTGAGCGGTGAAAGTCACCCTGGAAAACCTTTTGTGCTGCACAGAGTCAAAACTCCCAGCAGCCCATTTGGTGTGAAGTTGAATATGAAAAGAGAGAAGTGGAGCACAAGAAATTAACTGGGTCGTTTCGGTTTGACCACAACCAAACGGAGTTTGGCCAAAAGCCAAAGACACAGTCAGTTTTCTTTTAAAAAGCGGGGTTTTTGATAGAAGGCTGTATTTGGTTACTGCGGAGTAAAGCTCTTCAGGGTTGACCATTTCTCTGAAGCGCTACAGCTTTAACTCGCGTTCATGGAATTTGATAGTGCCTTTTAGGATGCTAAAATCCCTTTGTACTTGTCTAGGTTTCTTTCTTTACCCCACACGGAAAGTGCTAGAGTTTTCTTCTTCTCCAAAGATGATGAACGCCCAAGAGGTACAACAGAACTTATTCACCCCTTTTGTATTTTTTTCCTTTTAAACTCTTACTGGAATTCAGTGAGGAAAAAATGCCGCCCGCTTATGAATGTTTTGTAGTCAACATTTGCCATCCTTACTCGGGGTCTAGGCTGTGGTAGAAGCCCTCGAGGAAGTCCTGGCAAAATAAAGGCTGAGCAGCTGTCTGGCTTTCTTTTCTTCCAGATAATTGCTTAATAAGTGTCTGGACTTCTGGAGCTTACCAAAAAAATAGTCACTGGACAAGTTGCCTAGACATTTCGGACCCTCCTTTCAGGCATGTATATCATCTTTAACTTTTTCCTGTCTTTCTGCTGTCATCATTAAGAATGTTGAGTATTCTTATCAGCCACATATGCAGCCTGTGTGGTTCTTTGCCCTCGTGAATCTTGGTTTTTCTCTTCTGAATCCAGTGAAATTTTGTATTTAAAAACAAAGAAAACAACAACAAAAGAAAACATACACAGCCCTAAAACATTCCACAGGCCACCAAAAGGATGGCTTGTTACATTTGATAGAATATAGCATTAGGACAGGCTTAAAGGATGTTTGTTTCTTGAGACTTACTAGGTAACTCTGATGCAATGTACTGATGTGTTCATACAGTTACTGTCCTGCGTGCTTCCAGCCTGTCTGATTTACAGCGCGTGTTAAAATGGAGATCTCAGTCGTCCGCAGCCATCAGTTTTGGGGGGAGATGTGGGATCCCGGTGTTGAGCTTTTACTGGAACAGCTGCTATTTCACTGCAATCTAGATTTCAGCACGTTCAGGAGAACTGCTGCTGCCTTTCATTTTTCGTAGTACACGAGGCTGTAACACAGACCATTTCTATTGGAGCCCACGTGTGGTGGTGGGGGGAAGAGAATAGGAAGGACGCGAAGAATAGGGCTGCTGACTTTATTGCTGTGTTGCTCATGAGTGTCCCAAGCAGCAGCATAATCAGAAGTGCTTAACGCTTATAATTGGTTCTTTGTTTTGTGCAGAGGGCCCAAAGTTATTTTGTAGATCAGTAGAGCTCAGTGAAGAAAAAGAGGGTTGGGAAGACAGACGTAGATTATTGCTTGAGGTGAGTATGAAACGTCTGTCTGTTCCCTGGTAACTGTGGCTGAAAGCTGAGCACGAGGAGGGAACAGGGCTATGAATCTGCATGAGAAATTAATTCAGGACCTCAACAAGAGCCTGAAACTTTGTAATTACCAGAGAACAAAAGTGGTTTAGTATACTGGTGTGTATAACATCAGGTTGTGATGTCACTCAGGTAAACCACTAAATCTCTG
>NW_008237878.1:4917998-4919775 GCF_000691975.1 Corvus brachyrhynchos
GCCGCCGGCTGCTCCCCACTCCTGCTGCACACTGCTGGATCTAGCCTGGGCAGTGGACGGTAGCAGTCACTGCAACAAGAGACAAACGGAGATGGTTCTAGGTACAGCCAAATGACACATGAAAATATTAGTCACTTAGAAATGTTCCTACAGCGAGACACAATGACACTAGGAGAATGTATGAAATCCTGACTGGAATTTTCTGACTCGACTAAGCAATTTGGACATTCCCATCATATGTTCTTTCAATGAAAGAGCCAGTTTGTAGCAAAGGCTTTGCCTCACCAGGTCTTGTGCCTGGAATTTATCTAAGCTTAGTGTATTGTTCCCAAATTCTATCACAGACTAAGTCAAGACTGCCTATACACTCTCAAAAGGATGATTTTTCTTTAAATCAGAGCATCTTAGAAATTATTCAAATGAACCTAGGTGTTCTACCTTCCTTGTCTCTTTGATCAAGCCTTTATGCTTAAGCAGAGATTTTGTTCTCTCTCCCTTTATTGATCTCTTAAACATCTCAGCATTTAAATAAACTGAAAACATTAAGTAGCTGTCTGCATTCTGATAATAAATAGATTTACGAATCCTTGAGTAACAAGTGGTTGTTGCTACAAAAACCACTAGTCTGACAATTCATTGAATTGGAAGCAAAGTTTTGATTTAATTATTCTGCTGTCCTAGGATCATTCTTGTCCACTAAGTCATCAGTAAAAACTCCCTGGGCTAACCCCGCCATGTGGTCCTGGGAGAGGTGCCCTGGGGGGAGGCACGAGGTTTCCCTGCCCCTGGTCAGCCTCGTTCCCCATTGGTTGTTTCGTGTTCCCCTGTGCGGGCAAGGACCCTCGGGTCCCATGACTGTAGGAGCTCCTCGGCAGAGCCCTGGCCATGTGGCTGGAGAAATAAACATCTCTCTGAAACATCTATCAAGAATCAGTGCATATATATTTCTTTTCCACGGGCGTCTTGTTTATACGTCGTGTTACAGTAATCCCCCCTGTAATACAGAAGCACAATCCATTGCTGTAGAGGGATTCCTTGTGGAATATAGGATATCCCAGGAGACCTTGGGCATCCCAGGGCTGTTGCAGAAGTACCCCTGACGGGGCCTCAGCCTGAAAACAGGCTTGCAAGGCACCTGCTAGCTGGCAGCCTTGAACAGCCTTGGGAAAAGGTATACACTGGTCAGCTCCCCCGCTGCTTAGAGGCTTTCTCATGGGAAAGGGGCGTGAACTTTGGAAAAAGTATAACTTGGTGTAACGGAACAATAAAACGGGAGCACGATACTCAAATTGTATTGGTGTTTGTATTGTGACTCTGGCTGGATTCCCCTGCTCCCAGGACCACCCCCCCTGCAACACATTGCCTGTGAAAGAACATCTGCACCTGGGAAGAAGCAGGAAGGATTTTCACAGTAGTCACTGTAAATATCCATCTGTAATTAATATCTCCAACCCCACAGTGATATGGTATTTTGAATTCTATTCTTCACCAATAGAACCACTGTGAGCATAAACCTTCATGTTGGATCTGTGATTTTAGATATGTTTATGTAATCCTGGGAACAAGAAGGTCCAAATTGCTTTGAATCCAGTCAGAATTGTTCCTAGAACTGGGCCAGCAAAGAGTTTGGTTCTTATTCATCAAAACAATTGCTTTTGGCTTACATACAATACATTTCAATTCTTTTACTTAACAAAAACCAGACAGGTGTAACTGTAAACGTGACAGAACCCAGTATCCAAACAGTTCATGCAATCCAGTTCCAGGGCTGCTGAAC
>NW_008237878.1:4923633-4971758 GCF_000691975.1 Corvus brachyrhynchos
GTAGGGAAACACTGCTTTTTAATTAGAAGCAGATGTTAAATCTTCAGGTTAGATCTGGAGTAATAGAAATAGCAATCACTGTGTCAGTGTAAAGAGAAATGAAAAGCAGTTAAATAAATGACTATGTTATTATATGCTTAAGCAGTCATGCTGTTCTTGGCATACTCACAATCTCAGATGTTCTGTTAGGCTCAAACCTCTCATCTGTTTTACCTCATCAAAGCTTCCACTTCTGTCTTTCAAAAGAGTTGGCCTGAAAAAACAAAACAAAACAAAACTACAGGGCAAAGTAAAAAAAAAAAAAAAAAAGTAAAACTGGAAGCAAATAAATACCGTGGCAAAACGAATGAGCACAGGAAATTTAAGGAAGTTGTCAACATGCCAACTACAAAGCTTGGAATAATTCTAGAAACATCTTAAAGTTGGGCAGCAGTAATTCACAGCAAACCTGCGTCATTTAATTTGTTACCTGATCCACCTAATGTGATTACAAGGCCTTGCTCTGTAATTGCACATGTAGCAAAAAAGAGAAATATATTAGCAACATATACAGCAAGAAACTGTTAGTAATTGATTATACTATGGCTCAGTGAGTACATAAACATCTTAAATCTAGATGACTTTTTTTTCCTAAAGATACTACCAATTTTCCTATGAACTGAGAAAATACACTGGGTTTCCTCACCTGAAAGAGGGAAGACCTCAGCCTTTGAGGAAGCGATTATTAAGTTGAAAGTGACATTTTCAGGATTGCAAACAACCTCTGCAGAGCCCATGTCCATTAATAGCTCACTATAAATACCTGATCATAAGATACTCTGGGACTTTCTCCACGTTTCTTTCACACACGTCAGTTATGTTTAATAATCTGACCTAACAGGTGGTGCCAGCAAAAGAAGGAATTTAAAGGCCAGTTTTCTTGCAACAATGCTTTTGATTTTTGAAATAAGAATTTCAGAACTATAGCAGTAAGTACTACACTGTGAAAAGAAAATTCTTTAGTGCTGTCCTAGGAGAGCAAACTGAAGGTGGTGTTAAGAGCTTGCTTAAGAGTGAGACAGCAGAAAAACTAAAACAATAAAAGTAAACATAAACAAGCAAATAAAAATCAAACAAAAACTCTATTAAAATTATTACAGGTTTCTGATTCCTTAATCACAATTTGCATTAATATAAATAAAAAAGCAAGTGAAAAATAAACATAAAGTTTTTAAAGGGAAAAGCAGTTTCAGAAAGCCAGACTTACACTGGTCTAACACCCAAAAAGCAGGGAAATGGGGGACACAGATGCCCAGTTGTAATAGTGATGGTAGGATGGAGTGGGACCTTTATGTGCTTCACTTATTCCTACCGTATTTTATGGAGGGATCCATACACAGAATTAATGATGGCTGTATCTGAATGCAAGGTGGAAACAGTTCTTTGCTAGAGGAGATCAGGAAAGAATGCTCCAGTAATTTTTAAAAACTATTTTTAAAGAAAACAAAAGTGCAGAATCAAGTTTATTACCTGTAATGTTTCTCTCAGCACAGGCTACTTTCATTTTCCATGAAAATATGTTTTGTGATATTCAACTAATGCACAAAATGGATGTTCACACTTTAATAATATTCCCAAGGGCTAAAATCCCAGCTGTATTGCTTACAGATTGTAAAGATGGTCATAATAATAATACATACTCAAGTCAAAAGCTTGAGGGTCAGAAAGTATTTGTATGCCCTCTTACAATACAAAAACGTCCAGATGTTTCTTTTACACACTAAGTTCCACTTCCTCTCTAAGCCAACAAAGAGAACAAGATGGTGTGAAGTCTGTATGTGAACTGTCCACAGTCAGTCATCCAGCTGGCACAGCAAGGCTACGCCTCTCTTGATCCAGTGCTGGACTGGCTGGTCCGTGTTGAGCTTCAAAGCAATGACGAAGTTGGTGGAATGCCCAGTAGTGGATAAGACCCCTTTGCGCTCACTTGTCTTGTAGAGTGGGCAAACATAGGCATTAGACTCCTTTATGTCCGATTTTACAGCTTCAAAAAAACCCAAAATAATGCATTACATTCAGCAGATCGATTTGGCAGAAACATAATCTACATGCAAACGTTAAGTATTTACAGTAACACCTTTACAGGTAAATAAAAATGCAAAATGGTTTTGCAAGCAATAGAACAAAATTACCTGGTTTTCTTCTTGTGTGGTTTGTTTGGTTCTTAAACCCAACTAATTTAGCTACAATTTGTGTTCAGGACTCAATGCCTTCCTGTGATTCTACCAGCTTTGCAATACTCCAACACACAGTAAAATCTGAATAGTTACCTAGTTAATACATGGCTTATGCATGAGTTTTTCATAGCTCTACAACAATTCTGGTCCAGTTGCCAGAGAACCTCACTGCAATTCAAGTCATGTGATATCCAAGGACAGAACTCTGCAGGAACTCTTTGTATGCCCAGACTGCTTACATGGAACTTGTACAAAAGCCTAAAATCATGCAGGTCTGAACAAATTCATCCAACCTCAAGAGAAGGCTCAAGCAGAAAAAGTAGCAAAGTTTAATACTGCCTATTTGCTAACACCTAAGTTGCAACAGTTGCAGTAGTAAGTCCCGATTTTGTGCATAAATAAAAACAGGGATTTAGTCCTCGCAATCAAAGAAAACAGGAGTTGTGAAAATTATTTTCCTAGTAGGAAAGACAGACTTACAAATAACCTGAGCAAACCCTGCTACATCACACGAGGTAAAACACTCAGTCTCTGTAAGTCAGTCAAAAGTACTCCTCAGGGATCTTCAGTAAGAAAAGGAAACCACTGTTGCACTTTCTTGTTGAATAGCTCAGGCATCAGAGAAATCATACTCACTTGGCTTTATCCAAATGATAGGCATGGCATCAAAGAGCACTTTGGGATACTGCTCAGTTAACATTCCCCTGGAGAGAGAAAGCAACAAAGCAATTGTTTGTGGCTTGAGGGGTTTGGTGGGTGTTTTTTGGTTGCTACTTGCTTGCTCATTTGGTTTTTCTTGCCCATTTTCCATGCATGAAAGAGGACTTAATTTGGTGTGTTATTCCAGTAATATGAAAAGTATCAGTTAAAATATTTAAACCAGTCTTGTTTGAGCACTGAAAAAAACTTTCCAGAACCACAATAAAACACTTGGCTACTGACTTGGCCCTGTCCCAGCGAGCTCCGTCTAAAAATAATCCGTGGATGTAAACACCATCTTCTGGTGCAGGATCAGCAGTATCCTGAGGAATAACCTGCAAGAAATAAGTGTTCCACATCATTAAACTTTCACAGCTCTTTTGCTTTTTGAACTATTATGCCAATTTTCAGATCAATCCAAACTGAGAATAATACAGTAACCCTTCCTTTCAGTGCTACTTTTAAACATATCTGTAGAGACAGCAGACTTCTCTGGGTTTGTTAATCACCTTTCTTGTAGGTTATAAAAAGAGGCTTTAATCACACAGGAAAATATACACTGGATAGGCTGTTTTCTTGAGCGGAGCTCTGTGTCCAGTGATAGAATTAATCACGTCAAGAATACCTCTTCTACAGATGTTTTTTTTAGTCCTGCCAGCCTTACCAAATAATTAATTGCATGTCTGCAGACTGCAGTCAGTTGCAAAATGAACTTTTCAGTTAGGATTTACTTACTACATCTCACCACATCAGGAGTCATATTAATAAAATATTAATTTATAACTTGTCCATACCTCAAATTCATATCCTAGAAGGTCAATAGGGATCCTGTGCTTCCTAGCATAGTTTTGCATGGCTCCAGTTAGGAAAGCTTGAGTAAAATAGAATCCCGACAGCCAAAAAACTGCAGGCTTCCCTAATTCATACCAATCCTAGAGAGAGGAAAGCAAAACATTGAATAATCAGAAAGACAGGAATCCCATACTCTTTGACTATTTTCTACATAATTGTACTCAGAAAATCTAAACAAAGCCTATCACTCCTTTCCCAATAAAGAAAAATTATATGGAAAAGTAGATTAAATAATTGGCAGCCCTGCCATTAGTACATTACCTGTAAAAACTTCAGCCTTGCTAGCAAATCTACAACATAGCTCCCTAAAGGTTTTAGACTTGGGTATGAATGCTGTGCCCACTTCTCAGGAACTTTTCCAACAACGAGACTTCCAGACAGAGCCTCCAGGTCAGCATCCATAACAACCAGTCCTTTAATGGCTTTCTTCAGGTTAATGAGAGTAATGCGAATAGTTCGGATTAAACTAGAATTAAAAAACAAAACAATTTTCACACATTTTGCCCCATTTGTTAAACATTACAGTGTCACTGGAAAGAAATAAAAGAAGTGGATTATGGAGGCATCTACAGTACTTTTACAGCTTTTATGTCTATATACCTCTATAGATATATGCACAATAAGCCATGTCTGTAAAGTCATGGATTTGTGCATTTGTGCAGATTTATTTAAGACTAGGAACAGTAATAAATTCTTTTGTTATCTCTGATATCCTCTAAATTGTTTGGCAAGAGGATAAATTTGGAACTCCAAATGTATCCACCATATACTAGATGAAGGAAAAAGGTTTAGATTGCAAAAGAAGAGGTGGGTAGGATCTGCAATAAGGATAACTTGGAGACTTATGGCCAGAGAGCATTTGGGAGAAAATTAAGTAGCAGATGTGAAGAGACAAATGGAAAAGAAGGAGGACACAGAAAAACCAGAAAAAGGAATGGAGAGGCAGGCGAAGATAAGAAAGAAAATTAGAAAACAAGTCAAAAAAGAGACTGAGGACCCAAGGAGAAAAATAAATGCAATTCTAGGTTTGTAGTCTTAGGAGAATAATTGTGAAAATCAGGCATAAGGAAAAAAGGCATAAGAAAAAGGGGGAAAAAAGTAAAAACGTCAAACAGAGCACATATGAGACAATAAAGAAATACACAGAAATATGTCTATCATGGAAAAGCTTTCATAAAGTATAACTGTGCATGTATCACAGTTTCTAACCCTATTACTCTATAGACCAGAAATACAAATAAAATAAAATAAAATTGAAGATAAAGATTGTGAAAGGGAAAATGAAGTTAAAAGAAAAAGCATATAAAATATTGTTTGCATTCTCTTTTCCCAGTACTTCCTCATACTCCCTTCTTTTATCTTCCAGTTAATTTTGCCACTTCATTTTCCCAGACATCTATCCTACACTCTGACTGTCTACAAGGAGCAATGGTGCTTGGACTGCAGATATCACTGCAGGCAATTAGAAGGGAAGAAAAAAAATATTTCACATAACAGGGCTTAGAGAATATGATTTGTAGGAAATTTTTCTTTATAAATGGAATGATTTCTGGTACATTTAATAAAATAGAACATTCTTACTTGTTAAATCTTTCCATTTCTTGCACCAGCACAGTGTTCATACTTTCTTCATATCTCACAGGATATTTAATTAGGCAACTTTCAATGTCAAAATCCTTTGGAAGCTGGAATTGACAACACATTCAGAAATGACAACACATTCAGAAATCATTCCACAGGTCATTATGATTTTACATTAAAGGTATGCAAATGTAAAGATTTTTAGAGCAATAGATACCACTAAACTTTCTGATTAGTATCTTATCAATACAGTGTTCAGTAGTTCAATCTAAATAAAAGTTATGGGGGTTTTAATGTTCATCTTTTAGAAAAAACCTAGAATTTTTAATATCATGAAAAGTTATAAATATGTTTCAATTTATTAATTTTAAATTTGTTCATGTGAACAAATGAACTGTTCTTTCAAGTTCTTTTTGCTCTGTTTTCTCTTCTTCTCCTGTCTTCTGCCTATTTAATAAAACTTCTTTCAACTGAAATATAGCTGTGGTCTGTTACAGTCACACCAGTTCTTACTTTCACATTGCACTAAATTCCTTCCAGAATGCTTTTCTTTCAACATGAAATCTACTTTACACTGACTCAAGTTAAGGAATTTACAAGATTCAAGTTAAGGAATTTCTACTTTGTAAAAAGAGAAATTGAAGTCATTTGTATAATACAATACCTTGCTGAGAATATCATCTGCAATTGCATAAAGAGTGCTGTCACCACCCCCAGAAGTTCCCTGAGTGCCTCCTCCTTGTGTTAAAAGCAGAGATTCGAAGAGGGTCTTAGTTTGCTGAAGATCTTTTGCAATATCCACATTTTCATGCAAGCCAAATACCTCTGGGTGCTGAGTAAAGGGAAGATTCTAGGACAAAATAAAAAAGAAGTCTGTGTGTCAGTAAGCAGCAGGGATATGATCCACGGTTTCTTTAAGAAGTCGAGTGAAAAACTACCACTGACTTCAACTGCAGGTGAGTGAGGACCTTAGTGGCAGGTATCTGCAGCCAGAATTACTGCTGATTGAGCCACCACCTCTCATACAGAAAGCCATTTCCAAGGAATTCTCAATTGTCTATGCTACATGTCCTCCAATCTATTTATTAATCCCCTCTCAGAAACATTCTAGATCATAGCAAGGATCACACAAAGATGTCAGGCAGGAACCTGAGCACACAATTTAATGTGCTGCAAAACTGCCTTTTTAAGGCAGAGAAGCCTTTAAGGATTGCTTTCTTAGCACATCATCGAAACAGCGCAAAATCTCGTTGCTACTTTTTACCTTAATAAACTCAATGTACTCCTCATATGTGCCTTTGGGTGGAGCATAGTAGTTGCCACTGGGAGAAAAAGTGTAACGAGGATTTTCAATTATATCTGGGTTATAAAAGTCATCCAGCATTGTCAGCAGCAAACGTCTGTCCCAGTCATCTGTCACTCGACCTCCATAGTTACACTCCCCAGTTAGATAAGAGACAGCTTCAAAAGGAACGTGGCTATACTCATTGATGAATAACTGAAACAGAAATATGAGCAATTCTAGAGACTTGCAACATCTGCAGAACAACAGTGTGACCTAACAGACTGAAATGCTGGAAGCTATAGAGTGTGTAAGCTGCAGTTTATGGAGTTTTCTCCCTAGCTGTTGGAAATTCAAATTCTGAAATCTTATTTTCAGGTTAAATTATTGTTTAAAATCAAGAGGAGTTAATACTAAAAGCCTCTTATGAATATCAAAATTACTCAGTCATCCAAGTCATTCTTGATTTATTTACAAGTGGATAGTTTATCCAGTTTAAGCTTTGTAGATGGACACTTTTCTGCACCAGAAATAAACATGCATTTCACTTAATTTATCTTTTAATCTTCAGTACCCTCCAATTTCTTTCATTAACTTCTTGGTAACTTTCCAATCTTCAGCCTCAACTTCTGTCATTCAGTTTTAACTCTCCTGACTTTTCTACACAGTGTCTAGAATAGGTTCAGGGTCAAGTAGTGTTCAGCATTTCACCTCAGGGAAGGAGAATAGTCTGAGGTTCTGTTAACTACCAGTACACATGTAAAAAATATTTCATCCTACTAACCACCCTAATAGGTGACTGCCATTAACATGGTGCTACTTAGTGAGTAGAGCAACAGTGAGCTCTTGTACACAACTAAGTTAACTTTTATAATACTCACATACATTCATTATATTCCATATGTCTGTAGAAATCTGAATTTTTTGTGTCATTTGTAATTTTGAAAATATTTATAATATGATTGACATTCCTTGCCTTTACAGCTGAAGTCTTGAATATCTATGAACACTTCACAGTATTGCTCCTTGTGACTCCCAGCTGTGCTTGGCAAGATCAGAGTTTAGGAGGTAATCAATGATTTTACCTGCAGCTGTCTGATACTGATTCGCAAGTCAGACTCATTAAATCCATAGGGTATATTCCAACCAAGGGGCCCAAACTTCCTTCTCTCCTGAACAAGAGCATGGAAGAAACAAACTCCGAAGAGCAGTTTCTCCCATATCTTTGAGAAAAGCAAAAGAGAAAATCATTATTAACTAGTCTATAAGCTCATGGTAGTGTGTAAGCTGTGCAGAGAGCACCTTTGGATTACCACGCTCCATCC
This sequence comes from Corvus brachyrhynchos, assembly GCF_000691975.1. NCBI lineage: Eukaryota > Metazoa > Chordata > Aves > Passeriformes > Corvidae > Corvus > Corvus brachyrhynchos. Next base: position 4,931,589 of record NW_008237878.1, read on the forward strand.
AGGTATAAATCCAGGCCACCACTAAGTACCTTGTGGCTTTTGCCTTGGGAACAAGTGCACACACAGTGCCACATATGCAAGTACATTTAACCAGTTCCTCAAGTACCATGATGTTCTTTCCTGTATAGGACAACTGACTTCATAAGAATTCCAATAGCACCAGGTATTTATTTTTAAGGTTCATTAGACAAACACACAGTACAAATGTATTTTTGATGCAAGTCCTTAGGTGCAGTCACACCTATGTATATTGATAACTCATATCTCTGATCCCACCGTTTTTCACTTCCTTCACAGGTAATGATTAGCTAAGTGGTTCACCAGGGATCAATAAGATGTATGGGCACTGCAGTACTTGGTCCCTGGTAGCAAGAAAAGGTCTCCTCAGTGCTTATCACCTCAATAATGACAGACATGCCCTTGTCATCAATGTTCAGAGTCCATGTACATTGTGTACTATGTGTGTGTAACATGTAAGTGATTTAATAAAGCCTAAGAAACCATTTTAAATACTGCTACATTAAATTACCTGGCAGAGGTAACTCTTAACTAACTAACTTTATCACTGCAAAACCTAATTTCCAAAACCATAGTAAAAATTTTAGTTTGCAATTATTCACTGGACAGAAATCAATATATATGTGGATAAAAAAACCGCAAACCCCAAAAACTTCTCAAGAGATAAGCACATTACCAGCTCCTTTCCAGGGCATCCAGCAAAGAATTCAGGATCAGAAATAGGATCAGAAAGAAATGACTGCAGCAGGTTTAACCGGAGACCAGTAGGAGGTTCATTTGTCATCTTCACCCCGTTCTGCAGAATGGTTACTGGAAACTACAAATAAAAAATAGCAAAACTGCATTCAGAAAGCATGGAACAGATTCTATATTAAAAAGATATTACTGTTCTGTTTTACATAAACAATTATCTGCAAAAAATTACATTTTAAAGATCAACAGCTTATAAAAAATTCTCCAAGGCATCAAGAAACTAAGACTCTGCTGTAAATAACAAACCTGTATTTTAGAATGTTTTATTGGTGTTCAACACTTCACAAATGAAACGCAAGATTAAATTTTTGAATTTGTGTGAGAGCAAAAAAACCTTCTTAATCATATATGCTGACAGATTGCAGCTCCACTGAGTAGTACACAAAACATTGCACATCACAGTATCAAAATATTACAAAGGAAGCTTGATATTATCATGTTTGTAATTATTTTTTAAATTTCCTTTTTTGGTTAAATTATCTCTTCAAAGCCTCATTACATTTCAGAGAAGTTTTGTATTATCAGCTCATTCAGGTATATAAAAATTCCCTAAAAATGCCATCAACTTTCCCTAAACAGAGATTATTGGGCAATACATATACCTTTGGTGAAGGGTAACTTGTAAGCCAAAGTCTGAATTCTGGGTGACATTTTTCACTGTTAAGCTCCTCACATATTTTCTCCAGCATTGGCATCCAGGAGACAGCTAAATGACAATTTTGTAAACAAACCCAGGTTCCTTCTTCCATTCCTGTTTGAATCATTTTTGTAGCTATTGGTCCTTGTCCTTGTCCTAATGAGATGGACTGAAACTTATCTCCTACCATCTCTCTGTCATTTGCCAATTTCAGGAGGCCTTGAACAGAAAGCACAAGATTCTTCATTAAAAAGAAGTTATGTCAGAAAAAAAAATATTGAAAAGCTTCTATTACTATTTTGTTTACACGCACATACAAATTCCCATTTTTAAGGGGCACAGAATTCTACCACTCTGACATAATGCACTCAAATCTACTTGCAGAAGTGCAAAATAATCCTCATTGTGCATTGAAGGGGAATTTCAGGCCTATAAATTGAAAAGCTGTGCTACATTTCTGTTCTCTCTTTCTATGTATACTTACTAGACATGGGATCTGCTCCTGGAGACAGCACAAATATTAAAGGGACTGTAGCAGTTGAATCTAAGTAACTTTTTGCTAGATCAAAAGGCGGTGGCTCTACAAATTTCTTTCCCAGTTTCTCAGTAACAAATGTTGTTATAGCTGGACCAATCTGGTAGAAAAAAGGCAAATACAAACCGTTAACATAGACATAACTGCAAATCTGACACCATCTTTTATGCCAAATTCCTAAAGCTACAGACACTTCTCTGATATCCAGAGATTTGAGTCTTGCAGAATGATCCAGAAGCAAAGGTTTCACCTCTTGTTGACACCTCCCCCCTTAATTTTTCCTTACAATAGGAATAATAATGTTTTTAGAAAAAAAAGAATAATGTACTTCAAATAACATTAAGACTTTGATTCAGGCTTTTCCTGATGTGGAGGACAAGCATATTCTCCCTTAGAAAATATTAATGTAATTATTTTTAATTAATTCTAGAGATCAATTGCAACATGCCTAAAATTCTAACACTGATAGTTCATAAAGAAAACGCAATACAATTTGTTAAGTGCACCAAAGACAGAATTTGTTAAAAGTTCATCTTGGTTGTTGGAATCAACACACTTTATCTCTTTTTGCCTTAAAAATCCTTTGTATGAAAGCACATGGTAGTAGGTACCCTATGTATTTTTTTCAGACTAGTATGTCCTGTTCTCAAGCATATTGGGTGCACCAGGGAACAGCCTGGCCACAAACAAATACTTCAAGAAAACTATAAAAATTAGAATCCTCCAAAAGGTTCATTAAATTACATCAGAAAAAAATATTTCAGCTGATGCTTGTGTTTGTATTGGTTACTTGAAAAATAAGAACAGCATTTACTTTCTTAATAAATATGATGAAGAGCAGATGAGTTACTGGAACAGGCAGTGCAAACTATGCTACAAGGCATGGCACAGTCTACAAACACTCCATAATGGATCATTTTACCTTGTCTGGTCTTAAGCACCGAAGAACTATAATCTTCTGTAATTCAGTTAATGTATCATTCAACTCTGCTGGTAGTGGAAAGTTGTGAGGCTCTTTGCTATCATACATTTTTTGCCATTCACCTATATTTTCAGAGACATGACTCCTAGAGAAAAAAACCACAAGTACTATAAATACCTGGAGTCTTTTCTTTTACATTTATCAAAGGCAAACTACACTGTATTGTCATTTAAGCCACCTCATATCTGTATCAGAAAATAATCCCACAGTTGAGCTTCTCCATACTGAACGGTGAAAAATCTCTTTCCACCATGCTGCTGAGGAGAGACTCCACCTGAAAGGCTCCAAGCTGACAATAAGTTCTGTCTGTTCCTCCAGTCAGGACTGCTTGGACCTTCATAGGTCTGGGTGAATTTTATGCCTCCACTTTTTCAGGAAAACACCACACTTTAACTGAAGAAAATTACCAGGAAATTCAACTAGGCAAAAAAATTCTTTTCCTTCATGCAACATGCAGAATACGTCCTCTGCAATGGGAAAACCCTCAGGCTATTTTAAGGCTGGATCATCATCCACATTGCTACTAAAACTCCAAAGGGGGCAAAGCACAAAACCTCAAAGAACTTCTAACAGAGCAGTGTTACTGCACTCAGATCCAAATGCTCCAAATACTTGCACTCAGTTAGCTGTTTTATAGAAGTCTTTTACAGCCATGCTGGCTCCAGCATTTAGGGTTAAATCCTATTTAAACCCAGGGTGAAATTGTACTGAGTTCAGGAGAACAGAGTTTACTAGAAAAACTCCTTCCCCAGAACTGCAGTGGAATTCTGCTACATGTACCACCTCTGGCTTTCACTGAACCCCTAAAACACTGTTCCCCTATCAAGAAGACATTTCAAAGGAAAAGTTTCGTTAGGCAATGCCTCAGTAATTTAGAAAAAATAGTTTTATTAAATAATATTATCATTAGTGATCTGACTGATTGGAGTAAGTGAAGCGAACATGATAATGAAAAAAGGGGGCTGGTTTTATCCCACTGGCATTCTGGCATTGATTTGGAAAACATATAGCAAACATTTCTTTCAGCACGTTACATATGTATTGGTCAAAACCAATTCAGGCTAATTCACATCAGTATTTTACTATACCTCAGTCTTTCCATAGCTGGGAATTCACTTGCACGACATAATTCATCCCAGCTCTTATCTGATAGCCAAGATGGATCTGGATTCTTGTGAATGTTCTTGAGACCCACACCTCCAGTTAGTAAGAACAAAAATTCTTGATGTTCTATTTCATTATTAGCCCTATATTAAAAAAAATAAAAATCAGTAATTGAGATACAATTTTACATAATATGAATAGTTGTTAATTTAATTACACTTCACTGCTCTTTAGAAATGTTTCTACTTCAGTAAGAGCTGAGATCAGATCTTAATATTCTATATTATTAAAAAACTGCATGGTAAAAATGTCTGATTCAGACTAAAGTAAGGGTTTCAAGAGGTAAATCTTAGAATCAATGAATCTTTTAGGTTGGAAAAGACCTTTAAGATCATCAAGTCCAACTGTTGCGCCAGCACTACCAAGCCACCACTAATCCTTGTCCCTCAGTGCCACCTCTACACAGCTTTTAAATCCTTCCAGGGATGGTGATTCCACTACTGCCATGAGCAGCCTGTTCCAGTGTTTGACAACGCTTTTGGTGAAGAACTTATTCCTAATGCTTGCCTTTTTTTTTTTAAGTGCAGTTATTCCTGATTTTTAAAGGCTTTGCAGAAAATAATGTGTTTTGCAATTACAGTAGGCTTACAAACTGGCCCAGGAAGAACATCCATGTACAGATGAGTACACATTGCAATTAATTAAGTATGCACATTATGGTTGTGCAATTTTGAGCATATCATTCCTTTCATAATGTATTCACACAAAATTAGGAAGAGAAAACTAAAAAGATGGTGGAAAGGAGAAGACTCCATCTGAGATCTCATGATGTTTTGCAAAAAGATAACAGAGAGAGAAGAGAAAAATGAAAAACAAAAACCTAGAAGTTGTTGGCATTGCACATTACTGCCTATTCTAAAATGTTTTCTTAAATAATAGCAATTGGTTTTGACATAAGGATGCTATGTAACACTACCCAGATTCTTTAAAGACAGATTTATCATTGACAGAACCATTGACACACTTTTTTTTCATAATGTGTTCTTAGTAGTGATACATGCAGATACCCTTCCATTTGTTAATATTACACATCTTAGGAAACCCAAAGTATTCATGACCATAGTTCACAGGCATTATTATCAGTGTGCACAATAACATCCCAGCTCATCAGTACCTGCTTCCATGATAAGAAAATCATTCATTTCTGTTAGTAAGAGACTTCACAAAAATGAGCTTACATGAGCAGATTACAACACAGCAAAAATGAGAAGAGCAGCTTGTCTGTTTCAAACAGGGAACGACACACTTGGCAGTACAGATTGTAGGTGAAGTGGTCATTTAGATGCTGAAGTCGCTTCTTCAAAATTTTGGATTTATTACTAAGAAGAGAAGAAGTGAGAAACTGAGACTTCAAACTGAGTAACATGGGCAATCTTTTGAGAAATCTCATCTCTTTAGGGTTGCGGAGGATTTCTATTAGATCCACATGCTCCACAAGGGACTTAGGTGCCAATTTTTCCAAAATTTCAACTATACTCCCTGTCTTTTTGAAAGACTTTAGACTTTTAAGAGTCCCAAGCAAAATAATGAGCTGAAATCAATTTGCCACAGTTAAATGCTGGCACTTATTGTTCATAATGGAGCCTATGTCAGAAACCGACTTCACATTTTAAGTCACATTCTTAAAAATACTTAAATATGGCACGTGCTTACAGTTCATCATTTACTTTAACAGTAACTAAAAAGAGCAATTAATTCATTAATAATTACAACCCTTCAAAAGCCTGCATTTAAGGAGGTAAATTGTTTCCAAATGGAGAGAACTATTCATAAGAAGAGAACAAAACCCCCTTTTTTTACAGCAGACTCTCTTTACCTGTCATGAATGGAGCTGACATAGAGGTTAACAAACCAGCTGAGGGAGTACTGGTACATGGGGTCAATGTTGGCCAGGTCTGCGATGCTGAAGAACAGCACGGCCGAGTGCTGTGCCACGGGCCGGTACGCCTCCCGCGACTCCGCGATCTTCAGCTCCGTCTTCTCTGCAATCTGCACATCAACAGCAGGGGACAAACAGCTTTTGATAGTCTTAATACTCTTAATATTCTACAGAAACATTACTATTTAGTAATAGTACTGAAACGGTTCTATACAGCATGGTCACACCAGAGTAACGTGACTTTTCTGCTCCACAAGGCACCACCCCAGTAGGTAAAATGAGCACTTGGCCCTACCCCAGTACTGCCTGATCTATTTACCTGCACTACAGATACACATGCTTTAAAACATTTTAAAGGCTGAATAAACTACCAGTGAAGATTCTAGAACAGATCCAATTTTATTTCTCTTCCCATTTCACAAGTACAGAATTTGCTCCTTGTGCTATGTATCTAATTCAGAGACCTTCTGCTGGCTGCAAATTTTAACATTTAATTTCTCAGTATTATTGAGGGAAGCACACATACACACTCCTTACCTGCTGTTTTTTTGTGATCTCATTAGCCATGACTTTGGCAGAATCCAAGACCTGGATGGCAGTCTCATCTTCCAGAATATCACCTTCAGATGACTCTAAAGTTTCTAAAATTTTTTTCTCAATTTCTTGTAGATTCTTTTTATTGGCTGCAGACTGAACAATGAGAGCATTTCTTTCCTCTTCTAAATCTGGCCTAATGAAGAAAAACACAAAACCCAAAATCAGTCAATGCTCATCTTGCACTGGCTACAAAAGAAGCCCATGAAAATTATTCCCTCTTCCTACAGGAAGTTATTTGTGAATATTCTTTTCAGTTTAAGCAGGGTTTTACTGTTTAACATCTATTTATACTGGTGAGTACAGATTTCTTTGCATGACTTCTACTCAGTATTTGGAAATTATGATCTAATCTTTAACATCTTAGCATTTTGCAAATGACAGTGCATCCTAGTTCTCCTTTACTATATCCCTACTGCCTGAAAAAAACCCACCAAGTGATATGCAGAGCCAGTTTACTGCTGGAAACACTTTTGTTAGCAAACAGAGTTTAGCCCAATTGCACAGACATGTCTGTTCAACCCAGATATTACTTCTCTGTGCCTCTGTGAGGGTTCACATATGATCCATAATCAGTTTCAGAGGTACTTTGCATTTATTTCATACAAAATTAAAATGAAATCCTCATAATTCTGCACCCTTGTCTGGCAGTTCAGTAACATCGAAAAATAACAGTAATGATTTAAACTCCAAATAATATTTACATAGTTTTCTAGCATTCAAGGAATATTTCAGGAGAAAATTGCCATGAAAAAACAACTACTTCACATCTGCTATTTTAATTAACTTGTGGACACTTACCCCTAACACTTCCCTAATAAACTTTTAAATTTTTAGTTAAAGCTGTTTCTGAGCAACATTTACACCATGTAACATTCATTTTTCTATACAATAAATTAATTTCTCATTTCCTTGGAATTATGCCATAAAAACCTTTAATGGCTGTTTACCATAAAGAGAGACTTACCTCTCTTCTGCTACGACAATACCTAGCAGCTGGTCTTCAAGTCCCTCTGGTGTTATCATAAAATTGAGTAATAAAACTTTTGTAGCAAGTTCAGGCATATAGTGTGGATTTCTTAGTTTTGTGGTAATAAAAAACTTGAAATCATGGGAATACTCAATAACACTCTCACCAAGCCTAATACACTCCACACCTCCTAAAGTTAAGAAGAGAAACATTAAGAAAACTTATCTACTCCAATTATTAATTAAAAAAAATACTTTTGTCGTTAAATAGAAGCAAACATCTCATCAATGACAAATTTCCTGAAAAGTAAAAATAAGTAAATATATCTGATAGTCTGAAAAATTCTCACAGACTTCAGTGGGGCCACTTATCACCCTTGGCAGATGAAATCAAGTCAATCCAATTACTACTGTACTTCCAATTTGCATATACAAAAACTAGAGATGGCAACAGAGAGCTGTGGAGTTATTCCCAAATATTATATTCTTACAGACTACTCTTTCCTTGAATTACTTGTCTGAAAGAGGAAACCACAAGGAAAAAAAAAAGTGTTTGAGCTTTACTTTCCTTTTGTTTTTAATTCTGAACAAGAAAACCAATAAAGACAAACTAGGTAAGAAGGAAGGAATACTTTTCTTTTTGTGCCCTTTTCTGTCATCTAATAGGAGGAAAAGTTGAAAACCAAATTCATAGTACTTGCTAAGTACAGTGAAAGCGATGCCTTAAGCAAAATGCCTTGACAGATTTTCTTGATTTGTGCAAAATTTAGCAAATATTAATGCTAATAATTAAATAATAATTAAATATTATCAAAATGAACAAGCAAAACAATTTCACTGACAATGTTCCCTTCGCAGAACTTTAGTCTCCTATACTGATATGGTGAAGGTTTTCACATAAAACCATTATCATGATAGACACGAATGACATTTACTAAAAAGTAAAACTTCAGGCTCTTGTGCAATTACCCTGCTCTTACCAGAGGCAGAAGTAAGGCAAGAGAAGAGCAATATGAAATACATCAGGCAGTGCCAGAGACTGTAAACTGAACATCAATGTCCTCTCCTTCAGGCTTCTAAGTCAATTCTGCTGTACCTTGTTTAAAAGTCTGTTTAAGCAGCAGAGGTTCAAGAGATGGGTCTAGTTCTTCTCCAACATTTTCTAGCAGCAGTGGAGTCCCAAACTGAATGCAGTTCTCCACGGTTCTCATATAATCTGTGTCACTGATCTTGATAACATTCAGACGGTTGTCCTTCTCAAAATTCTTGATCCATTTATTTGCTTGACCTTGAGGATCAATCATTAATGGCCTAGGAAATACAGGACAGTTTTCTCAGTGCTTGCAGGCATTTTTCAAAATTTTAAACAATTTAACATGTTTCTGTATCAGACTGTCAAGAAGAAGTGATACAATTTAATTACGGTTTTTTAAGACATCAGTGAATAATGGATGCATAAGTGTTTTTAAATAATTTGAAAAGTAATAGCAGAAATAGTTTTAAAAGCTGCAAAAAACGTTTAACATTTTTCATAAAATAACCAGAATGCAGAATTCTTGTAAAATATTGCTCTACCTCCCCCCTGGAATATAAAGATTCCACTACTTTTTCAATTATATTGCTCTACAGAAGCTACATTGTTTTGAGATTTCTTTTTTAAAGTGGGAACTTATTTGGATTTGAAAATTAAACCTTTTTGTCACCTACCAACGTCTTGAATTGTCAACAATGACCCCATTGTCTATAGAAAATACGTCAGTTGGCAAACCAGCAATATTCCAGGCTCTTATTTTTATTGGGTCACCAAGATTCTTGCTCAAAGAGAAATTCTCAGAACAAGGGATATCTTTCTCCTGAAAAAGAGGGGGAAAAAACCCACAAAATAAAAATTTGTCTTTATTCTGTGTTTCTTTGCATCTTTATTAAATGCCTCCTCAATCCAAAAATGATGATGTGCATTTTCTTTTAAGAGATTGAAATAGGTCATGTGTAAGTAAAAATCTTGGGGATAATAAAACCATACCTTCAATAATTAACTACATTTTCCCACTAAATATTTACTCTCTCCTCAAGTTTTGTAAGATTTGTCCAGTTTTTGGCACATTCATAATGTGGGAGGTTTGTTACATAAAGTTATGACCCAAGAAATTCATACACAGCTGGAAATATCTAATTGTATCTTCTATTACAGCAGTCCAATGCTGATTTGTTACTGTTTAATGCATTTTTAAGTGATTCCAAATCACTTGATTGATGAATTATGGTATTCATATAAGTATGTCGGAAGAGTCCCTTTGCAAACAGCACAATCAACCATCTAATTAACATAAAAATATTTGATGGTTAAGTTACAGAACATTTTACATTACACATAATTGCATTTTAAATTTAATTCTTTCATTTAAAGGCAAAATACAGAAAATGATGAGATTTTAGTTCAGTAACAATCAAGCCTTACAAAATCAATGATGGTCTCTAGTTTTCTGATATCCTACTTTTAAGCGTGGGGGAAATTCGCTGATTTAATTAAATTCAAATCTACAAAATATTGGATCAGCAGAATTGATCCCATTGCTTTACCCATGAGGTTTACTAGGCTCATATAAAATAAATTACAAGGGATTTTTGAAGCCTTTTGCAGCAGCCTCAAAAAACCCAAACATTTATTTAACTCTAAGATAACCTTCTAACCTTGCATAGTTTGCTCCAATCTTTGGTACACTCTTGTCGAAAGCCAGCAGTAAAAGCTCCCAGATATGCTATTACACCAGCTGATATCAGAATATCTCCTGTCAGATTATCATATTCCTCTTGAAGATCATGTGCAGCTTGATTCCATCTATGACAAGCAGATAATACAGAAAAAAGTCATGCTGAAACCTCCACATTAATGATATTGATGTTAAAAATTAACTTGTTAAAAATTACCTTGTTCATTTTAGGTGAGAATAGGTGAAGAATATGAAAACCTCATTTGGAAGAGATTTTCTCTACAATTCTCCCAATGTTGCTGCCCTTATTTTTATGTTACAAACAATTAGGAATATTTCAAGGGCCCAGACATTCTTTAGTGTTACAGTCCTCAGACAGAAATACAGCATTAAAGGCTTAGAGAACTGAATTTCAAATTCTATTTCTACAGTGGTTGTTTTATCTGATATTTGAACTTTAACCTGACCTTGTTTTCTCTCCACCAAGGCCTCCAATCAACTTCTCTGCTCGTTCCAGTTTTTTAGCACACAAATCAACCTGGAATTCTAAACGAGCCTTTTCTTCCGTCTTTTCAGCGAAGGTTTGTTGCAAAGCAGCCAAACGGCCTTCAACTGCTGCAAGTTCTTCTCGTTTCTGATTCAATAGTTCCATTGTCTTTGCCAAGGACTCCTCTGCCACTTTTAAACGTTCTTTTTTGGGTTCAATCTCCTATTCAATCACAACCAATAAACAAATGCTTTCAGTACATTTTTGTATCTTTATTATTAACTAAAACGCTTAGGGTGAATACATGGAGCAAAGGAAGATTCCATAGCACCGAGGGGCAAGGATCAAAACCACACCTTTGACACCCTGTGAAACACTTCCATTCCCTTAATCCATTTGCATAAACCCTCTGCTGCCGAGGAAGCTTTAGCCACCACTTGTGGATCAAACTCTGGATTAGTCAGGTACTCAGTCCGAATCTTCTGCATGACAGCTTCCTGGATAACAAAAGCATTATAGCCCATCAGATCTTGTGGCTGACACTTCAAAATTGAACTGAGTGATTGCCATTTCTCTACACAATGAAATAAGAAAGAACTATTCAGCATTAACTGTTGTAGAAATCACAGCTCATTTGATTTTTTTGATCTTCCTATCATGTTTCATGGTCTTTTTCCGTTTTCATTTTCTAATCCAATCCTTATCCTTTCTAATCACGCATTTGCTGTATCTTCCATGTGGCAGCTCCCTAAGTGCTAAGAGCATTACAGTCACATAGAAGCCTTAATTTACACAGCCCTTTGTGTAAAACACACCAATTTCAATATTTGCTATCTCCTTCTCAATACACAACTTTGGGGATCACTATAAAAATTCATTTCTCCTAATGTAATGCAAAATTTAACTGTTTGTGCCTACTTTTGGGGATCAGTTTTATAAAGGGTAAAGCATATTCTATTAAGGACAAAGCATATTCCATTTCCAGTGAATTCAGCAAAGAGCACAAATCACACTCTTGGATAGCAAGACCTTTGGGAGAAACGATCATATTTGAAAGGTTATATAGCTAGCACATTTCTGCATTTATTGTATATCTTTCAGTATAATTAACAAAATATTACCCATTTTGTCATCATTCATTCAATCAAAATAATACAATTAGAAAAAGATGTTAAGAAAGGCAGCAATGGGCAGTCAATTATAAAAAGAAGTTTATAATGCTGAATGACTATCTAGAAAAACTAGCAAAAGAAAAAGGCATAGCAAGGGTGGATGTGGATCAAACGTCCACTGGTTCCACCAAAAAACCCCAATCAACTCCCAAAACACAATATGTGAAATGAGGCTAAGAGGACACAGGTTCAGAATAAACTAATTGAATTTGGACAAATGATCTCTCCACTATAGTATCTTCTCATTTTCTTTTTCTTCCCCTGCAAGAAAGTGTCTGCATGGTAAAAATTACTGAAAAAGCCTTACTGGAATGGGTTTCTCGGAACAGGCTTTCAACTCCTTTAAGAAATTGATGTTGCCCAGCATTTTCTGGCTCGCAGACCAATAATCCAAAATCTACAAAACATAGTAGGAAATACCTTTTCAGGCTTTAAAACAAATACACATACAAAAAATTACAAACCTCTTTTAATCAAAACTCATTAATATTTAATAATGATAACTTGGTATCTCCTTGAGAAGCCAATAAAGCAGAAAGTCTGTCAGATCAAACATTTCCTTCCAATCATACTTAAAGCCAAAAAGTAAACAGTGCCTCAGGGAAGTTATGTATTATCTATCCTCAAGAAATTAGTAAAGCAAATTAAATTTGGCACATTACAAAATTTGGAAAATAAGGAATTCTGAAAGTTTTCAGTAAAATCCTGGGTAGAGGCTATAAGTACTTGACTACTTTAATGGACCATGGGTTATCTTGTATTTTGGATAAGTGTTGAGAAGAACATGAATTAAATTTTTATTTCAGAGAATTGTCTGCCATTTTACCTTGCCTCCAGATCCTGAAGGATCTAAAATTCTTTCAGGTTTTTTTTCTCTTATGACACAGACAGCAGCCATGACAAGTTTGACACCAGACGGAGGATTTTTCATTGTCTTGACAACTGCTATATCAGAAGGCTACAATAAAAAATACATGTAAAAAAATTATGACAAGTATTATGTCTCAGCACCCAATAAATGAACTGACAGAAAAAAAGAGGAATTATAACACCATTGCCAATGAACAAGTGGTACTAGAGGACTTTTAGAAGGGATGATACAGTGTTACCATCACGATTAACAATATCCGTCAATATCCCTTATGCAGGGATAAAAACTAAATAAATGCTAATAAACAGTAAACTAATGATTAAATAAAATTATGTTTTAAAAATTCCAGGTCAGAATATTTTTTATACACTTCTGTGTCATCTAAGTTATCTCATATTCTTCTAAATTCCTAGTTCATTTTAGAGAGTTAAACAACACTTTCAAATGCCGAAATTTAGATCAGCTTGCCTTCAAAGTGTCAAGAGCACCAATTGCAGCCTCCATGACAGGTATTGCCTCTGCCAGGTCACTCTCACATTCATTTTTCAGTGCCTGAGCTTCTTCAGCTTTTGCTGTAGCAAATTCTTCATCCACTTTTATAATTTTTCTTTTTTCTTCTACTTCTGCAGATTCTACTTCTATAGTCTAAAGAAAAAACATGAGTGAGCTTTATATGGTACCATGAATGGTCAAATAAATTGAAATTAGCTACTACAGGACTCATGGAATAGTGTAAAACATAAAGAGAATATTGAAGTTTTAAAATATTTTAACATAATTTCAATTTATGTTAAGGGAAAAATTTCTTAGCATATTGCAACATCGTGGAGTTTCAACAGTAGATAAACTGCATGGTATCAGATTACTCTCAATAAAAGCTATTTAAAATATGTTTGAAGTTCAGGAGACAAGAAACTCTTCATGTTTGTGCATCAGGCTGTAACTAAAAATGACTAGCTTTTATAGGGAGTTTTCATAGCTTCACAGCCTTTAACATTGATTATTGAAATTTATTTTCTTTTCAGGGATAAGTCAAGCCTTTATCCAACTCCCTTTGCAGTTCTAGGGAAGTGAGATTTAGTTTTCTTAGAGGTAGAAGAGGTATCACTAAACACTTAGGAATCAGAAACAAGTGCATAACATGTCAATTAAATCATGCTTTTTTGGTGATGCAACAGTCACGTTTTACAAGACAAGTATGTGTGTATTTTCATATAACAGAATTCTCAAAACACCCAAGATTTCCGATCCTAAATCCCACTAAATTCCCATGAAATTAACTGGGTTTAGGGTCCTTTTATAAATCAAACATATAATCCCTGTGCATGCAAAGACAGACTGTGCAAAACTGTTCTTGTTTATTTTGTCATAGCTGGGCATATGGAAAAACTATTTGAGGTTTTCACATTGTTTGTGAATCAACTTGGGAAACCTGATTTAACCACTATAAGCATGAAAGTTCCTCTAACATTCTTCAGCATGGAGCTTAGGCAAGGACTGTATATCCAGAGAATGTATTTTATCTAAAGAATGAAATTTTCTTTCTGTTCTAAGGATATAAACATAAATAGCAAGTTTCACAATACTGGAAACCTCTGTAAACAAGAAGTGAGCTCAAAAACCTCAACTCTTACTTTCTGAAAGTCACACATCAATGAAATAAGACACATGTTTACATTAAAAGCCACAAAGCTGTATTTGTACAACTCTACCTTCATCATGCTTGCATTTTCCACTTTAGCCTCTTCCAGTTTGGGCTGTAGCTCAATTAATTCTTCTTTCATCCTACCAACCTAGGCATATGCAAAAGAATCAGGTGGGATCAGAAGGGTCAAGCACAATTTCCAACAATTTTTTTAAGACCTAGATTTTCCCTAATGACTAATTTATTGATAGAAAGATGTAACATTCCGTTTCAAATTAAAACATTTCCAAGACTTATTTTTATCTCCTACTTACAATGTCTAATTTTAAGAACTATGCTCACTTACAGTCCCCTGTTAACCACCAAGGAAAGGGAAGCTCTGTTCATATCTACCTAACAATATATGCTTAGAGATGGCCTCTAGCATAAGTTCTGTGATTGTAGGAAAGAATAGGCGAAATACATTTCTTAGTTTTACTGTTGCAGATTGAGCGAAACAAAACCCGAAGTAACACTTTTGACTGACTTCTCCAGAAAAAACCCTGCATTTGACAAATATTTTCCATTTTCAGTTCCATATTTGTCCTAACTCACCTGTGACTCAGCAAAAGCTAGTTTATCTAGTCCATTCACATATTTCTTCTTGGCTTTCATTACGCTGTCTCGTTTCTCAGTAAGAAGTCTCTGAAATGCAGCAATAAGCTCAAGATAAGAAGTAGGAGTAACATAATTATGGCGTCCCAGACTTTGTAAGAACCTATTAAAAAAGAAATAAAAGAAAGAGTAACTTTAAATTTTGATTTATTTTTTGATTTATTTTCTTAGTTTAATGTTAGCAAAGTGATGTAACTGTTTGATAGGAGTTAACAATTTCAACAGACTTATATCCTTGCTATGGAGGCAAATAGTTGTGTTAACTTTTAATACATAAATGAGTAATAATGAAACTCAATCACCTACTATTTTATGATTGTTTGGAAAAGCAATAGACTAACCTTTCAGAGAGTGACAAAACTGAAGTATGAAAGTATTTACAGATGGGCACAACTCCTTCACGCTCGATGTCTGTGAGCTGAAGTGTTTCTAAGAACTTACTAGCCACACGTTCAAGGGCATCTTCAGGCCATGGCTGAGGGAGAAGTGAGGAGGGAAGAATTTGTAAAATTCAACTGTTAGCAGTCTTCAAACGTCAAAATCAGTTTTTACCATTCAAACCACCAGAATGAGACACACTAGTCCCAGGTGTGCTACAAGAACAATGAACTGATTTAAAGGTCGATTAGCTCAGGCAGCAAGGTCACCACCCATGCAATATTTTCTGGCAACTCCTGGCTGGTCTTCTAGTTCAAAGCTACACATTAACATTCCATCTAAACAGTTCTGTGTCTATTTCATCCTTTGGCAGAAAAATTCACTGACATCAGCACGAGGCCAAGTTATAGAGCTAACTGTGCTTAATTGAGAGCAATACTGCTTACACCAATACTGCTTCTCCAAGTTCTATTCTGCTATCAAAGATCTACTGATAAGCAACAGGATTTGTATTTGCTAGTCATTCCTATAATGGATGGAAGGAATAATATATAATTACCTGCTTAATAAGCAGCCACAATTAAGATCATTTTACAGTCACAATGAAATGTTTTCTCTAGTCCTTTAAAACATACACATTATGTAATAAAATTACAAATTGCCATCATCAAACTAAGACTATTCACACTTCAGAAATTTACAGCAAAAAAATTTAACTTTATTTAGTTGTAGAAATGTTGAGATCACACATCAAAGAGCTCCCAAAATATTACAGAAAAGGTCTATGGAATTTTAAAATTTTGAAAAACAACGAGTACTTCTACAAGGAAGACAAAAGAAAATCTGATGGCACTTAGAAATACAGAGTGTTAGAAAACTGAAGCAGATTTTTGAGGAAATAATGTAAGTATTTTCCCATACCTGGAACCAATCAATAGTACAGCAGTTGATGAGTGATGGAAACTGTCTCAGACGATTGCGGAAAGCATCTCCAATTGGGCTGAATGCCACCACAATATGGAGATTTTCTTTGCAGAGGTTCACAAAAAGTGCAAACAAGGCCAAGGGACTGAGTTCTTCACCTTTATCACCAGCCTGAACTGCTGCACGAACACCCTTAGGAATAATACATAGCATAAAAAATGTTATATAAATTGTCATTAAGCACATCTGAAGTCCTGTAGCAATTCTGTTAATGGTAGCATCACCAGGAAATAAAATTTTTTAGTGGAAATGAAACAGGCAAAATAAAGTAGAAAGCCAGAACAAGTAGCAAATACTGTTAGAGAACAGGATTGCACTATTTATCTGTGGCCCTGACAACTCAGTCTAGAAATGATCATCTGCTGCTCTGAGCAACTGAGAGTAAATCATAACAATATAGTAAAAGAAGAATTCTTTTAAGGGAGCAGATTTAAATGAGTAAAAACCAACTTTGGTCCAGCTGCTCATTGTGGATAGCTACCAAGTTCCAGCATACACCCACTGAATATGTTCACACAAACTGTAAAATTGGAAAAGAGCCAAATTATTTTAATATTTTCACTATGTACCTGGCAAGAATGAAATACTAAAAGACAAAGATCACAAGAATTATAATCTAACTTCTTTGAAAGATACACAAATCCAGGTATCAACATGCTCCATAACTTAAGTGCAAAAAAACCATGTAGTAACATCTATCAAGTGATACAGATATTGCAATAAAGAAAATTTGTGTGTGTACTAAGAACCACTTTGAAAGTCAACTAGAAGCATACTTAAGTAATTTATTAAAAGCACCACAGAGATAGGAAGACAGCACAGCATACATTTCCAAATATTGTTTGCTAACATTAAGTTTCCAACTTGATGTATAAAGATTGATGCCCCTCCCTCCCAAATTGTGACTGCTATTGTGAAAATCCCAGTCTGATTTCAGTTAATTTTTTTTTTAAATTTGCCTGAGTACATTGCATCATTACTTCTAATCCTAGATTCATGGAGCACCTTTGCCCACCTCATCTCTGAGTAGAAGTGTCAGAACACTGAAATTCTGCCTAACAATGCCCTAGTGCCTCAGACAGTAGGAGTCTATTGAGAAAGGCAGGCCATGTTTTCTAATAAAAACATCACATCTTCGCACTTCACTGATTAAGGAAAACATTATGATGTACGTTCTTCTCCTATACAATATCCTACAAAAATAACTACAGCCATAGGGTATTTGTGGACAACCCAAGTTCTCTACTTGCACAACTTAATGTGTTTGTGAACAGAGTGCTAGGTCAGAATTAAAGCTTGTAGCTGGCATAAGCTACTGCATAAGTTTACTAATAACTGGTTTATTTTTCTAAGGTCTCAAAAAGAAGTCACAGAATTACGTGCAAATATACAAAAGCCACATTTCACACTGAACTGTCCAAGTAGATTAAAAGGGAGGTGAAATTAAAGAGAGTTTCTAAAGATACCTCTACAATTTCTTGTTTTTCATCTGCTGGAAAAAGATTGGGTACCTCCCCTGTGTTGAGGAGACTGTCAACATCTTCTAAAAAGCTTTCTTCTTTAATTTGTGCATCTGTGATTAGAAATACAGTTTTCAAGCCTTTTACACCTGCATTCTTCAGAAGTCTCTGAAAATGCAAGACAGTTAAAATTGTACATTCCAAAATATCCTTCCTCAAAATTAAGTCAAAATGTAGACAGGTTATTAATACTCACTTTCAGATCTTCTCTCCACTCGTTTGTACCATAGGTCTTAGAAATCTCTGGTTGAAAAACACACATTCTTGCCATGAACGCTGCCAGGCGAGTCAGAGACTGCCGTCCACTTCCTCCCATTCCAACCAGCAGAGCATTCCCCCCTGACTGCTTCAGAATGCGGCTTAATCGAGACAAGTGTTCCAACATGTACCTGCATTGGGAATGTGTTGATTACAACAAGAGAAGAAATACCTGTACATTTATGCACCTATAAACCTGGGAAACAAATCAAGGAGTAGCATCCCCAAAACAAATCTCTGAATGCAGGGTGGGGCAGGGTAGAGAGGAAGAGGAAGAAAGAGAGTGGGCATGAACCACAAAATAAAGTAAAACTTACAATTCTTCTATTTTACAAATATCAGTATTTAGCTAAATTACTACAAATTACTAAAAGGAATGTGCAGAGATAAGAACAGGAGCACTATAAGGATAAATGTCTTAAAGGCAAAGAAAAACATTAATTCTCTACTTCAAGATCACAGCAGTATTACCAGTTTTAACTTTCTTGAAGTATAGCAACCTAAACAGCTTTTTAAAGTAACCACTGGGAGAACATGGTTTTTATCAACAAACATTTCCCTCCCCTCTACCTCTGACAGTGATTTATAACTTATGTGTGGAATTGACGTTGGAACATCCTCAGGAAGCAGTATCTGCACATTACTGAGAGTCCTTGTCAAAACTCAAGCCTGATTTATCTCAGAATATGCAGCAAGGCCTATAGGAGCTCACCTGCTTAGGCATAGGACATGGGGTAATTAAAGCAAGCTGAGCAGCTATCAAAAGCGGTCTCAAAAAAACTTCCAAGCATTTCAAGAAAGATAAACTCTGTTTATTTTTATTGGTTAGATAAATAAAGGAAACAAATTCAGATGTTATCTATGAGATTGAACTTTAAGGCTACAGTCAAACATGCTCTCCTGGCTGCTGTTCAGTGAGGTCACTGCAATATTGCTTCTATACCCAGGAAGTGGCCTGTGATCAGAGGCTGCCAGCTCTTCAAAGTCCCAGCCTAGCAGTATATACAGGCACTCACAAATCCAGCTTGGCAAAATGACCTAGACTAAAATAAGCTGATATTAGAAGTGTTTTAAGTAATCCTAATCACCTTCACGAAATACTTATGTGTCAAGCCACCCTGGCAAATATAAAGGGGCAGTAATCTCTAGCAACAGGGAGGAGGAAGGAGTTTGACCTCCTAATCTCTCTCGGTTGTAGCTCTGCATGATCACAAGTTAAGGTAACAATAATGCCTTGCAGAGTCTAAAATTTCACGGGATTAGCTGCAGCACCAGCTGTGCTGAGTAACAACGAAGTAGACAGACAGCTATGATTGTGAACATCTCACTCTTGGGATGCTTGTCCTTGGGAAATGAAAGTCCAGTGACATCCATCTTCACTGGTGACAGAGGCCTGTGAGAAGTACAGCAACTACCTGAGGCAGTGCACAATGTTTCCATAACAACTAAGACAAATATTCAAAGCCGCTTAAGAGAAAAGCTTCTTATTATTTACTTTCAGATAGGGAGAGGCATAAGAGAAAAATCAGTTTGCTTCCATCCAAAAAGGTGTTACACCACAAACACTTTTAAGGATGCATGAAGGGGAGGAGATATACCAAAAACCACAGTCCACAAAATTGAATATACTGAATTACCAACTACTGCTTAAAGCTCTTAATAACACAGATCATAAACACCTGAAAACGACAAGATTCATTCTTGTTTTCTGGGTTTGATTATATTCATCCAGACACTGCTCCACAACATCACTGAACTCCTCAATGCTTGGAACCTCAACATAAAGTCTTTCGTCTCCCTCAAGTTCTGGAACCATGTAGTCACCAAAACACAAACTTCTCATGTCTTCTTCTGTTACCTATGGTAAATATTCAACAAATTATGAAGTCAAGTTTAATATTTAATGAATGTATTCCTCATTGGAACTTTAGAAAACAAAGGAGAATTTAGACAAATACCCCAGACAAAAGAATAAGCACTCCAAAATATTTTGACTCACAAACAACACCCCCCTCAAAATTATGTTTCCTGCGTTGAACTATACACTTATTCTTAATTTGTTCTGGGAAAACAACTGGCTCAAATAGCCACTAACCGTCTCATAATCATGACCTTCAGATTACACCAAATTCATACAGATGTATATTATGAAATGGACAACTAAGACCACAAAGTTATTTCTTCTATACTTCAATGAAATTACAAGGGACATAAAAAACAACAGAAAAAAGGAAGACAAGGCATAAAATATAACACAACTATACAGGATTTTGGATAGTAAAATTTAATAACAATAACAGGATGCAGATGCCCAAATTTCTTTTAAGGAAAATTAGTAAGTTTACTCACATTTTAAATGTAATATTTTTTGAATAGAATTTTGAATAGAATTGAATAGAAATACAACAGTTAAACCCTCCCAAACAATTTCCATTTCTACATTTTTTCCTCATTAAGCCATTTTGCCAAATTCAACTCAAACTTTCATGCACATTTGAATCAGAATTCCACCTATGATTAAATTTCTAGTCCTAAATTTGCAATAAGGGAATTATTTTGCAACAGGTTAAACATGATACTCACAGGGGATGATCCTTCCTTCAGGTGTGCAAAAACTTTATCGAATGCTTCTCTGAAATGTTCTTTCACAATATCTTTCACTAGATTGAACAACCAGGCTCTGTCATCATCTTCCACCAGACGGTCATAGAAGACCCGAAACACCTCGTGCACGAACAGCCGAATCATCACATGTTTGTTTTCAACTGCACTTTTCTTAATGAGCAAACAGCCATGGATAACCCGTGAAAAGTCACGCAGGTTGAAGGTATAATGAGATTTGGCTGGTGTGGGCAAAAGATTTTTGATGGCTTTCTTATACACCTTCAGACAAAAAGAACAGAGAACAAAATTTAAAAAAAATTAACACTGACTGCATTATTACCATAACTCCTAAATGTCTTCTAAAATGTTATTTCTCAAAAAAATCCCTTCACACTACATTATTGTAGAGCCAAAGGAATATTAATGAACAAATTGAAGGAAACTTCCATTAAGGTATTTGCCTCTTACCTCTAAAGTGGCAGTGACAATTTGATTTCCAATTGTTAAGAAGTCAAAAGGGAAGTCATTAGTCCTTAGGTAAAGAGCCACTACGGTAGAGAAGATGCGCGTCATTGTTTCATCACTGAAAGAATTGATGGTGCAAATGCTGAAGTGCCGCAGGAACCGAGGGGTGACAGGATTCCTCCCACCGCCTGGAGGCCCCATAGCTGCCACTAACTGTATGTCAACAAGGGTGATTTTAGAGGTGTCCTTAAAATCATACCTTCAAAATAAAATGCCATGTGACATTTAGATATGGATACAACACATTTGTTACACCTTCAATGCAGCTGTATGACAGACTACTCTCTGCATGCATAAAAAAGTATTTAAAAATATTTTTTAAAATAATAGGCATTACATAATACAACATGTATTTCTATAAATTTTATATTTTTAAAAACAAACAATCCCTCCTCCCTAAAAAAACAAAAAACAACTAGTCCTGTAACTGTGTACCAGTTAATCTTAACATACCATTTGCTGGCCCAAAAAAAAGATTGATTGTTTAAATTGCACTCCATAAAACCTGATATGAAATTTTGACATGAGTATTAAAAGTGTAACTTGTCAAGATATATTATCTCTATTTAAGAGCAACAGATATTTGAGCAGTGCCTGGAATCACAAGAGTAGCTGTATTTGAGAAGTGCCTGGAACTGTAGAATGATCCAGACTCAGGAAAACACCTGCTCCAGTCTTCCAATCTAAGCAAAGCCAAAAACCTCAAAAGCAGGGAAGACTCTCAACTTATTTTATTTCATGCCTATTATCAGATCTGATTTCATTGTGAATTTAAAAAAAATATTTTGAGATCTTGTTAAAAAACTTTTAATGACTAACAGAATAATGGATAATAGGGAAAACTAACATAAGAAATAAAATCAGAAGTTTTATATAACTGGATATATATAGATGTGTACAGAAAGCTGCCCACTCTAAGGAGGAAGAGAAAGAAAAAGAACAAGAAACTGCACTGGAAAAAAAACTAAAATAGTAAAGGCATAAATGATTCATTTTATTTAATGTATACTAACTCTGCAAAAGTTTAGCAATAGAACATTCTAAAAAACTTAAACCAAATTTGATCATCAATTTCCCAAACTGAGAAGTCCTTAGAAAGTAATATACAAGTTGCTTCAAGTTTAAAAAATGGATTTTTATATAAACTAAATCTACCTTAACATTTACAAACCACTTCAAAAAAGTTTTGAAAATAAAATTCTAAGGAATAAATAAGTATAACAGCAAATACAGCAACAAAAAATTTCAGTTGTGTTTCCAATAATTACCAAAATCCATGGTCAAAGAACTGTCTCAGAAGTTCTATAGGAGGCTGTGCCCCATACTTCTCCAAAGCAGGCATATTCATATCATCTACAAAAATAATGCATTTTTTTCCCATTGGAGGGCCAAAGACTCCTTTGCGCCTCTTGTCCAGCCTGGCCATAATAATGTTCTGCAATGCAAACAGGATCATTCAGAACACAGATTAAATATTCATATCCACAATCTCCTTGAGACATAAATGATCTGTTCTACTAACCTGGGTCTGATTGGCACTTGTTCGAGCTGAAAAATTAATGAAGAAGGGGAAGTAGCGCTCCTTTTCCAAGTTGTTCATTAACTTGTCCTTGACATACACAGATTTCCCAGTTCCTGTTGGTCCCACTAGAAGCAGTGGTCTTCACAAAGAGAGAAATAAAGCACATAGACTGCAGAAACCTAACACTGTAAACTAAATGCAGCTGGAAGTCCAAGGTTTTACTAACTGGCCCTTCTTTTTCTACCTCTAAAAACATTAGCTGCCTAAAGAAGAAACCAGAGTGTTCTAATGCATTCATTAAACCCTCTCATAATTTTAGTTTGCTTCCACCACCAAGAAAATGGGAGGGGAAATAAACATTTCTCATTCCCTCATTCTACTGGTGTTGAAGTATATGAACACATGGGAGTTAAAGCTCTTGTGATAGGTCTTGCATTGATTCAAACTTCATAAATCTTTCAGCCTTGGAACCTGAGGCTGGTTTTTATTTCATTCTCTTATATGATCTGATCATGGCTAATATAACTGATTTTGATAGGATTAATCAAAGAAAATAAATTAAAATATGTATTTAATTGCCAAAGTAGAAAGAGGATGCAAAAAATTTTGGGCTGTCCTAACATCATCATCAGAATGAGAATACAAAAGTTAGACTATAATAAGGTTTCATAAAAAAAAATAAAACCAGACTGCTGGGCAAATTTTTTTGTTTGTAGTAAACATCTGTTTTAAAACGGCCGAATAAACTGAGGGTTTGATACAAACAATGAACTCAAAAAAAAGGAGATATTTCTACCTATGATCAAATTTCACTTTAGAAATTTGTAGTGAAGCAACTTACTTTCCATGGGTAATGAACAGGTCTAGCAAATAGGTATAGCGAACTGTATCCATGGTTGGGACTATAATATCTTGAATCTTCACATTTTTATCGCTGTAACTAATTTGTTCAATAAAGTCATTCCAGTGAGCCCAACCTACTTTGACTTTGAGCTAGGAAGAAGCACAGATGTAGAACAGACTGGTGTTATATATATGAAGGGTTTTCTCTACTACCTCACTTTCAAAAATTAAAATAATGGATTTTAATAAATTAATGAATATTTGATGTTTCAAAAGATCACACATTTCATTTGTTTTACCTCACTAATGAAGTATTAAAGTACATACCTAAACTTAGAATCCTTTCTTTTCTTTAAAATTTTGTTCAGTGAAAACAAACAAAAAAACCCACACACAGAGAAAACCACAACAACAAACCAAGAGAAGAACATTTCTAATAGACACTACAAACAAAAATTGTAACATAAGCAAACCGCCTATGGGCTTAATATTCTGCTTTCCTTCTGAACAGTCCACATTATTCCTTCTATACAAAAGCAGTTTTGAATCTGCCAACTGAGCTTGAGTTACAGAAGAACTATACTGTGGCGGTATTACAAATATAACTGAAATGTACATCTCGGTATTTCATTAAAAAAATGGTCAGTACACTGGTATTTGAAAAGGAAATAAAAATGCATTGTAGGATTTAATCCAACCAACACTCTACAACATCCAACGGGCTTCAAAAAGTTAAAATACCCACCTGGCTGCATTTTCCTTCTATTATGACAGTAATAATCTATTTAGTGGATGCAGAAGCCAATCCTACCTCATACACGTAGTCATAGACCAAGCCTTTCTCTTCCAAAGGACACTCCCACTTTCCCAAACTCTCTGGTACAGGATTTGTTTTAGATTTTCCAGACAAAGTTTCCCTCAAGAAATTATCAAAAATTGTCCTGCTGTCACCATCACAAGTCCCACCAATGGACCAGATTGTGGCAAAAGCAAAACAACCCTGCAAGAACAAAAAAATTAGTAACTGTCTCATAAATTGACATATTACACAAACCTTGTACAGTCTGATTAGCGAACATAATTCTAAAAAATATTGTTAAGCAGAGAGATGTTAGAAATTGCCCTTCAATATCCCTGGCCTAAAGAGATTTAGAAATCTGACTATAGACAGAGCACACAAAAAAGTCTTACTCAAGGACAGAGAAAGAGAAAGAGAAAGAGAGAGAGATAACAAAAAATAAAGGCCACTGACTACAGCAGTATGTCACAGGACAAAGCCTGAGAAGAGTTCTAATGACAAACCAGGATCTAGGAATTTTATAATTCAATTTTAAATAACTACTTTCATATTCTATTTTCTTCAGTTTTTCATAAGAACAATCATATAAGGTCAGACAGAGGATTCAGCTAATATAACTGTCAGAAAACCTTCTCCCAAGGAAGTGTTGCTCAAACAAACAAGCCAATCGGTGTTGCATGAATATTTATTTCCTTTAAGAGAAATACGACACTTTGCTTCAGCTAACTTCTTGGTTACTTAAAAAGCACATTTAATAAAAACACTATCCCAATTAATTGGAAAAATAGGAGAATTTTTAATCATATTTGTCACTTTTAAGACTTCCATCTCATCTGGGCACCTCCAGAGTGTGGGGAGAGAGAGCAAGGAGGTAGTAAAATTGTTTCACGTCTCTCATTCACAAATTAAAGTTACTTTGATTAGTACAATTGTTTTGAAAACCAGCACATACAGAAATAAATATACATTTCACTACATGTTAAAAAACCAACCATAATCCAGGCACGGATGCTTTTGTTGGTGGGATCTTCTTGCACAGCTGGACAAATCAACATTTCAAAAATCCGTGTGAGAGCTACTACAACATTGATATCACTTGTAGGTACCAGTTCCTAAGAGATTCAAAAGGTTGGACGTCATACTTTACATCTTTAGCTAATTTATCTTTTGGAGATAAATTAATTAGATCACTAGCTAATTCTGAACACATATTAGAAGGCAAGGTATACACTGACTTTTACCCAAAAGATCATTTGCCCCCTTCAATCATTGAAATGTCAAGACCTTTAGCTTGTTAACCATGTTCATGGCTACCACGTGACCACTACAATTATACATCTTAAACCAAACCAAAACCCACAGAAGTAACTGCAGCAAAACATGAGCAAAATTCTAAGCACTGCCACACTGAGCTTGCAAGGAACTACAACCTTCCCCTAAAACTTAAAAAAGCACTTCCTTATACAACACGAGATCTTTAAAGAAAAAAAATGTACAAAATTCTCTCGGGAATACTTTTTAATCAGTGTTTTAAATACAAACTGTACTTTCAAAAATAAGAAGATGAAAACGATGATCAAGTTTCAAGTCTTAGCTGACATTCTCATTTTAACTTTCCAAACTGGTCCCAAGAGCCACATATTCATTCCAACTGTGCTTTTCATGAGAGAACAGTCACTTCCTACCAAGGGTAACAGAATGGACATAGCCACTAACTACTGCAGGAAAAAATGTCAAATAATACCTTGCACTGTTTCTGACGGACTCTTAATGCTGGCGGTACCAACCAATCAAAAAGTCCCTGCAGAAGAGCTTGATGTTCCTTTGAGTTCAGAGGTTCAGGCAGTTTACTCAGCCAAGAGGTAACAAGTGGCCTCCAGCCCAGCTGAGAAGGTTCCAAATAAATCATGCCACAACGACTGACCGTAGCAGGCTAAGGAAAAATGGTAAACTCATTTTATTGTGCATTTAATGTACTGAATTTTGTTTCATATTTTCACTAAATACAAAACTTACTGATGCCTGGGAAAGATCCATTGTTTCAAAAATAAGAGTCATCTGAGGGGACATTTGGATGACTTCCCCACTCATCAAACAAAGCTTGAAAGATAAAAAAATAACATGCAAGGTTAGAAAAAAAAAAATTATTGTAAATTACACTTCCTATCTCAGGAGAGTTCTGTATGAAAATTGGCAAAACCAAGTAAAATCAAAGGTAAGGTCAACTAGATAAAATGTTGAACCACTTGTAGCAATAGATTTTTATCAAGTTTTAGCTAAATTCTTCACTTAAACCATAGCACTCCATAGTAACTTACCAGTAGGTTCATTACAATCAATCTTGCATTTAACAGGATAAAGAAAAGAAGAAAGGACAAAAGATATCTGCAGATATTGTTGCTAATGCTGAAGCATTCCAGCCAGAGAAACACTACCCTCTCATATTAAAGTAAGAGTCCAGCTTGAGTATTTTGAAACATTATCATCCAGAACTTAAAAGTCCCAATGTTGTCTCTCATTTTTATATTTGCTTTGAGATTCCTAGGGCCCATTTACAAAAGTGGTGTTACAATTTTGACTGCAGAAGCCATTATTTTGAAAATGCAAACCTTTGTGTCTTGGGATTATTTTGAAATGCAAGTGTCTAAGTTTGTGCAGGCTTAGAAATGATGGGGTTTATAATATATAATTAATTGCAATTTCTGATGTTTAAATTTCAATTATTTATGTTAGAAAATTACATTATGACATCAGGAAATACTATAGAATTCATGTCTTTCAGCAATGAGTTGATTTTGTGATTATGATTCCAATAAAGTAAAACAAAACAACCAAAAAAACCCCAATCAAAAACCACCAAAAAAAACCCTTACGACTTGTCACCAATGCCACCTTGCACTTGCTCTTTTCAAAAGTCAGGCACTGCAGCTTGTATTTGTGGTTTTACATGTAGGAGGGTATTTGCAAAATGTCACACAATTATATTCAAGCATTTATTTCACTGACTGATACCTTTTTGTTGTCATCCAGAACTGTGTTCATGCTTTCTATCCACAGTGTATCGATGGGGCCATCGAAGATGACCCATTTGCGCTCGGGGGTCTCGGACAACGCGAATTCCCTGAAGGTTGTAGCGACTACCCCATCTGTCCACTGACAGGGTACATGTGGGAATGGGGGGCGAGACAAAGAACACAGAGTACAACCTGAACTGCCAGTCACAGAAACCCTTCTCTTTGCTTTCCACTATCCCTCACTTTTAATTATTCTCCTCTTATGCTGCAGAGAGCACATGTAACTTTGGAGTTTCACCGAGGGTCTTAAAACATCAGCAAATTTTAAAATAGATTTTTTTTCACTTGAAAAAAATATTGTAACAAAAAAGATCAGCAATTCATTTTACTGAAACTTAGAAGCATTTCTGCTCTGTCTTGCATCTGTTTCTCTCCAGAGTCACCCTAAGTTTCACTATTTCACATTTACTACTTCATGTCATTCCTTCTCCAAGCCTAAGTTTCACACTTGGGAACTCATGAGTTTATAGATTTTTCTAGATAGTTTTTGCATTACTTTGATTATACTGGTTAAGAACAGACAGAGAAATGAATGCAATTATGTTTGATATGATTTCCTAGCATGGATGCAACTATAAGAGGACAATGACCTTCAAAACGGTACTGGTTTTTTTTGTATATTTAAACCTATATAACCGCATACACACATGGTACTGCATTTTTTATATCTTAATTAAAAACAGACCATAAAAGCATTAGTTAAAATAAAATTTACAGTTGTGTTCTTATCTGTGTTTTAAATCATAAAATTATGAATTCAACAGTTTACTATCCATAATAATAGAAACACAATATACAGGGAACATTATTTTTTAAACATACGTTACCTCATGGGATATCAGATCAAACTGCCCAAAAAGCTGGCCCATAGTGATTGATTTTGGATTCATAGTTCTATAAATGACTTTTTCTTCTTCACCATAACCACGCTCCTTCATAAGAGACAATGTATCTGCCAACACGTGTAGAACTTTGGTCTTCCCAGAAAACGATTCCCCCACCAGCATGAAGCTGTTAGATGGAAAAAAAATCCTGCTATTAACACATTTGTCTTGCAGTTTAGACTTTTACAGCTCACATGAAAGCCAACAGTATCAAACATATGTTTAAAGCTAATT
Organism: Corvus brachyrhynchos; assembly: GCF_000691975.1. Lineage (NCBI taxonomy): Eukaryota > Metazoa > Chordata > Aves > Passeriformes > Corvidae > Corvus > Corvus brachyrhynchos. Next base: position 4,960,285 of record NW_008237878.1, read on the forward strand.
TTCACCTAATTTTCAAAAAGTGAAGCAAGTAAATTTTCTTTGTATGTATAAAACATCTTTTCCACAAACCTAGTTTATTTGCACATGCAAATCTGATTGCATGATGTCTTATGGAGAGAATTAATTTATGAACTGAATATTAACCATCATATGGCTAATGTCATATTGTACCTATTTTCTGCACACAGTTGCTATTCTGTAATAAAAGCTAGGAATAAAATGGCACAGATCTGACAACCAATATTTTAATACAAATCAGCTTTTACAGTCCTAAGTTTTCACCATACTGGTATCAGCACCTAAAATCATTATACATATGAGAGTACTTCTGATATCAGAAAGAGTACAATTCCCCAGACATACATCCACAAGAATTTTGGAACAGGCAAAAGCAGTATCAGTAATCAATTGTTCCAATACAAAGAGGAGTATTTTGGCACCCTCAAAACCTTCTATAACTTCATATAAATTATTGCTACAGTATAAGTCAGAATTACAACAGATAGTGCGGTGATGAGAATCTTACCCATGTCTAACAATCATCATTTCATATGTCTGTATCATTTTCTGCATAAAAGTTTCTACAGGTTGGACATTATGTCGAGTGCAACATTCATTGGCACATTCCAGAAAATCCTAAAATCAAAACAAATCATAATCTTATTCTTGCTACAATTTAAATTACTGTTCTGCACTACAGTAGAAGAGTTTGTGCTTATCAGTAAGGGTTTCAAATTAATTAGTAAGTGAAATATTATTAGTCAGAATATAGCAAACTTCCTGCGGGGAAAAAAAACGCTTTTGTACCTCGTGCTAGAACAGGATTTAACTACAATTTTTATCTTGAGTAGAAGGTGTATCACCCTCAGGAAACCAGAAGTGTGCTTTGGAACCACACACTTTTATCAAGATTGCAGTATTTACTTAAAACTTAAAAGTTAATCCAATTTGTTTTTCCAACATACTTATCCTTCTTTCCAGCCATCCTCCTACAAAGGATGCTTTAAGTGTTGCTATAAATAAAATACAAGCACAAAGCTTAATCTCATTTAATTATGTCAAAAAATTAAGAAAGAAATCAGAAAGCCTAAAATTTGGCAAATGTGCAGGTCAATTCCCAATCTGTAAGGCACAACCCTTCAGAATGTAAGGGAACTCAGATGTGGATTATATTCAGCAGAGATAAAGAATTCCCTTTGCTACAAAGTTTCATTGCAAGCATTCAGCAATTTTCCTCATCTTGAAATACCTCACTGCATTAATTGCACTTGATTAAAAAGCAAATCACCACAAAACAATCAATGATCATGACCAAGGAAAAATTACAAGACTACTTACATTGTAGTCTGCCTCAGGAAGCTTGATTCCAGGAAATAAATCACTAGTTATACCCATGAACAGAGGTATATCATGTGACAAAAATTTGGGCTCATTCACATCTTTAATTGATCTAAGAAGCTAAAAGAAACAAATATGCATTTTACTGTTCTTATTAAGAGACAAAGCATAAGGTGTTCAGCGACTAAAATAACCTAGTATGTAACAAAGATGAATTCATTAAATGGGGCCTTTGACAAGAACTGTGCGATTCCCAGCACAGCCCTGGAAAATGCAGCATGTATTTTATTATCTTCATTTCACAAACCACAAAACACAGATCAGTGATGTGAGAAGATGGGCTGGAACTGCCTTCAGAACTCAGAATGGCATGCATCTATGAAATTCCTTAAACAAATATTCCCTCGGGAACTCACCAATATATCTTCATCTTCTGTAGGAAATTTTAACTTCAGATTCCCCGCAGCCACCAGCACAGCTTTGACTGCCCGCATGCCATAGTCATAGTGATACTGAGAGGAAAGCTGTTCTGAACATAGTCTGTAGGTCATGACTATCTTCACTGACAGTGACTTAGCATTCAAAAATCCATATGAATAGAGGGAAATTTCTGCTATCAGAGCATAGTTGGGAACCATCATGGCTACTGTTCGGAAAAGAACCTGAAATACACACCCAAAGAAATATCTTTAAATAATTAACTTAGGAATGGAAAGTAATTCAGAACTTTTACAGATGATGGATCAGTATCCATCCCATCACGAAACAGAATTATCAATACTTGCAGCTTATGACTCCCTAGGAAGTTAACCTAAGTGAGCTACCATCAATATCCATCTCAATGTACAATGCAGTGCTGAAAAGACACTGTCCCTCTCAGCTCTTTTCCCTCAGCAGTGTCTCCAGAATACAAAAATGCCATTTGCCCCTTGCACAGATACAGGCAGCAGTAAGGAAGGAAAATGTGGTCTATGGCAGGTGAGAGAATGCACTTCCTTTCTTTAAGCATATGCAGTTGGTGTGCTCCTCATGTGGCACTATCTCTGCTTTCAGTTAGTAAAGCTTCCTTATGGAAACAGCTCATCTGGTCAAAAACAATCATCTCAAAGGTCACAGACACATCTATTTTATTATTTTACCTTCAGATTATCTGGAAGTTCAGAACGTCCTGCATAACCTGGATTCATAGTAATTGCTATGAAACAGTTGGGGTTAAGCTTCAGCTCAGTTCCTTCAAAAATAAATGTTTCTAGCTTTATCTGTATGGCTCTCTGGATGCAAAGGATCTGCTGTGCCACTACAGACAGCACTTCCAGTTCAATGCGATTGAATTCATCAAAACATGCCCAGGCACCTGAGGAAGCCAAACCTTTGAAAAACTGCAAATGAAGAAAGAAACCAATCATATTGCTAACAGAACCTTAGAAGATTCAAAAGAAATTAAGACTGTCATGTTGGAAGTTTAATTAGATTTAAAAAATACAATTATGATAATAATGCTTTAACCTGTTTAGATCATAGATCAGTGATGTACTGAAGAACAAAGTTTTTTCTTGGTTCTAAAGCAAGCTAAATCAGAAGCTCCCAATCCCACGAACTCTTGTTTCTTTCATGTTTTAATTAGCAACTTAATAGGCTTTCATAAAGCACAGAAAATGAAACATGCAGAGAACAGCATATAGCATCCAAGGGTAGCAGAGCACAGGTGCCATATTTATTTGTGTCTGCAAAGTAGGGACCCTAAAATTTTCATGGCTAAAAAAAAAATACAGCATACATTTATTTTCTATTTACCTTTCCCATTGCCAGGTAATCAAGGCCATCAGAGCAGTTAAAGACAACACACTGAACAGCAAGAGCTTTAGCCAAATCTTTGGTGGTCTCCGTTTTACCTGTTCCTGCTGGACCCTCTGGGGCACCACCGAGGTTTAAATAAAAGGCTCCAATCTAAAGCACAGAAATAGTTTATGGAAATTATTTGTACTTCATTCATATGAAATTATTCTGAATGAAAATGGTAAAATTAAATTGCACCTGATAGTTTCATACACTCATTTTATCTAACATAAAAGGTATGGTTTTACTAATTAAAAAGAATCTGAAATATACTTACAGCTGGGAAAAATATGCAAGAGAATTTAATTTTGACCCTAACAGAGTTTAGTTTTATTATTATCATAACCATGATTGGTTACTCAAACTTTATTGTACCCAATCTTTCAGTTCTTGTTTAGATACACCTTTCAAGTTAAATTTGTTGCAGTTACTTGTTGCTACTCCTTGCTCTCTCTGTTTGCCCTTTAATATACTTTTTTCCTCTTTTCTTTTCTTTCCCACACCATCCCCCTTTGTAGCATGTGCATTCCATTGACAATTCCATATTCTCTCCTATATTCTATTGAAGTAGGAGGAAATCTGACAGAAAACAAAAAAGTTGCAGACTTTTAACAAACAGTCCAGTTTGCAGGCTTTAACCAAACAGTTACAGGGCCACGTTTACATTGACTGACAAGTTCTGGGAATACTTTACTAAGACATTGGTGGGCAAAGAACAAGACTTCCATTTGCCAGAATGCCAGGCTTCCACCTGCTGTGCTCTGATTCAAGGTTTGTGAGCCTAAAACCGAAACAGACTAGCAGCTGCATCATCCTCTCACATCAATGTACCTCGATGTCTTGACAAACAGCTACCAAGCATCAGCTACAGCCACACCATGGGTGCCTAGCAAAACTTACTCCAGCAAAGAGACTGCAGTAAATGATAATGAGAAAAGCTGTACCTGAGATGACTTTGGTAACTTTCAATTGTCAGGTTAGCTGAGGTTAAACCAGTACAATAATAAACACCTCTGCCAAGAGCAGAGATACTAACAGGTTGCCAAATTTGTACTACTCTTAGGAACAGTGTGATCACAAGTGCATCCTTCTCCACTTAATTTAGCAGCCACAGAACACCAGAAGAGCACTTTGGGTTCTCATAATCTGTACAGCAATCAAATATTGTCTGGTTTCCCTGTGTGTTTTAAAAAAGCACAGCCACAACAGAACAACCCACTAATGTTTCAGCCACGTTGGCGGGCTGTCCAAATTTGTTGTTATGAGTGATTTTTATGTTTAGCATTCTGTAAAAATTACAAACTTCATTCTAGCAGAAATAGCAGAGTCTGACAATAACCATAAGCCCTAAAAGGACAGCTGCACTGAACAGTGTAAGCAATACTACAGCACAGTAAATACAATTTGCAGCAGCCCAGGAGGGAGCTCATACCAGGGTGCGGTAACACCTGTCTGTGAGAGGAGTGATCACCAGGCGTGGGGAGTTCCCGAGGTATTCGTAGGCATATTTCACATTGCAGTTAATGATGCACACACGAACGTTCTCGTTCTGCCAATAATAGCGCAGCTGTGCAAGCCACTGAAAGTCTGTTTCACTCTGCACACCTGACAAACACAGAGTTGACAGGAATCATAAAAGATGTTGCAGATAACCAGATTTTCTATTATGGTTAAATTTAAAACAGCTTTGAAATTATTAATGTTGATGCTCGTATCCAAATACTCACAAACCCATCTTAGTACTGTGCTGTTTTAGGCAGTAAAATTTGATTGATGAACAATTTTCCATTAACTACGTGTTAAGAAAAATGTTTTAAAATATAATTACCGCTTTCAATCATTTCCTTGATGACATCTCTAGCATGAACATCAATAGTAACCAAGGCACCCAGTGTAGTCCTTGTTTGCTTTGACAATTTTCCTCTCACCAGCTCTACAATATCATTAAGTTGAAGCTGAAGTGTATCATAATAACCCTTTAAGCCCTAGGAGAGAAGAGGTTATATCACAGTTTCAAGTGTTTCAGGCTTCTTCATTCTGACTAAATAGCTTAACAGAGGTTGCTTATTAAGCTACTCTTTTATATTGTCACAGTTTTGCATCAACGTCTCTCTTACCCACAATTATGCATTTATGTCGCAAAGCTACATTTTAAACTATGATTGCTCTACATAAGAATATTCAAGTACTTGAATGAAAAGTATAAATCACTGTACATTAATTTATGGATGTCAAACACACATGCTCATAATTTTTCAAATTTTATTTTGACTGTAAAAAACTGTTTGGTTAAACAAAATTCATCAGCTGAAATGAAACAATAAGAAAGATTTTTTTAAAATTATGCATTACACAGTACCTTGGGTCCATCGCGAAGAACTTCATGTACCTCACTTGTCCAGTACATTTGAGACACACACAACACTACTTGGCCAGGCCACTCCAGAACCCAGAGCTTTCTCTCAGTCTCTAGATATGCCTGAAACAGGTAAATACATTACAGAAACACAGTGTCTGGGTATGTTTATCACAATGTAATACAGAAGCTTATAATGTAATCCTATTAATATTCTTTGCTAAAAGAATACTATTTTCCTATTTGCAATGTCCAAATGGAGCTTTAAATGCTCTTTTCCCCTTAGGTTTACCATTTTTTACCCAATAATTTAAAATATTCTCAGAATTATCCTTCCATATTACAGAAATATTCACAACTTGTTAACTTCATACAAAGAAACATTTTCTGTCTAATGATTTTCTTTTAGGAGGAAGTAAGCATATTACAAATGTCGTATTTCTAATTCATAAGAAACCTGAACTATTACATCAGGTGATATATCCTGTAAAATAGTATTGCTGAGAAACTTTTAGAAGAATTTATATTCAGTGTTAGAGGAAAACGACTTGCTTCTTATTCAAACTAAACTCTAGTGTATATCACTGGCCTATAAATACAAGTCATGTTAACTTGGTCCTGGCCCCATAACTTCATCAACTCCTGTGTTGAGGAAGAATTTTAGAAAGCCAAGAGACAGCCATAAGACAAAGATAGGTGCGACAGATCTTAAATTATCACAAACCCCATACCATTCTTGATCTGGCAATTACATCACGTATAGTCTTCAGCATAATATCTTCTACTTGAATTAACCACTTCTCCACTGCACCTCGAGCTTCAGAAGTAGAAATGTTTGAAATCAGTTGTACATGCTCGCCTTCAGAACTACACATTCCTTTAATATCCAAATTGCGAAGGAAATCCAGTTTAGCAATGCCTTCAAAACACTTCTTCAAGTGAGGCTGAACTCTAAGAGGATCCTTAGTCTCCGACAGGATCTCCAACATTTCATCATTAGACAAGAAAAAGAAGCTAAAAAATTAGAAAAAAAAAAAAAAAGGAAATACAACTGCATTATCAAGCTATTTTTAAGACTGAACTTATTCACAACAAAAAAACCATTCAGAATCTGTGGGTTTTAAATAACCAAAGCTCATCATACCGGGGAAAGAAGAGACGTTTTTTCTCAAGGTAAGCATTAAGCCCTTTCATGATTTTGTCAAGAAGCTCATTACAGGTCTGAAGCTTCTCTGTTAATCCTGGCAAGGAAGTAGCAGCGAGAACCTGTACAACAAATATGTGCAAACTGTCAGCTATAAATGAGATATTTCAAACAGTAGAAGTTAATCAAATAAGGAACAACATAACTTTGTTTCTAGAAAGCCTAGGGAACTGAAATTGTAGTTCACTGTATATATTCTGAAAACTAAGCATCCCACCCCTCAAAAAAATGGGAAGGGAAGCTACTGTTTCCTGTTAGTAATGGCTATTTCCCTTACCTTTGGGTCTTCGGCACAAAACTGCATAATCTCTCTCCACAGCCTATCCACAGTTTGAAACTGCCGCCCCTCTTCTGGCCTCTGTTGCATAATATCCTCAGAAGAAAAGATGGGTTCCAAATACAGCCACTGGGCCTGCACTTTCAGCCAGTCATCAATGCTCTCCTGAATTTGAATTAAGCGTCTTTCCCATTCCTTAATAAATGTTTAAAGAATGTTAACTTGACATTTCCAAGCAAATAATGTTAGAGACAACAAACAACCTTCAGGAAACGTAGACATTGTGTTATTCTAGCTCCCAAAGAGAAAAAAAAAAGTCTACCAATAAACAAAATGAAAGAAAAAATATTTAGGAGTATTTAAGTTCTTCCACATATACAGATGGCCAAAGGAGCTCAGGCATTTTTACTTACTTGGAAATTATTTTCCAAAATGCATTTATCACTTTACTGCTATGAACAACTTAATTGTTAAGCAATAGCCAGGAGGCTACCAGTGATAAATTCTGTTTCATTTCCCCACAGCATGGGCTCTTGTAGCTGAATGGCAGCAGGGACACAATACCAGAAAAGCCACCTCAGCTCATAGGAGAGATCCACCAAGTCCACCAGCCTGTTCCTTAAGTGGACAATAGCAGATACCACTGGAGCAGGCTGGAGAGGCTGCCTGTAAAGTGTAAATACTATACGTTCACTGAGCCTGCTTGAGCCTGAACATTTCCCACATAAACTAACAAAGAACTACGGAGGGTAACTGCAAAGCAATTCCACCAGCTTCTCTCCTGTCAATAGCCATGGTGTGAGCACCACAAAGACTACTCTAGCCCTGAAATTCAAAATCAGGTGTAAAGTGCTGCCATCATTGCTCTGAGGTCTGATTAACAAACATTCTCCCAGCCATCAAGAAGTTTCTTTGCCGAGAGGAAAACACTGTAGTTCAAAATTTGAGTCCAAAACTCAAGAATTAATAAGTGTTCTTATTAGCAATAACAGAAATATAATTTCCAGTTATTAGGAAGCAAGGGTAATGGAAATAGAGATTTTGGAAAATATGAGAAAAAATAATCATGTTCTCTCAGTTGCACTTGAATCTGAATGGAAGATGGAATTCCAAAACAGAAATAAGGTAAGTATGACTCATATAAACTCAAAAGATTCTTGCTGAAAAATTAATGAAAGCATTTCATTAACAACTCAAACAACAAAGTTGTAAAACAATTGGTATACTATTGCACTACACTTATCCTACAAATAAAAATGGCTGAAAAAAGTAGTCATTGTACCCTGATTTCCTTGTCAAATGGTTTGATGAAAGGTGATCCTCTCATTGTCTGAGTTTTCATAATCTGATCATCGAGAAGAGCCTGAATATCATCCACTGAAGACAGAATATGAATACCAGTCTCACGATACACATTTGTGTTGAAGGAAATTGAATCCCAGGTTTCCATCATGGTATGCATTGCTTTCTCCAAGGAAAATTCCTATTTAAAAAGAAAATAGCTTGGTCTAGTGACTGAATTGGTTTTTTCCAACTCACTAATTCAATATATAAGCTTATCTAGCTGAATAAGCTATTTTGCTCTAGCAGCACAAATTAACTACTTGCTATTACTTTTCCTCAGTATATCCTTTTCTTGCACACAGAAAGCAGCATGCTTTGGAAATACTAATGATGTCACATGAGATAAAAATGCTTACACTCATCATTGACATATAATGGGCCAAAGTCTCACCAAATCTCTTCTGTTGCATAATGGCAAAGACAAAAAGTGCCAGTAAGTCATAAAAATATTCACTAAGAGACCCGACGTCATATTTGTCACTATCAAATCTCTGTGCTTACCTTGCTTGCAGCTACACTTATTGCTGTAAACTGTTCCAAGTAAGAGGATAGATTCTGTTTTAAAACTTTTCTCAGGGTAGTTCCAGCATCTGGTGTTATATCATACCCTACTATATCTGACATCTGCTGCCAATGACGTTCTCTCATGCCAGGGTTACAAAAGACAGCCACAGTCAGAATATTCTCCTAATTCAGAAAAGACATTTTAAGGCAAATATTCTCATATACATTATTTCTTGATTTTTCAATAACCTTTCATGTGCATTTAAAATTCTGCTACAGTAGCCGAAGACATGAAAATCTTTTCCAAAAAGTGCAGATGGCTCCATTCAGTTATCCATTCCATTTCTAAATAATTATATTAACTACCAAAGAAGAAATATAGAAAACTATTAAGCATAAGTATAATTTTTCAGTGATGCTAAACTTTGCTTCTATTAACGTAAGAGTCCCATTTCAAAATTCCCAACTACATCCTTTTCTGCAAACCAAAAATTACTTTTCTCCTGTATGTGTTCAGTCATTAACAATTCCAGAAACTATTTAAAAAATACTAAAAAATCCAATTTTATTAAAATGAATGGGACAGTAAAATCTGGAAATGAGGATTCAGAACACACTCTCTCTCTCTTTCTGACACCGCATCATTTACATGTACTGAGCCCTGAATTTAGCGTTTGTCCCTCAGCATCAGATATTAATATCCCTCACATTTTCTTACCTTAAAATCTTTAATCTGATCCAGAACTGTAGAACACATTGTAAGAGTTGGATTACCCTTTACAGCTTTGTGTCGCAGCGTCTTTTTCTTGTCCGATGCTGCTTTCTTCTGCTTTTGTTGGAAGAGTCTTAACAGTTTGTACATCTCTCTGTAAAACTCATCCATCTCAGCCTCCATGCTTTCCCCATCTAGTTCCAAAAAGGTCCCATCCATCCATCTGAGAAAAAACCATAAGGTCACAAAACAGAATAACAAATGTAACCCACAAATAATTATCACTTTGTTTTGCAACACATTAATAGCAATTTAAATTAAAGCAAAGCTCTCCTTCCATATTATTGTTATTCTTCGCAAAATTCTAATGCCCAACTAGAAGTGGCTCAACCACATTCTTCTGTGTATTTGTGTAGTTCTCTTAAGTCTGAGTAACTGCATGAATGGGGAAATATTTAAGTTAACCTCTGGATAAAGATCAACATATGACATTTAAAAATACACTAGGTCTTGTATTTTCAAACCCCCCCCACTATCAGCCATAGCACATTATAACTTCTGAAGAATGCATTAAATGATAAACAATCTCCCTTAATTTATACACAGAGCACAGTTTTGTGGTAGGATCTAGCCACCAGACAGCAACACAATAATTTGAACCCACCATTTTGGACAGCTGCTAGGTTAAAACCAGTTTTGGTTACATATAGATGATGAGCTTTCTAGTTGAATTTCTTCCTTTTCTGGAACACAAAATGGCTCATAAAACAATTTTTCTCTTAATACATTTCTTTCACAGAGCTTGTCTTATTACAGGCTACACCAGCATGACCAATACAATTAGAACCTAGTCTGAGATATGCTCCTCTGCTCTCAGGCACATGGTGTAATTCTTCTGTGCAGGGCCAAGACTTGGACTCAATCATCCCTGTGGGTCCCTTCCAACTTAGGAAATCCTATGATTTTATGATTCCATGATTACATTTTAAAAACAAAAACTAATCAATATTTTTTCTAGCTGAATTAAAAGTAGCAAGCCTGATACGTGTATTACCCTTTAATTTTACTTGCTAATAACACGTTAACAAGAAAACAAATCCATATTCTACATCTGACATGGAGGAGACCAGCATAAGCATTTTTCTCACTCTCCCTCTTATAGAATTAGGAGTGGAATTACCTTTTTTCTGTTCGCTGCCATTTCAGTATAAGATTAAAGAGTTTCTGGTATGGTTCTATCTCAGCTTTTAAGTTGTTGAGGAGTGGGAATTCACTTGGTTTCCATCCAAGCAAAGTCTCTTCTTTATTAAGAGCAGCTACTGTTTCATCAGTGTCCTGTATTGTTTTCTGCAATGTCCTCAGGTCAGTCACATACTGAAATCAAATAATAGTATATTTGAGAAATAACAAAATTATGCTCTGAACAGCTATCAAAATAAGATATCAAAATATTATAAACTTTCATATTAAAATTTTAGAAAACAAGATTAAAAAACTTGTCTGCTTATTGATTAGTACATAAACTGTGAAGAACCCAGATGAACATTATGAAAAATAAAATTGGTTCTCATTACTGAATTCTAGAGTATTTCCAAATTGTTTGTGCTTTAAAACTCACTGTTCCAGGAGGCAGGCACATACTTTTTTATTACCTGGCAAATCATATTGGCAACTGGGATTTATTAGCTTAGGATTTCTGTTTTGTGCTTTGAAGTGTTTTGTTTTTTTAAAAGACAAAATTTCTTACTATGCAATATCCTCCAATTAAAGCACAAGACATGCTCTAAAAATTAAAAAATACTGCTAGAAATTCACAAAGTTTTGGAGCCAGTGGCCTGCTCTTCACTAGCATAACAATGAAGTTTTGAGGTTTGTAGGAAAAAAATATCAAAAGGCTACCAAA
>NW_008237878.1:4971864-4984823 GCF_000691975.1 Corvus brachyrhynchos
TCTTTCTGAACTGCTAATGATTACCTATCAGCTAATTCAAGCACAACTTTATAGCAAACTTTCCTCTAAATAAAATGTTAATTGACAATGAAAAACAAAAATGGGAGGGAGACAAGTGTAATTTTATGAGCTTCTTCCCTGTGCAAGAGGATAATAAATGTTTCAGTTCACATTTGCTAAACTGATTACTTTTAATTATAATTTTTTTCCATGGTCCCTGTGTATTAAACACAGAAATTTCTACCGATTTTATACTATTAATCAAACCTGTTGCATGCGATCCAGTTCTGAGTATTCTTCTAATTCTATTACAGAATTATAAAGCTTGTCTAATTCAACATGCAGGTTATCACATTTCTGTACCGCTTCTCGTTCTCCTTTAGTTTTAGACTGTTCAATCAGCTACAAAAGAATTGATTTTTTTCATGACAAAAAAGCAATGCAAAGGCAGTTGTAAGTCCTTTCAATGATTAACATACACACTACCATCTAAACATTTAGTGCAAACAGACAGAAAACAAACAATGCAGATAAATTATTATCCTTACAACAACTGAAATTTCTTTTCGTATGTCCCACTTAAGCGTGTGCAACCTCTATATGCTAGCATGGAACCTTCATCTCAATCAGAACAGTCAGGATTGCCTTAAAGGCCTCCTTCAGGAGTCAGACAACAGAAAGGAAAGCATTACAGAAAAAAAATAGATATTCTCATCTTTGGGATTCAGTATTTTACTGTCAAAAAGGACACCTACAGTTGTTGAAAGCCAATGCTATCCCACATGTACCTGTGGTTGTAAAAGGCAGAAATTCTACAACATAAGACCACCTTATAGCACTGAGTCTGCACACTCAAGGGTTTCTTTTAAGGTCCCAAAGAAAGAAATCAGTCAAGAGAGAGGAGATCTCCTAAGACAAGTACACCTACTTGCCATGCAAAATTTGTGAAGCAGACAAACAGAACTTCTCCAAAGGAGGAATCAGTACTTTCCTTTTGCATTAGAATAAGAACAGACTCATATCTGAGAGCATAGAATGCAAATATACAGACTCATGAAAACTCGATGTGAAACTTTTCTTGTCCTCAACCTCTAGCACAATGGAAGTCACTTGACAGCCAGTTACAGGGTCCCACTGCTGAGGGACTCCAACTAAGAAGTGAGATTCACTCTGTACTACCATTTTCATTAAAAAGAGGTAGAACAAGCATCATGGACTCTCTGTGCAGAAGTAGAAAATTAATTTTATTGATTTATTTTTGGAGGGTTAAAAGAATACTTTGTTTGCATGGGGATAACATGCAAACAAATTATTTTACAGACAAAGCAGTCTCCCAAGCTGGGTATCTTTTCAGTCAGAGGCATATTTACTACCCTTGGACATATGCCTTGGTATCTAAACAAAACTTAGTAAAGGAGAAATCCTTAATTGTAATATTTAAAAGATACTGATCTTTTAAAATGTTAATTATTAATTCTTTAAAAATTTTAGAAGAAATTATTAGATCTATGCTAAATTACTACAGAGAGGCAAGAGAACCCTAAAAGGCTTGACTGCGTCATAGACAGAGACAAAGCATGCCAAGCAAGATGAATACAGACCGTGGAAGAAAACTGATCTACAGTCACACAGAGAAAATGAGATGTTGTGTATCTTCTGTTGATGATTGCTAGAAAACATTGCTCCCACTGTTCTTTTTTTGACAGGATAAAATACCTTTTTAACTAAATAACTTCCTGTCCAGACACTCAGTCTCATTAAGGGCCTGGCAATTACATTTTCAGTACCAGACATGTGCAGTGTAGTGAATTTTCATCTACCTACATATAACCTAGTACTGACCACAAGCATGTTAGGATAACAAGACTTGGTGAAGCTTTTAAGTTACAGTGACAGTTTTAGAATTTATCCACAAAAAGTCCACTTTTGTTACAAAAATCTGGAAATATGTTATTCATGCATGTCTAAATTAGTATGGTTTATGTTATATGTGTACATACATTATATATGTTATGTTATATGTGTATATACATTTTGCTGAGGAAACAAATAGCTCAAGGAAAGTGAGAAGTCTAGCAAGCCAAAATATACCACAAACTAAGAAAATGCTCTTACAATATCATGCTCTTTAAAAATGAGGTTGATCTTCTTTGGCCATAATATAGCTGTTGAATTTAGTTCAATGTCTTCAGGAGCAAATGGAAAAACATCTATCAAGTAACTCATTTGCCGACAGCACTCCTACAAAAAGAGATTTCACAAAACTTTAGGTATCATAGGTCTGTTTAAAATATGGGGTAGGACAATATTATCCACAAAGATAAAATAGAAATCTACATTTCATGAACTTTTCAGAATTCAGAGCTACTTCAGCCAATAGAATATTAACATTCAAAATACATGTGTAATATTTTTCAAATCCTTCTCCTGATCATGAGTTGTTTCTCTAAATATGACTCCTGTGGTCTGTAAATCTATATGCAGAAACACTAATGTTATTAAAAATATACAAAATATAATTTCTGCAGATATAAACACGTTATATTTATAGACCTATTACCATAACAGAAAATCTGATACATATTCACACACACACACAAACTACTCCTAATGTAACATCACCTGTACTCTGCTCAAAGAGTGAATTGTTTCTCATGTGTTCAAAATCTGTTGACTGTTCTTACATATAAAGTGTTCCTTATACTTGTCTGTTACATTTTCACAAATAGATTTTTAAGCAGTACTGAAGTAAGATACAAAAAATAAACTGAGTGATTTATTAAAAGCTGCATTTTCTCACGGACATGCAGAACACATGGGAATGGGAACAAGAAGCAAAGGCATATGGCAAAGAATAATCTGGACTTCCCACTTCTGTCTGAAGTTACACTGAGTTTATTCACACAGGCAGACAAAAGTCTGCACTCCAGAATGAATTCTCTATTTGTATAGGCCAGCATATCTAATAAAAGATCAAGAATTAAAGGATAGTCATTTACCTTGCTCCTTTGCGCCAGGTCACGAATATCTTTGGTTTTGACCCTCTTTATGTAATCCATTATTTCTACCATTTCTTCTGTTGACTCAGGAACTTTTAATGCCCATTCCTTAATGGTTTCAAATTCACTGCATATCCTATAGTTTTATTTTACATAAAATACCAACATTTTAAGATTTTAGTTTGACTGGCTTCAAGCTCAGCTTTAATATAATTAAAAATTCAAATTACTTCTTTAAGTATTATCCCCACACAAATTCCATTATTTATGAAATTAGAAAGGGAATATGACCAAGTCAGACTAGACAAATACTGGTTTCTGACTTGCAATAATTGCTTTGTTTGGATTTTGGGGTATTCTTCTGAAAGAAATGCTTTGGTTACCTGTTGTTAGTAAAAGGACTTCAGAAAAGTATCATCAGTGTACACACAAATACTACTCTAGTAAATATCTTCTCTCTTTGGTAATGTGGAATCACTATATAACTTGGCCACAACTGTTCATTTTAACTAAAAAATGTAGTAAGAGTTTCCTCATGACTTAATCCATACCTGCAAATTAACCTCCTGTTTAACTAAATTGATACCCTATGATAAGTTCACCCATGTAGAGGATGAAGGGAAGGTGGTGGATATAATTTTTCTCAGTTTTAATACGGCTGTTGATAACTGTCCTTCACAGAATCCTTCTAAACAAGTTGTCCAGGTGTGGGATGAGTGGGTTCATGGTGTGCTGGGTGAAAAACTGGTGAAGTGCAGAGCTCAAAGAGATTTGTAGCAAATGGCTCGTGACTGCTACCAGAAGTGTTCCTTGGGATTCACTTCTGGGCCACTTCTGTTCAATGTGTTTATCAATGATTTGGATGCAGGAGTTGAATGCATCATCAGCAAGTTTGCTCATCATACAACTGTGAGGTGCTGCTGACTCTCTTGAAGGATGGGACACCTTGCAGAATGAAACATTTCACTGTGATTAAGGGGATGCAACGTAATGAGTTGAAATGCCAGATTCTGCACCCAGGATGGAGTAACACCTGGCACAAACACAAATGGGGAGGAATGGCTTGAGAGCAGCCCTGCGGAGGTATCTATTAGGTAATAAGAGAGTCTAACCAGCCTTTCCTTTGACAGTGCAGTTATACTGTAATTCACACTTAAAAATCCAGAACAGTAATGAAGTTCTTTGATCTTAGTTCTCTGATCTTTTAGCTCCTCCATTATTCAAGTCTATACTAAAATGTTCTCCTACCTTTTTTTGAGACTGAAACAGCAGAAAAAATACAACAGCTGGTGCAAACTGCATTAGATCATTAGTTAGCCAAGAACCTTCAGTAAACAAAAGTATGGTATATTTGCATTTCTTCTACATGTTTCTACTACGCATTTAAACATAGAGCATTCACAAGCAGCAAAATTCTACTCACCTTTCATTTTCTTCTCTGTAATCTCTAAATATTTTGTCCATTAGCATTTTTGCAAAGTTGTTTGCACAATTAGCCAAACCTTGCTTTAAATCCTCACAATTCAAACAGATCATAGGGAAATAAATCACCTCTGGGAAACTCATGATTTCCTTCTTGAGGGTGAAGAATTCATCTATGAACTCCAGAAAAACATTAGACTTTAAAGCTCAGAGCTGTTGCTACATGAGTAAGTATTAGACATTGAAGAAAATAAGTAGTATTTCTTCTATTTACCACGCATTTTTAGGAGAAAAATCAAGTTATGTTGTAGGTAGTCCATATAATTTTTAGCTAAAAGCTAAGCACCTGTTGTCCTCTGCTACCTTTTTATTATTGCTGTATGTATAGTAAAAATTATTTATGAAGTATAGAATTGAAACTTACAGTAGTGTATTCATCAAAGCTGGGTTGTTCTGCTATAAATCTGTTTATACGTTCCTCTGCAGTTCCATCTACAAGCCAGCCATAACTTTCAACTACAATTCAATTACAACATATTTATATTACTAAAATATGCATGTCATAACAGCAAGTTACTCACTACAAAGAGGTGAAACAGATATTTACACACTCTTCCATCACTTACCATAGCCTTTAAAATGTTCCTTTGGGCCTTCTAAGTTGTCTCTGATAGATTTTTTCAGAGTGGATTTGGCCCATTGTGCAGTGTGAGCAGGAAGCTCAGCATCCACAGTTGCAGTGCCTCCTGTTAGCCAAGAACGCATCGTTTGGACGTTCTAAGAGAAGTGCAAGTGTTGATTATTTAGATTTTAAAAAGCGGTGCAAGGATACATATACTTTAAAAGTAAGTTGCAATCTGCAGAAGACATGATCACAAAATGAGACCCTAAATATGACCAAATTCAGGTGCTTCATACACATGTAGAATGACTTTTCCTGAAGCAAAAAGTTGAACAGAAAATATGTAAAAGGAAAAAAAATTTATCCAGCCTTGCATAAGATTAAATTACATCATATATGCAAATACAGAAAACCAACCCCAAAACACTTCTCTGAAAGTACCATCATATGTGACTAGTGACCAATACTCAGTTCACATCTAAGGCCCCCAGAATGGCTCTCTTGCCTGGAACCACAGACGGGTTCCCAAGACATCAATCATTTGATATTGTACATATTAATTTTTAGAGATTTGAGTATTTTCTTTTTCTTAGAAAGAAAAGGAATATCAACTCTAATTTTCTTTGTCTTTCTCTGGAGATCTTAACTTGAATGCAAATTTATTGCAAATCATCACACATATAATTAAAGATGTAATTATTATAATTGCAGATGCAAAGAGCAAACTAAAACCATCACTAGCAGGTGCACCAATTTTTTAAAAACAAGGAATTACAAAATTACTTTCAGAGCCTGGAGTGCCACTGGGCATCAAGATTCATGATGTGACCTGTAGAATAATTGTGGAAAATAAATACAAGTTGCATTCTGATCCCATTGCCAGGGTAGTCAGACTCCTAAATCACAAATATTTTCACATACTGCGCATCTTAACAAGAATGTATTTAAATAAAGACAAAAGCACACCTGGAGAGTCTGTCCTACACAATCTACTACAAACAGAATTGCTTCTTCCAAGTCTTGTAAGCTTGGATAAAACTCCATTCTACTTTCATCATAAGTCAAGTCCATCTTAAATAACGGCAGACGACTTCTGTCTTCAGGATCAAAAAGTTTCACAAAAACTTCAGTTGTTCTTTGCAGTAATCCTTTCAGCTAGGTAATAACATAGATCACCTATTAGTTGACATAACAAAGGCCAAACCCATTTTCCATTCATCCAGTAAGACAGGAGTTCCATTCATTTTAGTACTTCTGGTCTGATTCATGGATAACTGAATGAGTGTGAATTTTTCTAATAACTCCAGTGGGTATTAGTTCAAACCCTTAAATGGTGAAAACTAATGAACAAGTAAACATTTCAGTAAAGTCCATGCATTTATTTTTGCTACAAAAGTATGTCTATTACTAATACATGTATGTAGAAATGAAATATCTTGAAAGCATTTTTCTCTCTTTTTTTAAAAATTACAATGATTTGATTAGACTATTGTTCCATTATTTTTCTACAAAGTAAGCAGTGGTTTAATCCCATTAAATTTATCATGGGGAGGAAAGATATTTACCTGATTAGACATAAGAACAGCCACACAGTTATAGAAAGACTCAAGCTGATCCAACTTTACACCATCCAAGGCCTCTGACTGACTAAAGAGGCCAACAACTCTTTGGTACCACGTACTCATTATCTCCTCTTCTGTTTTTGAACAGCTTAGAGATGCATCAGTTTTAAGAGATTTACAGTCAATTGGTCCTTTCAGTCTAGAAAAGAAAATTACTTGCAACTTCATAGACAAAATTTAAACAAACCAAACATGGAGTAAGGTAATAATACAAACTTTTGTATTACAAACCCAGTCTTTCTCTACCAGAAAGCAGAGTGGGAACTTAAGCATTGCTTCAGTAGACTAAAAGGAAAGAAAAAGCCTACCTCAAACTCCAGGAAATACAGAACAATTACCAGAAAAAATAATGAGGAAAAATATTTTGAAAATTACAAAAATGTAAAGTTCCAAGATTAAACAGAAAATTCAACTGATGAAAACCAGCAAGAAGACTGATCTTCAGGATTAGTACAGAATTCCCTATGATATCCCCTATGATAAATAGTAGAACTGAACAAACTCATCTTTGCCAGCTTCAAAAACCTATATGGGTCAATAATTCATCAGAACAGACTTTACCTGGAACTAGAGAAATCCACTAGAAGAAAGTTAAAGAATGCTGTATAACCGAAATCCAGTAGAGTTTTCATTGTGGGGTGAAGAATGTGTAAGCTGGAAATGATTTGCTGTTTTGCTTTGATATAACTGTTATGCCACGTACTAGAATAATCCAGGCCTCTAAAAAGAAAAAACATCGAAAACCCAACCAAAACAAATAAACAAACAAAAATTAAGAGCTCAAGCACACTTGAATAAAGTACTATATATAAAAGATAGTATTCAAAAGCTTATTCTCTAGCATGAATTGTTACTTAAATGCCACACACATGTCCTAACTATCATGCAGCGGAAGTCATAAGGACACTCTGTCTTACAAAACATGCTTTATCCTCCATGGTATTTTCAGATCACCTGCTCTTCCAGAAGCTCTTTCAATGTAAACTGCTAACTTCACCAGCTGCTATCAGGAAGCATTTATCACCACATTTTGATAGCACACACTCTGATGCATCAGCAAATTGTGCAGTTCAGGTATTTATATTCTATCTACCTGAATTCCTTTTCCATGATGGGAGGGCATTATAGATTTGCCTAAAGTCTCAAAGGTTTCACCTCATAAAACCAAAATAACATGAAACCTTGGCATTATATGCAGTTTTAGGATGTCAAAGTGCTGTACAATGCTGCTATTAGCCAGAAAACTTCCCCATACACACACACTTCATTCCAAAGGCAGCTGCACTATGACTTTAGCGTCTGGGCACTCAGAGCCAGGTTTCATTTGCAGTCATGAGCACTGCTCTATGTAACTGTAACAGCAGTAATGAAACACTGTCGGTGCAGTAGAGCTTTCAAGTAAGAGCTTTCAAACTTAGTAGAGCATTCAAGTAAGAGGTGTTCAAATGCAAGATCTGCTACAGAGATTTAAAACTGTCCCACTGAAGGGCTCCAGAATTAATACTGGACCATAACTCTGTTCACACAGCTCAACAAGAATTTCCCTCATGTAACTCAGTGTTTTTTGCCAGAGGGTTACTTGGTAACTTAATCCACTTACAGAGGTAACACAGGCAAAGGTGCCTCCTCTTCCAATTTATCAAGTTCTTTTATGTCTGGTTTAACAAGAATTCTTCTCACTAAAAAAAAAAAAACATGAACGTTAGAAGAAAATTAGGCCATATTCAATAGTCACTGTACTTCCTTGGTGTTTCTCCAGGTGCTTGAACCAAGCACACAGTAGGAAGAAAAAGCAATTGTGTCACCCTAGCCTCCAAAACACATTCTCCTAAAGGTCATTCAAAATCAACAGCTTCTGTTAAATATTTATACAGATTCAGGTGCCTTAATTCCAATTCTGGCCCCTGTTCCTGAAGGTTTTCAGACAGGTTTGTGTTTAAATAATTAAATACTTAGGCAGTGTCTTTGCTGAGGGGATGGCCAGTCACAGAACAGGCTCCCCAGGGAAGTGGTCACAGCACCAAGCCTGCCAGAGTGCAAGGACCATCAGGACAGGGGTCTCACTTGTATGGTTGAGTTTTAGATAGCCCTGCAAGGAGCAAGGAGTGGGACTCTGATCCGTACGGGCCCCTTCCGACTTGATATATTCGATGATTGCAAGAATCTACGGCAACTTTGTTTAAGATAATTACAGTAAGAAACTATAATTATCCCACTGATAACATTGCAAAGAGGCTAGTCCCATGTTAATTTGTGTATTTTTCAATCTACATTTTAAAAAGATCAGCCATCCACTAACATATTAACAAAATTGGGCTCAATTTCAGATTCCAGATACTAGAAGTGTAAATAAAAGGAAATCAAGACATGATTTCAAGGGAAAACACCTTCAAAATTCCGGTCCATTACTCTTTTTAAAAGGTTTTAAAATAGAAGTGAGTTGTATGAGTGATATCTGAAAACAGTAATTATCTTCGCAGGCTTTTACTGAAAGCTTCTTCATGCAACAGTAGCACCATTAGAAAACTCATGGATGTGTTTGTACATGAACATCTTAAAAATGCTGCTGTTCCTGAAGAGGGAGAAAGAATAACTAGTACATAACAAGTTTCTCCTTTCTTTAACAGTAGACAGCAATACATTCTTGCTTTAAATTAACTAAACAGGTTAAAGACATAATGAAATATCAGCAGCAGCCATCAACCTTTTTGACCTGAGGTCTATAGCTGTCTTTGCTTGAACTGTACTTTCAGCTGGTTAATTTTTTACTGGTTCAAATAAAATAAGCAAGTTTTGCCTTAAACCTTATGGCCAACACACATCTGATGAGGCAAAAAAAGCTAAATCAGTAGTTAATTACAAAGATCACGCCTGGCTGAAAGAACAAACTGGAACAATTAAAAACAGCAGGAGAATACGGAGCTTATAATATATATACTGACATTAATATAAGTGCTGAGGAATTTGTAGTACTTACACACACATCTTTGCATGCTCTTTTCATAATCCCTTACTATCTCCTTTAAAAGGTCTTCAGTGAGCAGCTCTCTATCCCTGCCCTCCATGAGCGACTGTGGCACCAGGGCGAGCATGGACCTCAGCCACTGCTGCTGGATGGGAATCATCGGATTCCTCTGCACACGTGTCTTCATAAAGAGGTAGTCTGCCTGAAAGGACAAGATTGTCAGAGGTCAATAACTGCCTATGTATGTATTTTTGTGTTAGGCTTGGCAAAAATCTCTTTTTATTCACAATTTTTAATCCTTAAGGGTAGGGTATTTAATCTAATCTTTTCAGTATTCGCTGACTAATATCCTCAAAGCTACTCTGTGGTTGGTAACATGGTCTCTCTTTGTCTTAATGTTTAAATATAAAATACTGGTTTTGTCAGTATGGCATTATCCTTGGTTCTCTGCTGAAGTTTATGGCTGACAATAAAACAGTTCAAGGTTAAGGTTATTGCTCTTTGGACAAACATTTATCTGGCAAAAAATGTGGACAAACATCCCCCATAAGGGGAGTGGGTCTTGGCCAAAGAAATAGGTATTTCTGCTTTTGATTGACAGCTCTGTTATAAAATCTCTACAGTCTACAGATGAATTTATCTCACAACAGCTAAGCAAAATTGGTGTTACCTTAGGCACTTAATATAAATATTTCAATACTAATTTGAGTTTCAACTGGCTTTCAGAGATGAAGTCTTACTTTAAAAGCTATACACAAATTTCAGGATTAGTGCATGTCCTAGGAATAAGGGAACGATGTCAAAGACTACTTTTTGTACAGGCTAAGTTACAATCTATGATGTCAACTGAAAAAATCCTCAAGCCTGTTAGGTTTTTTTCCTAAGTAATGATCTTTAACTAAGGTTAAATTAAATATTGATAGACGTACTTTCTATAACAGAAAAATAATTTCCCTCTACAGGACCACAAGACAAGTTTCCTATTTCGTTCCTATTCCATTTTTCCCCACCAAGACTACTTTTTCTTGTTTAGTAACAATAATTCCACATGACATACTCAACTTCTCTGAATAAGGACCATTCACTCTTCTACACCAAAATAAGCAAATGAAAGAATTTAACTCACTCTTTGTTGGCTTTCTTTATCAACCATCTGTATAAAAAGAAACAGAAAATTGTTATGAAGAACATACAAAAAAAAAAAATACCAGAAATATAAAATTTTACAAATATTATTCCTAAACAAAGACTTTATTCTGTAGATATACAGGTATACATTTCAGTTGGATTACCTGAGTATATAAACACATTTACAAATTACTGAGGAATGAAAGAAGTATCTTAAAGCAGATTCTAAGAAGTAAAATAAATGTCCCAATAACTAAGAACTAAATAGGTGAGACTTAAAATAATAAAGAAATACTTTCTCACAGTGGAAGGCAGTTCTGTGATAGGAGGTGCAGCATCTCTCTTATCTGTTTCATGCATGGTTATGTAATAGACTTCAAGAGCTCGATCAATTCTAAAGTAAAACACAGAATCAGAAGCACAGAAAAACTACAAATAATATATTAAAAACAGTGCTAACACTTTAATCAATCCAACCTATTTTTTTCATTACCAACTCCTTGATCACTAAATCTCACTATAATTACATTAAAAAACCACCATTATTATTTGTCAAATGTCAAATGTGCATTGTCTCTTTCACTTGAATTTCAACATGTCTTGAATTACATGAAACTCACAGTAACTGATTAAGCACCTCTTGCTGCTCCTTGCCTCTGTGGTATGCGAATAGTTTTTTCTGTGATGGTGACGTTTCAGATATGACTGGTGGAGGTAAAGCAGCGGGACGAAACAAAGTTCTCAAAGTGCGTTTATTGGAAGTTGCTTCATCTGAGTGCTCCATCTAAAACCATAACCAAACCAAGATTCTAGAATATAATCCTGTCCAGAAGGAATTTAACAGAGACAGATATTAAGTTGAATGTACATAAGACATAAAATGAGGTCACCTCAGGGATCTCCATAGTTTAGGTATGACAATTCAGCTTTCAAAAAAAGAGAACAATAGTTTATATTATAAAATTGCAAAGTTCAAGGGAAAGTGTGCATGTACAAAGAAAGAAAGAAAGAAAGCCCAACAAATTTGTGTTGTGCGACTGGGCTAAGCTTCAACTAAAAAACCACCCTTCTATGGCGGTTTAAGCGGTTGAGTAATGGCTATTCCAAAGACAGACGGTCGGGTTCCCCTGGAAACATGATGCACAAACTCACAAGTGCATTTCAACAGGCTCCCACACGGGAAGAGAAAGCCAAAGCTACCTCCTACATCAGCGGTATGTCCTAAAAACGCACTAAATCGGGCGGTGGTGGATGCACCACAGGACACAAAGCTCAGCTACGGACAGCCACGACGTTCTCCCGTCTTTTCCCGGCGCTCCCTCAGCCCCGCCGCTCTCACCTCTCCCGGCGCCGCCAGGACAACAGCGCGGTTGGCCCGGAGCCGGGCGGCGGGCTCGGGGCTTTGCCTGGCCGAGATCAGTGCCTCTCGCGATTAAAAAAAAAAAAAAAAAAGAAAAGAAAAAAAAACCAACCAAACAAACAAAAAAACCCCAAACAAACAAACAAGCAGAGACTTGGAAAAACCTTACCTTGACCGTCCCGGTCTGCCACAGGACTGGCACAACCCGAACGAGTCAGAAAGACCCTCTGCTCCAGCCTCTGCCTGCACCAAGCGGATCACAGCAACAATCCTTGAGAAAATTTAATACCCTCAAGCATCAGGTGGCTGTTGCTAAGCTTCTGCTTTTTGTACAGCTATAAATGGAAATTTTAAGGAACTCCAGGGATTTGCTACTCACCTGCCCACACTTGACAAAGAGGCTTTAAAACCCTAATTTTGTGTCTGTTTGGGCAGAGCCCCACGCGCAGAGGCTGCGGAAGCAGCGGGACGGAATTTTATGTGTGTTTTCCAAAGTCCTGGGCACTTTCCTAGCGCGGTTGTCACAGCTCGGGACTATTCGGCGTGAAGTCTCAACTCAGACATGAAATGTTTTCTCGCGAACAGAACACAGACCCAAACCCTTGACGTTAAAGGATTTATCCATAGGCAGTTAGCATCGGGACGTTATAAGGGAGACCCGCCCACGCCTCGGACACCTGTTGGCCAGGAAGCTGCGCTGAGGAGAAGGGGTTTCGTTGCTGAGGGAACAGAACCCGCTGGCTCCCCGGTCGGCCTGACTCAGGCCGTGCCGGCGGGTTAACGGCGGGAGAGGGGCGCGCGCACCGGGGCGAGCGGACAGCCCGGGGCGGGGCACGGGGCC
>NW_008237878.1:4985577-5005211 GCF_000691975.1 Corvus brachyrhynchos
TACGGGCCGGCGCGCGAGGTGGAGAGCAGCGGCCCCGTGGAGGCCGGGCCCGGCGCTTGCACCTTCGACGCCCGGCACCTCTACACCAAGAAGGTCTGCGGCCACGGCTCCGTCCGCGCCGTCTCCTACAACATCCTGGCCGACACCTACGCGCAGACGGAATTCTCCCGCACTGTGCTTTACCCCTACTGCGCTCCCTACGCCCTGGAGATCGACTACCGCCAGAACCTGCTCAAGAAGGAGCTGGCGGGCTACAGCGCCGACCTTATCTGCTTGCAAGAGGTGGACAAATCTGTCTTCGTTGACAGCTTGGCCCCGGCCCTAGACGCTTTTGGACTGGAAGGGCTGTTCAGGATAAAGGAGAAGCAGCACGAAGGCCTGGCCACTTTCTATCGAAGGGACAAGTTCAGCCTCCTCAGCCAGCACGACATCACTTTCAGCGAAGCCCTGCTCTCAGAGCCGCTGCACAAGGAGCTGTGTGAGCAGCTGGCCAAGTACCCCGTGGTGCAGGAGAAGGTGCTGCAGAGGTCATCAGTGCTTCAGGTACCAGCTTTGACATGCCTTCTTCTCTTTTCCCTCTTTCTTTTTTTTTTCT
Source organism: Corvus brachyrhynchos (assembly GCF_000691975.1). Classification (NCBI taxonomy): domain Eukaryota; kingdom Metazoa; phylum Chordata; class Aves; order Passeriformes; family Corvidae; genus Corvus; species Corvus brachyrhynchos. The sequence continues at coordinate 4,986,173 of NW_008237878.1, forward strand.
CCTCCTCCCACTATCTCCAGTCAGGTGTAGCCGGGCCAGCTTTGTTGAGCCTTAAGCAGAAGGAGGGAGGTGGGGGATTAACAATTTGAAACATGGAACTATGTTCTCTGTTAGCTGGGGTAATGGATACAGCGGAAGAGCAACTTAGGAACAAGAACAAAACGTTGAGACCATACTGAACTGGATATATGGAATTACCAAAATTTGGTTAAAAAAGGCAATATTATTTTGCTTTAAAATGAAGACAGCTGTTGAGATTCTGGGCCAGGTAGTGATTCCTTTGGCTGCCAAGTTTTTCACTACTTACTCTCATATATCAGAATGTATTTTATGAAACTTAAATCATATAAATCACTTTTAAATAAGTTGAGTATGCTTTATAATGCCTCTTTAGGAAATGACAGTAGGGAGACAAATAAGGTTGGACATGTGTGTGTGCTTCCTAATGCCAGTGGGTCTGCCCACAGAGCTGTTGTGCAAGTACAAGTGTGTAAGATAGAAGGCTGTGTCAGGAATTGCAGAAACACTGGTAAAAGTTTCCTACTTGTGGAGTGAGTACGACTTACAGGATTTCCTTGATAACTAAAATCACCTCCAAATTTATGTTCAATTTAACAATTATGGAATGCCACATTTGCTTGCCAAAAATTTGAGATTTAGCTCCAGTTCTATTGCAGAGAGAACTGGTGAATAGAAAATAAACGTATTTAAGAATGGTACAGCATGAACTATGTCTTAGGAAAAAATACGGCCAAACCAGACACAGTCAAAAGAATGTTTGTGAAATACCTGGATGTAGTGGTAATATTTTGGCTGATACCCAGACCTTATACAGATGATTAATGAAAAGCACAGCTCCTAAATTGAGTTTGTTATGAGCTTCAGATTCTTTGAACTGGATTGCCATAAAGGCAGAAGCTGACTAGTGCATTTTAAAATATATAAGCTCTCTATTTAAGACTTTAACAAAGACTGCTTTTTCTCTTAAAGGTTTCGGTTCTTCAGTCTACAACTGATCCTCCCAGGAAGCTATGTGTAGCAAATACCCACCTATACTGGCATCCCAAAGGTAATTTTGGCACATTCCTACATGTAGGATAACTGGGTTTGGAAAGGTTTTTGCTCTTTGGGAGAACAGGTTTCCCACCATTCTTTTGCAGCTATAGCCTTTTCTTCTGGAACTGAGGGTTTCCTGCCTTACTTCTTATCTAGATGAAATCAAGCCAGACTCCTAGGTCTGGTTATATATTTATTTTTTATTTTCTAGTCTGCCTGGGATTCAGTAGAATGCAGCTGAAAGCAAGGCAAGTCACATTACACACAATTCACCCAAAAAGCAGACCATAAAATAGAGAGAGCTTTGTGTGTGCTTGTGGTTTCCCAGGCCTGTTGAACATAGAGCTCTCTTGGGGTACTGCCACGAGGGCAACCAGACTGGGCTACAGAAGCTGTTAGAAGAGTTCTTCTCTTCTCAATTAGTTTTCTTTTGGTTCTGTGCCTTTTTTGGAATATTATTAGGATGGTTGCCATGAAATGGAAAACTGCTGTACTATGGGTATGGGTGTTAAAACTTCAGAGTTCTTGCATGTGCAAGTTTAAGTTAAAATTGTCTGCCTCTCAAAAACTTTCACAGTCACAAACTTTAAAGGCTTCTTAATCCGTGAAAACTATTCTAAAATGCAAGATTGCTGTTTCAGAGCTATATATGCTTAAATGAGCAATCCAGTGAGCACCTCCAGTGCTGTTCTGCATTATTTGAAATATTACTTTGAAATTACTATTTGAAATAATACTTTTTTATATCCTTAGGTGGGAACATCCGTCTGATCCAAATTGCTGTAGCCATGTCTCACATCAAGCATGTAGCATGTGACTTGTATCCCAATATCCCAGTCATATTCTGTGGAGATTTTAATAGCACACCTTCGTCAGGAACTTACAGTTTTATCAGCAGAGGTGGCATTGCTGAAGATCATGAAGACTGGGTCTCAAATGGCGAGGAAGAAAGGTGCAGTATGTCTCTAAGACATCCTTTCAAACTGCTAAGTGCTTGTGGAGAACCTGCTTATACAAACTATGTTGGTGGGTTTCATGGATGTCTGGACTACATTTTCATTGACAAAAATGCTCTAGAGGTTGAACAAGTCATTCCATTGCCAAGTCATGAAGAAATAACAACCCATCAGGCTTTGCCAAGTGTTTCACATCCTTCTGATCATATAGCACTAATATGTGACTTGAAGTGGAAATAGAGCAGCTCTGGCGTGCTGCTTTTGGAGGTTTTCAAACAAGAAATTTAATTTAATGTACTGCTGGGGAGCTAAGGTTAGACCCTGACTTGTATGCTACTAAAAGGAAAGCCAAAACGATTAATGAAGAGTTCATGTGTTTAATGGCTCTACTGAATATTATGACACTGCTCAGAATATTTGCATGACAATTTCCTCCTTTTTTATATGGTAATGGGAAAAAATATACTTAAGACAGGGTTTTAAAAATTGGATTATCATATACCTTTCTAGTGGTGTTTTTAAAGGATTAATAATTATTTTATTTAAAAAATATGAATTTAATCTGATTTGTAAGACAGTGTACACATTGAACCCTGCTTAATTCAGAACCAAACACAGAACCCAAACCCAAATGGATCTAGTTGACTCAACTTCACTGTAATTAATGTAATGATAATTTAAGTTCAGAAATTGTCTTGTTCACTTACCATTACTATGGCCCAACTTTTGGTAAGTTGCATGAACAATGTACTTGTACCTACCAACTTCTGAAAAGATGTTCTTAATTATCAGTGAATAGACTGTCAATAGCCAACCATGTTAAATTCAAGGCTGTAATTGATTTGGAAGGAATTTGTCTGCCCACGTAACATGGGTAATGAGGATAATGTTAATGCCTGGTGAAACTGGACTACATGAAGAAACAGCATCTACTTTGAACATCTGCTCCTTTTGGTTTGAGTCATCGGTAAGAAGAGAAATACTGGAATTTAGGACAACCAGCTTTGGATGGGAAGGAGCTTTTTATCAATATCATCTGTTTTCAGGTGGGGAGAGATACAGAATAGTGTGGTGCATTAGCTATCTGTGCCTAAATCTTTACAAAGAAACACAAGTGACTTGCAAACCTTTATCACAATGGTTGTATTTTGTTCCTCTCGTGCAAAGACAACCTGACTTTTTAAGTGTTTTTACGTGCACTTTTTCTTTCTATAAATAGCCTGGTTTTCCCTATTTTGTAGAATGTGGGGAAGTGTATTTTATCCATACCTTCACTGAATGTGTTGGAGGGGGCTTAATCATTTAACAAGCTTCTTGCCCTGCATCATTAGTCCACAGGAAACAAAGAGCATTTGGAAACCATTCACTAGATCTTCCTCTTTCACCTAATAAAACTCCCTTTATCAATTGTCTGTCACTGTTGTCAGTTGTTTGGGGTTCTTTTCTAGTTACTGGTGTCTTTAATGGCAAAACAAGTGTGCCTGGGTTGATAAAAGCTGTGTACTCTACTTGCACACCTGCTCACCTCCCCTGCATTCTGGTGCACTGTAGTTGTAGCTGGGACTCACTCAACTGTTTAAATGCTACTCAAACCAGGCAGCCACTTTCAAGTGGGATATTTCTGAGGCTTGCTGGTGCTGTCTCTTGCCATAGTACTTGCTATGCTGTGAAGGGTGGTGCTTTGTAGAAGCTTGTAAATATCTGCTCTTTTCTGTTATTTCCAATACAATTACTATTGTGTTTTGCTACTGTAGTGCCTGGGCATCTGACATGATGCTGGTAACTGCAGTAGCAAAGCCCTCAAGGCAGGTTTACCTTCAGAGATCATACAAAGTTAAAAAGATACAGGCCCATAAATCTCCAAATGTGTTTCAAACAGCATGATGTGAGAAGACAAAGCTCATGAACTGTCCCCTATTTTATTACCAACTCTGCACACAGATAAAGGGAAATGGACAAATTCCACTACTCTGAGTCTGTAGAAGCCTGTGTTGCTAAAGAGCTCATGTGAATGTCCTCTGCAAGTAGCTTTTTTTCAGGAATATAAGCAGTTAACCTTCTCTCTTATCCCAAACTCTCTTACCTGATCCTGCTCTCCTTGTTCCTGCTCATGCCACACCAAACTAAAACAGGGACATGATCCTGTTAAAAATACAGGGTCTTTAGTTCTCTTGTTTGTATTAACATTTTAGTGGGTCTTTATGTCCTGAACTTACTTACCTTAAAGCCATTTGTGCCCAAAGAACAAGATACAGGCTTGGAGGTAGAAAGAGGTGATGCAAGCTTGAAGCAAGACAAAAACCTGCTCCAGCAGATCCACCTCAAAACATAACACAATACCTCAATGAAAGGGTCCTCATTTATTCCAACAGCTTGGCCAGGCTTATATGTAAACCCTCAGATTTCTGGTTTTGTTAAGTCAGCACTTCAGCTAAGCACCTTTGGATACAAAAGGGAAGCAAAATGGAATGTGGCAATAAAAGTGGCAATGAAGGATGTTAGATCACTGCACTAGTGGATTCTTCCCGAAAAATTGGACCCTAAATAATTTGGGTGGGGTCTTTGATCAGTTACTGTTCTAAATCTAATTAAAAATAAAGTGTAATTCAGTCTTGCATGAGTTGATGTCTGTATTCTTCTAGACCGCAAAGTTGATAATAAAAGTATCAGTGATTCACAACTAAACTTCAAGATAGAGGTGTGAGGAGAAAATCTTACAAACAGAATGGAGGCTGTAAACCCCCATCTGGGCAAATAGTTTTTACTAATTTAGTAAAGGAGGGAACACTTTCACCTAAAGATGTAAAATTTGCAAGCATATGGCATCTTAAAGGGCAGAAAGATTAATTGGAAGATCTGTTCCAGAGAAAAATTCAGTATCAAGACCAGGGAAAACATTGAGAATGACTGCATTACAGCTGAGTCAGAAATATAGAGGCCTACAAATTGCCAGCTCTGAAAAAAATTGAGAGGGAAAAATAACAAATTCCACTGAGTAATGCAGGCTTGTAGGCTGGCAAGAAAAATGTCTCAGTCACTTGGAACAGTAAGATTGCAATTGTGAAGTTTGGAAGTGAGATTGTATTACATAGGCTACTTGAGCTCCCCTTGTAACTGGAAAGAACATTACTTTCCTCATTTTTAAGTAGCAATCCATTACACCTGGGTTACTTTGTCTTTTCCAAACCCAAACATTAAAAATCTGTAACTTATCCCTGGAACCAGAAGATGGAGCTGTTTAGAGAACAGACTTGCCTGGTGCTCTACCTCCCTTCCAAGAAACGGCAGCTCGCTCCTGCTCGCTGTGCTGGCACTCGGGCTGCTGCCTCTTTCCTCCTTCAGAGCAGGGAGAGGCAGCGCACAGGGAAGCTGGAATCTGCAGGAAGCAAGTGGTGAGGACAAACACGGCACTGGAACAGGCCCTTGCACATAGCAGATAATCCTTTACTACATTTAGGAGGAAATTCAGCCCCCTGAGCTGGTGGTGGGGAATCTCCAGACACAGTATCCTCCCTTGAATTAGGAAACTGCAGCAGCAGATGCTGACTGCCAATAGCAGCCTGTCAGGAACATGTCAGCATGTCTGGAATGAGAATGCAGCACTAGGGTTTAGATTAAGAGAGGCACAGTTCAAAAAACCTGGGTTTTTTGGGTGAAAGACAACCCTTAAGTACACCTTTGGCCCAAAGCCCCATGCTCCCAAGCTGTATTTACATCTGTGTGAGGTAACATATGGTGCTTCCTACTGCACATATGGTGATTTTAACTCCCATCTTAGCTGTTCCTACATCTCTGGACCTTGCCCAGCAATTAATTCTTCCTCTCTAAATCCCATCCAGAACCCACATTTGTGGAAGTCCCATTCAGCTTGTCTCTATTTTATTTCATAAACCTAAACTCACCTGTATTTGTTCCTCATCCAGCAACGGGAATGGTCCATGCCCTTCACAACAAAAGATGGGGTAGGATTTTCTTTGCCTCTTTGTAAGTGTGTGTGGAATTTGTTTGTTTTGATTACTCTACTTCCTCAGACCAGCCATTAAGGAAAAAGGAAAATCTCTTTGCCTTCTACTTGAATTTCCCATCTCTGATTCATTCAATTCAAGAGAGACTATGCTGCTTCCTGCCTGGCTGTTGTCTAAGGAGGGAGAAGTTTCTTTTCTCACGCTGGATCCTGCTGTGGACAAACTCATCACTCACAATAACATGACAGAACTAAGGAAACTGAAGCACTGGCCTTCTGGAGGCAGCAGACTTGGCTCGTTTTTAGGCTCTGGGTATTGAGAAATGTTTACCTGTGTATTTGATACACACAAAATAAACCAAGTTCTGCCAGATCCCTCAGACTGGTCTGGCAACTTGGAACTCCTATTATTCTTTTCCCTGACCATATCCATTCCAGACAAAGGGGTCTCTTAACCTCCTGTGACAGTACTTGAATTCTTGCACATCTCTTGTGTCATTGCTATTTTTGAAGGGTATAATTCAAGCATTGTGTAAAGTACCTTCATGTATCGTGATAAAGCAAGCAATGATGCTAAATATGATTGAGAAAAGGAGGAAGAAAGGAGAGGAGAAAAATGGTATGAAAAACCCAAGGGGAACAATACCCAGTGTGCTAAGGCATCAGAGCTTTCAACATCTCTAACTGTGTAGCTGCCTCGTTTCTCACATTCTTGGCATAAAAAGAAAATAGCTTCAAATCTTCCAGCTCCTCCAGTAAGAGGAAAGGCCTTAAACATTTCAGTTTTGGCAGGTCTGCTTTATTCATAAATCCAACAGCAGCATACAGAATGTAATTTCTTATAGTCCCCATTCTTGACAAGGGTGGGAAAGACTATTTGGACACAGTGATGTGCAAAGTTTCATCATATTGCACTCAAACTGCCTTTGTCCAAACCTTTTTAGAAAGATTTCTTAACAAGGGACTAATAATTGGGCTCTGAATTTTTGTTACTAGCAAAACCCAAACCAGTGCTTTACACAAATGGGCCACTCCTGTAAGCAATGAAAAAAATGAAAATCATGCATGTACTTAATCTAGAAATAAATTGTCACCAAGGTCAAATAAAAGAAAACCCACTCATTCTTCAGTACTTTGCTCTCTATAGTTAAGCTGGCCATCTGACACACTGAAATAAAGCCTCCCATATACAAATATTACTTGACTAATTCCCCAGTGCAGTAGAACTTACCCATTGTTTGAATATGAAGCTGATGTTTACAAAGAGAAATTTCAGCTACTGAAACTCACGATTTCCTGTCACTACAGTGAATGAGGAACACATTTTTAGCAGTCTCATGCCTGTTCAAGATTTTGAACTTCTGGGACAGCAGCTTAGTTCAGGTATTTGACTTCTGATAGGGAAATGACAAACCATGTTACTACCTAAACTCTTAACAGACATGAAAAAATTGGATGCTCAAGGGAATTTCATCTTCCTCTGGCGAGAAGGGCTGTACTGTATGTTGTTACTGATATACAACATTAACTTTGTCTTACTGTATTTCCATGCAAGCTGTAGCCTTAACCCTCATGCAGACTCTATCACTCTTAAATGAGGCTGAAGATCTTAATTACTTTCTGACATTGAGAAATTATTCATTTTATAGCAGAATTACACCTACTGATACAAAACCCAAACATGGTGACTCTGAAATATGAACTTATACACATGCTACAACTCAAAAGCATAGTGGCTTAACAGAGCTCACCTAAACTTGAATATTAACTCATTTAAATAATTAAATGGCTCCCAGGCAGAATGTTTCCTTCATGGTAATAGGCCTAATTTAAGTATCTACTGTTTCATTTAAATACTACCTCTAACTGTGTAACAAGCACTGTTTCATTTTAACCTACTGGGACTACAAAAACCAGCTTGCATTAGGCACAAGCTGTCTCTTCTGAATAAGGTGTACCTTTTAAGGTTTAACTCAAGGAACTGCATTGCTAGAAATATGCACATCAACAGCTACTGATCAAATGCATGGGTATATCAGCTTGGGTTAATAAGTAATCAGCATTTCATTAAAGGTGCAGGCAAAACCCTTCTCACCTTACACTGTCTCCTGGGTTTCCGTTACACATTTGAAGACACTTAATTACTGTATTCAAAAACTCTGGAATGTTCCCTGCTTAGCTGTGTTCACAGTAACAGTACCTTCTAAGAACTTAAACCTCACTTACAGCAGAAGCTGCCCAGGAAGGTGTTCTGAACCAAAACTAGCTTGAGTTTACTGGACCTCATCACCAGGATTTCTTGTAGCAAGGGTAACCAGACCTGGGTGGAAAATGAGGAGCACTTAGCCTGAAACTGCAACAGAATCATGCTTTCAGTTCCTGAAGACATCCAATCAATAGAACAGCATATTTTAGCTGGAGGGTTGAGCAATATTTGCCTTGATACAGCAGACAGGCAACAGAAAAACAGATTCTAAACTACCCATTAATAGTGGCCTCAAAACACGTTAATTTATGCCTTTTGAACTACAGAGGTGTAAGGGGACAGAAATATGAAAGCTGACAGTAGCAGTTGTATAGAGAAGATTTTGGGGGGCGATTATCAGCATTATTGTAATATTTGCTACATCCCTGTAAAAGCACTCAAGTTACCTTCCCAGCTAGCCACCAACAAAACGTGTGACTCTCCTACTGGAACCCACATTGGTTTTCACATGTAGATACAACTATGAAACAGACATGCATGCTTTTCAGGCAGTTCGAATTTGTTTTATTACAATTTTTTAACTGTTAGTATTTTCATATCTGGACATCTTAAAAGGAATTTTAGGTTTACAACTTCAAAAGACATTACAGAATTATGTAAGCCCCGATGACAGCTACTCTACTGCACTGTATACAATTTGGTTGCCTCCCTTCTGTGTCCTGCTCTACACAGCTCCAAACAAGTGAAAATCTGAGACTGGTGTTCATATTCAAGCTGCAGGAAAGCTCAGTATATGGAAAAAGAATAAGTGATAATTTGCATTCAACTATTTCAGGACTCAAGAAGAGCATACACAGAACTATACATTTTATCATTTTATTAGGAATAATTCCAAGTGGGTTATGAAGAAACTAATTCATTGAGTTTGATGAATTTTCCAAAATTTCCTTATGAAGATATGTTCACCAACAAACAGTAAAACTTCAGCAGAACTATTATACACTGGGCAAAAATAGTCAGGCTGATACCAAAAAGCAACATGCAACATAAAAAAAAAGATACAACATAAAGGAAGACAATCTGCTGAATATTAAAAACAACCTCAACATGAGCTCTTCGCAACCAGCACAGAACTATTCTACCCATCAAATCCAATTCACACAAAGGCAAGTTGGGCTAACAGAACCCAAGGATTAATAAAATGTTCCTCAGTGCAGTAGATTTGTATAGTGTTTTAGAGTATTTCCTTGGCTTGGAACAAGCAGTATTAGGAAATCTTTTTGGCAAGGGAGAGAAATAAATACATACGGAATGCTACATTTTTAAATCAGCAGACTGTCTGAGGAATGAAACAGGGCATCAGTAAACTAAGAGTAGCAGGGAGAAAAAAAATTAAAACATTAATTTATTGGGGCTCAAAGAGTATTCAAAACAGATCTTAAAGATGTCACAATAACTATACTCAGGCATTTAGGCTAACAAGGGGAATAAAATCAGAAGATACACTTTTTCCAAGTTAAGGAGATTTTTTACCCAAGCATATTGCTATCTTTGCAACATGTAGCTCGGTAAACAATAATTGGCAACGAAATAAGTTGAAACGCTGTAATATCCTGCCCAAATATCAGTTCCAGATACTGTAATAACCAAGATGCAAACTAATTTTGTTGTAACAAGCCTAGACCACTTATATCAAACATGTCCCTGGTGAAAGAGTCATCCAGTTGGAATTAGCGTTTTGAGAGTTCATTTGACAGCCAGTCAAGTCCCTCATACAGACCAGTTCCTTGTGTAGCACAGGTAGCCTGGACATACCACTGTTAACGCAGAACACAAAAATTAAACTTAAATACTGACAAAACGCAAGCTAAGTTATGACAGTATGTGAGACTCTTTAGTGTTGTTATAACTGTGTTAGTGTTGTAATAGTGTTCTTTCAGTACTGTTTTGTGCTGTAAGTAGGGTCAAGATTGAACAAATGGTATTTTTTAAAGTTTTGAGAAGTACATATAGGGTAGAGGAGGTTCAGACATTATCCAGAAACTCAAGTGTTGGCCTACTAAAGGCTACAACACAGTTTAAGGCACCAAGAAACAAATACAGAACTTGTATTTAGTTTACATGCTGAAAACTACTTCTTGTCTCTGGAAGACTGCTCTTCAGGAGGTGGACATGGAATTATCTAAATGAATGGACCTCTGAAACAGCTTCTATGGACAGGATCTTTGTGTGTCAATACAAACACTGAGACTACAAAAGGTGGGATGGTTTATGTGAAGCAAACCTGCATCTCTAAAGCTTGAGCAGATGGAATCAAACGCTTCAGAAGCTACTTAATTTCCTCCTGGAAGTGGGAATGCAGAATGCATTTGCTCTCCCAGAATATTGTGAAAACAGAAAAGCCCATCACATTCTTTTGTCAAATGCTGGATGCGTGTATTTCAGTGACTGACTGGAGTATTTGTATGTTTTCAGAAAAAGGTAAAAAATGAAACACCTGTAACAGCTGTACACACTGGATTATACTTCTAAATCACTTACTTTGAACAAGGACCTGAATTATGCGTTATAAAGTTTAGCAGCAGTTATGTGCATCTTTCTACAGAAAGAGGTGAAAACTACCCTTTCCCTTAGAGGAAATTCATGTTTATGATATAAAATAGAAGTAGAAAAGAGTTCAGCAATCAGAAAGTTTAGCACTTACAGTTCTGTTACGCAGGGACTGAAGACCTAGTTTATCTGTCATTTCACTGATTGCCATGGCATTTGGCAGATCCTGTTTGTTTGCAAACAGAAGCAGCACTGCATCTCGCAGCTCATCCTCCTGAAGCTAACAGAAAATATAGGCATGTTATTAAATTACCTCAGTTAAGTATATCAGTTACTTCAACAAACACTAAAAAAATCTAAATACTGATTTAAGGGATGTAAACATCTTCACTCTTGCTCCTGAAGTCACTAATAAGTATTGAGTGAAATTTAACTAGTATACAACAGAACTCCTGCAATTAAGGAAACAATTTTCAATTTAGAAAGTTTAAATTTATGGGCACCCTGCTGATGAAACATTCTCTAGCACCAATTTGTTCTTCCCAAATTCTTTTTCTGCTGCATCTATCAAGGTTTCATGAATGAAAGGTTCTGACACATTATTAGTTCTCTACAGAGTTGAAATTACAACTCTGTGCACTACATGACCCAGAATTACCACGTGAATACAATATGCACTGTACAAAGTCCCTAGAACTTTTAAATCCTAAATCTCTTAGGGAAACTGACAAACATCCAAAAATAGGACAAAGTCAGTCTAACAATAATACTTCAAGAAGATACTGATATTTACCATTTTCTGCAGCTCTTCTGCTGCTTCCTGGATTCTCTCTCTGTCATTGCTGTCTACCACAAAAATGAGGCCCTGTAGAAAGTTTAGCAGATTTGAAAAAACCAATGCAAATGTGCAGCACTATGTTAAAACTCATATTGAATATTGTGATTGCTTACCTAAGAGAGGGGACAAATTTAACAGAAATTTCTGTTTAAACAATGCATGACGTGTGTCTGAACAACTACCTAAGTCTCAACTTCAAAATAAAGTTATGAAAAAAATGCAGCAAAATTACAAAAATGAACTCTTCCCCCCTCCCCTTTCACTCATCATATTGAAAATCACAAGTGCTTCAACTTCTCATATTTCACTGAAAAAACCCACACTGTTAAAGGAATGTCTGAATTTGTTTTAAAAAGTTTGTACCAAACAGTATTTTGAATAGCATCTCTGTTATTCAAGTGTCCTTCTTACACAATTTACTCTTAACCTTTCAGTCTGAAAACCTTACTTTTATCATTCTCTTCAATGAAAGAGATGTGTCTTTTAGAAGTATTCAGTAACAGGACAGTAATAAGGAACTGAAATTAAGTATTACTCTATTCACAACAATATGGTGCAAGGTCCCTTTTGTCAATCCAGACCTCACTATTTTTCTGCACCAATCATATGCATTGTGCTGCACACAAATATCATGGAAACAATTCTATATTCAACACAAAAAAAACTCCAAACCAACCCAGTCCAAAAGTTTTCTGACACTACTAAGCAATTTACGTCATTACTTGTGAACCAAAGGAATCACATTTATGTCCCAAAAACTGACTCTAGTCACATCAGGGTGAAGCTGATACTTTTTCATCAACTGTTAACAAGATCTTTTATCGTATTTTAGACACTCAGCTTACTAAAGACACTGATACAGCATAGTAAAAGCCGTATATTTTAAGAGTTCCTCACAAGAAACCAGCTGCTCTGGCACATTACAGAACACTGGTAAATCCTAAAGGACTTGATCCTTGAGAGGCTACACTCACAACTAGGCTTGAAGCCCTTAGAGTAAACTAACTTCAACTAGAATAAAATCTGGGTACCCTCAGAAGTTGCAGGTTCTAGTGCAGAGCCTTTCTGAAAGAAAGAAAACAACTTTCCATATATACTCTACAAAACACAACGAGGCTTTACAAAACAGGTCTTTAACTACTGCCATCTGAGAACTCTTACCTGTGTGTTTTGGAAATAATGCCTCCAAAGAGGTCTAATTTTATCTTGACCACCAACATCCCAAACTGTGAAACAAATGTTTTTATATTCTACCGTCTCCACATTAAAACCTAAAAATGAAGGAGTTTAGTAATTAGAATATTTAGTTCTGGTGTTAAAACATAATTCTAACCACGTTAAAGATAGATACTTCATAAGCTACACTTCTCCCAAGTATGTATAAAATGGCTTCTCAATATTGAATTGGTGGATCAGGAAGAAAATTGACTGAAGGGAGAAAAAATAATAATCACTTAAATCCAAGTCCAAGTGGCTGAGCAAATCTTCCAGCCACAAACTGTGAGGCTTCTGGCGTTTGGGGGAAGAGGTGCTACTGATCCGGTTCCTATCCTCCTGCGCATCTGCTACTGGCCAGAGTCAGACAACGGATTCTGGTCAGGATGTCTCTTTGGTCTGACACAGTTATGTTATGGCAGTACCAGACAGTTCATGTTTGTCTTGATTCTTATTCTAACAGCAAAGATAGGAAGTCCCTGCACCCTTCAGAAGCCTGTCAGGTTTAGAATAACAAGAATAAAGATATAAGAACTGGTGATCTTACCAATAGTGGGAATTGTGGTGACAATTTCTCCTAGTTTCAGTTTATAAAGAATGGTTGTCTTACCAGCAGCATCCAAACCAACTAGAAGGAAGAGAAAAATTGATTTAGTTCATAAACTGAACTACAATCTGCTAATTTAAAAACATGCCATTGTACATGCAGAGTACTAGGGGTTTTTTTACTAAAAACAGCTTTTTAAACACTCTTAATTAACTGCTGATAAACTATGTTTTTCCCCACCTACTCTACCCAGCACTGAGAGAGAACAAGCCATGAAGAAAACAAGCTCAGTAAGACACTTCCATTCACAACCTAAGGATTCACAAGTTTCTAGTCATCTTTCTTAGTATTTGTGTTAATTAAGCTTTATCATTCACTTTGGAAGTTTCTTCTGTCTAAATCAGGAAGATTTTAAAAGCCTAGCAGTAATCTACAAGCAGCACACAATTTCTAACTGATCACACATTTGTTACTTCACTAAGCTCAGGAAGGCCTCACTTACTCAACCTTCTGCAAAGTTCAGCTTCACAGGCACATGGACCAACTGAAGCTGGCACTATCCATCAAAGACACTTCTGTGTTCCTTATTCCAGTCTCTACTCCCTTTGCTAAAACATTTCTTTAGCACTGACGAAACCACGTATATAAGGAATCTCTCATCATCCCTCCACATACACCCCAAGGGCTGTAACTTCTCTTCAGGATATCGCATCTATACATTGAGATGCACTAGGATGCGTCCATTAGGAGCCTCCACTGTTGGTCTTTACACAAGATCTGCTGCACTTAAATTTGCTCTTCTGTTTCTAAAACAAAAATTAAGCTTGATGTTTTTCCAAATAAGCTATGTGGTATTAAATATGTGATCCTTGAGAAATAAAATAAAATCAAGCCCAAAAGACTTTTTGGAAACATATCACCAACACTGTATGCATACATTGTAGTTTTCCAAAACTATTTGTGAAACTGCTTATTGTGACGCATTTTAGAACACATAAGTGTAACTCAGAATAGAATTCTTCAAATTAGAACCCAATACCTAGCACACAAGGACCTCCATAAACAGCAGGTACTAAACACCACAGCATAAAATGTCTATCTGCGAAACTTAACACAGTCAATCACATTTTGTCCAAACAAAAATATACCCCATCAAAAGAATTAATTCTTTTGCAAGAAACCAAATGCTATCCTCATTTTATAAGGATAATACATATTCTTAAGTGCTCTCAGTTAACTACCTACTCTGCACCTGCAATATATTAAGCTTTAAGAGGTTTGGTGACTTGCCTATTAATAATACAACTGTTTCCTTAGAATCACCAAAAAAATGGAATTCAAAATTACCCACTTACTCAGAATGAAACCAAACTCTTGAAAAACCTCCTCTTTCTCAAGGCACAAACTGCTGTTGCAGCAAACTAATTTAAAAACCCTATCTATAATTGTCCTATATTCTAATAGTGCACACAGGATTAAACATACCAATGCAGTTTCTTTGGTAATGTGATTGCAAGTTAGAAAAAAAAAAAGTTGTTCTAATCCTTAATGTCATGACAGCATGAAGGAAAGGGGGTGGGGTGGGAATCTACCACCAAAACCAAAGCTCCTTGACTGCCCAAATACTCAAAATGAAATTTAAGGGTTTTAAGTTTGCTGTTGTTTAAGTGTTGGTTTCTTTCAGAAACACACACAAGCATGAACAAAAAAAAGCCACAGTGCAGCAGAAGTTACACAAGAACTTGCAAGTCATGAAAATTGTAAATGCCACAATTTTCCCCACACCAGTGAAGTGTCAAGTCACCTTACAAAACCCTCTAAGCCAACTTATGAACCCTCAAACACTCCATCTATGCTGAAAGGCAATGTTTGTAACAGCACAATGCTTGAAACCCAACACTATTTTCACACAGGTCAGCCTCAAGTAAGCACTTGTTAGGATGCCTAGATCTTGATAGGAACATATAATGCCCATACATGATATGATAGGGTTTTTTTCCAGTAAATTAAACATAACATAATTTAGTGAACCACCAATTAGTTACAACTACTACTCAAAATTCTCCTCTTATTGCTCCCCACCAAAAAAATAACTCTGTTATCAATATAACAAACACTGACAAGATCTGTTAAAATTAACGATGTAAGAAAGATGCCACTGTCTACACAAACTGTTAGAGCGTATTTGAGGTTTATACTAACAACAGAGATAAAGACAAAGAAAAAAGCTAATCTCATTTCAAAGAATGTACACGGGGTATTGAGATCCATTTGAAGACATGACTCAGAGTTAAGAAATTAGAAACTAGTCAAGAATTTTAAACTACTTTCTAAATTACAAAAATATTGCCCCAGTTACCCACTCTACCCTTGTGCCATGACCCACCAACACCTCAGTGGTGCTGGCAGAAGGCTACAGTGCCTATGTAAGCACAAAGCCCAGAGACTTTGCTTAAATCCACTCTTACCCACAACTCTTGATTAAGCCATTGGACTTTGCACTGAGGCAGGCTGAGCTATGGGGTTATGGATACATGTTTTCTTCTGGCGTCACACTTGAGGCAGAAGCTTAACTGAGGGAAGGACCTTATGCAAATCACTGTGACCCTATTTGCAAAAACCACCTCTTTTGGTCAAACTGCAAATGCTATGAAGTCTAAAGAAGCAAATCATGAAAAGCAAAGCATCCATTCATATTTCTTACTCCAATTTGCAATTTACCACCCTTTTAAAAAATTTCAGAGCACTAAATCACACTTAATCTTTTGAGCTGGTAGGAAGTGTAACTATTTTTTTTAGTAATCCAAGAATAAACATGTTTACATTTGAACTGGAACATTAAATTCAAATCTATGAGCTACTGCCACATCATAAACTTCATCAAGATTAAAAGCCACATCTTAAATCCCCAAACAAAGTAAATTTCCAATTCTATATTTTCACTGATTCTACTGCCTGACTGACCAGTGTCAAGACCAAGGTGTACGAGACTCGATGAAGAGTTAACATTCAGCAGTTGTACTGCAAAGCACCAAGACTGATGGGAAGCACAGACCTGTACTTGCAACCATTTATCTTTAAACTGAATCAAACATCCTCTTCTTCTAGCTGGAAAAAAAATATCTACAATGCTTTCATGTGCTGCTAAAATCACTGTGTTTCTAAGCCCTTTACTCCTCTTAAAGAGTGTTTTATTTACAGCCTGTTAGTTGTGTTTCTAAATCTCAAGCTTCTAGTTCACTTGTCCCTGGGAACATCATCCCTGACCACATCACATCCTTCATTAACCAACTTCCTCTTTGATCACTGGTGGCTGAATATCAAGCTGCCTCTGTTATCACAGCACAGAACTTCATAAAAACTATAGAATGCCAACAGCATGCAAACCAACAGTTGTCTAAAAAAACACACCCACAAATAAAAAACAGCTAAATGGTTATGATCTGTACAGCGACACAACTCCCAAAGAATCTCGCATTTTCCACCCAATGTATTTAATAATTACCTTTGTATTTGAAACTCCTGAGTAGTTGCTATGTCAGTTACTTGCACAACTACACCAAGATACAGAACACTAAATTATGATACTGGAAGGTGCACAATGAATTTATATCTTTTTTTTTCCAAGGACAGAAGACCATCAGTGAAGAGTTTCACAGACAGGTGCATGTAGGGTTAGGACTCAAGTGTTTCTACTCTTGATGCCCCAGCTGCCTAATCTAACTTTCAGACATTCAGCCCTATCCCACAGTTCTTTCTTTTCCCTCATGTTATGCCTATTTATAAAGAAAATGCATGACTCTTTTTTTCAAGCATTTCTTCCAAACAGTAACTTAATGTTTTTGAAAAATAATTGTACAAGTGCATTTTTTAAAAAACAAAATTTCCATAACAGGATAACATTAGATGTCCACCTATTACCATAAATGGAGTTTGAGAACATAACAGATAAGTGAGTGCTGTTGGTAATGGTCCCTGATGAGAAATACTCAAATTCTGCAGAACTCAATAGCACAAAGTCTGTTCTAGGAGCTAAATTAATTCTAATTTATCTTCAATTCTGCAGAAACCAAAGAAAGCTGTGAAAAGGGAGTTAGAAATATAAATTAATCATCTGTTCATTATCAACTCACATAATATTTTTCCCCTAAGTACTTTACCTCATAAAGTTATTTCTTAATTGGTGTTCTACATATGGAAACGTAAATGCTTGGCCTTGTACAGCCCATTCTCAAACCATACACCAAAAATTATAACCTTGAGGAAAAGTTTTAATTCTATCCCAGTATTCATTTCATTCAGACGTCTCTCCTCAAAGTACTGATACATGATGTAGAATGCTATAAAGAGATTATTTTTTGTTTTACAGGTATACACAAATTATGTCACATCCAGTGTAACATTCTGCTTCTAATCATCCAGTTTGTCCTGTAACACACTCTCATCACAACATACCCCAAGTTTTACTCTCCTATACTATCTAACAAATATGGTACTGTCCCATGCTCTGATCCAGCCCCGCATTTTAATATAAGGCCTTAAAATCAAAAATTTTAAGAAATAAAAAAATAAATTCATTTGAACAAACTGCTAGAAAGTGCACCTTCCAAAGCCATCTCTAACCTAAATTTGACCTAATTTCCTACCAATGAAGAGCTTTGCAAGCGGTTTTGATATGTATGACATCACTTTCCTGTTTTCAGTACTTTGCAGAATGTAAGAGAACTACAAATACCACAGAGACTGTCTCATCCTACAGTCAAGATCACTTGAAGACTTCACTTCGTTCATTAAGAGACATATGAAGAGTCTGGCTGTTAGGGAGACAATCAAATTACCTCCTTGAAACCAACACATGAACTAAATAGCCTTGAAGACTAAAATTACTGGAATTATTTTGAAATGGATGAGAGTCTCTAATTTCAAACAGATAAGGTACAACAAAAATTACTGGGTATGCAATAACAAACTTTGCCATCACAAAATATATGGAGAACCTGAAAGATTATAAATAAAAAAAGCTGCACTGCTGTGTCTGCTGTGCATATCCGAGCAGCATTGGGGATGGGTGTGTGCCAGGAAGTTTCAGTTAGAACCCACTCCCATTGCTGGCTATATCCAAATGAGCACTTTATATAGTTCCTTACAACAAGCTACTTCAGTCAATGGCCATGAACTAAATTCCATTCACTTTGGTAACAGAATTTGAGAAAAATTTAGAGGCTAAGAACTGTTTGTACATAAAGCTTGCAGGGGTGGGTAGGTGGGTGGAAGAAGGCAGGGAAGAACTCAAAGCGGAGGAGGAAATACCAATGCAGTACGTGCTGGCTTTGACCTTTTGAACTATAATCTGAAAGTGAGAATCTTCAAGAGCCACTGGCTCCAACTCCTACTCAGCCCGTGTCAAGGGAACAGATAATTTCAAAATAAATGGATATTCAAAATAAATCATTATGGGGAGACAGTAAAACTAAGCAAGTACTGCAAGAGCAGCTAAAAGGTTTTACGGGTTTGTACACGAGGCACAGAACTAATGCCCACAGAGGCTATACCGAAACGCCCTTCCACAAGAGTCAGGATACAGACAGTACAGCTCCCTACAGCAGCAGAAAATCGGCCATTATACGGCAGTTCTTACGCCCCTGGTGCTGCACACACCAGGCTTTGTCACATCCTGCTCGCAGAGCCGCAGTGCCGGGGCAGGAGG
>NW_008237878.1:5006533-5029403 GCF_000691975.1 Corvus brachyrhynchos
AAAAAAAAAATTTAAAAAAATCAAACAAGCCCAGCCTCCCCCCCTAAAAAGCAAACCAAAACAAACCAACAAAAGGCAGCACTGTGATATGTTACTACTACTATACTATTATTATTTGTATATCTCTATCCACTACTACAGTAATGATTCTTAGGCACCCCGGGCACAGCAGGGCGGTGTTCTCACCCCGCCCTGACCCTCCCCCGCGGCCCCGAGCGGCAGCACAGGGCGAGCGTGGCACCGAACTGATCTCGGTCTACGGGCCAGGGAGCACCAGACACCGGGAGGTAACAGGGGAGTAAAACTGAACCCAGCCAGGGTCAACAGTCTAGTAACAGAAGGTATTTACTTATCCTCTATTAAAGAAAAATATTGTTAATGATCTTTATTAAGATACTCCCAAACCAGATCCTAACATTTGGCTACTAAGCCAGACACTTTAAGCTGTTCTTTTCATAGAACCATAGAATAGTCTGGGTTGGAAGGGTTGGATCATCTCATTCCACCCCCATGCCATGGACAAGGATACCTTCCACTACACTAGGTCCTCAGTGTCCTGTCCAAACACAATCGTGAACACGTCCAGGGCTGGGGTATTCACAGCTTTGCTTATGGGTAAGGTTGAAAATCTTGTTCTAAATTTTGTTCTTCTGAACCAAAAGCCTGGTGTTATTAAGATGGAAAGTTGTATTTTTATAAAATAATAAATCATACCTTAAATCTAGGTCACACCTAAGATGTTAATATGATCCTGATCAACTACGAAAACTAGCAGGAAGCTGTAATCTAAAGAGCGCAGTTCTAGGTTTCCAGTACTTACCTATCTTCTATTCAGAGCATTCAGTGTTTACGCTTTTTTTTTTTTTTGGCTAGGAAAGTTAAGCTTCCCTGTACTTGAGGATAGTTACTTTCTAGATCTCCAAGCTGGCCTATTCTTACTGTGTCTGAGTTGTTACTAGATACCTTTCAGTATTTCAGTGCTTTGAGTACAAATGCTTGCTTTAGAAGTGAACACTAGCTTTAAAACCCAGGCCCTGCCATTTCCTTTGCTGAGGATCCTGCAGCTCTGTCATATTCCAACCATGATGTATAATCAAACTACAACACTACTCCATCACATTTCTGGTCAGCTCAGGCATACAGCTTCATCAAGCAGCAGTCTTTGCAAGCTGAACAGCTTTGCTTACACAGGAGAGGGGAAAAACCAAACACACCCATTTTCTAAGTCAGGTAACTTCCAAAGAAAAAAAAAATAAAAATCAGACTCTTTTATTTTTGTTTAAAAAAATACGTATTTGCAGTCATGTGCTAGTTATCATAGTTGTTACCAGTTTACATGGAACTATACAGTGCTCCAGGTTAAATATTTAAGATAACTTAGGATATGAATGGCCACTTAATAATTTCTGGATTAAAAATGCTTTTCATCAGGACGTGCAAAAAAAAATTTTTCAAGTTAGCAATTAATGCTGAAGTGGTATAGTTTAAGTAATGTGATACATTAAACTTTTGGTCATGAGTAATTGTGTACAAAACATAACAGTATTAAAATACATTATTTTCATAAAAATACAGTTGTGACACTTTATATCTAAATAAGACATTTTTAGAAAGATGGTATGAAATATTTGTTATACAAAAGCATTTTCTTATAGCAGGATTATGTCATAAGTTTTTAAAAATTCTATCCAAGCGCTTAAAAGCGGAGTGGTTTTTTTTAATAACTGTGATGCACTTGACATATAAAAGTATATGCTGTGTGTACACAGTAGCATTACATTTACTGTACTTGAAACTGGTCAAAGTACAACACTACATGTGGAACAGCTGAGTTCTTATATACCACTGAAACTTGTTCAAGAAGATAAACATCCCATTCTTGTTGCTTAATAATGCAAGAGGAAATTACTCTTTATGCATGTCTGCTGTATGCACATACAGAGAATAATTTCATGCTACAATTTTTTTGCCAGTCTGACCTGTCCAGAGGCTTTTTTCAGCTGAAGCCAACATCTTCTCCCTCCAGTCTCATCACCTCCTCAAACACTTGACTAGTGTAAGCCACAAATAATAAGGTTACAAATTATAACAGGAGCTGACTGGTATGATGTCCAACCGAAACAGACTGTGTATCAGCTAACTCTACCCAAATCACCGATTTTAAAATCCCTATTAGAACACCAGTGTTTATTTCCTGTGATGAACACTACATGCTTGCATTTACACAAGTGACCACTTGAAATCCTGGATGTCAACAGTTTAAAACCACAAATTAGTATATAATTACTTTAAGGCATGTAAGAGCACCCTAATAACTGACACTGAGTGGAAGAGACTTCCCTTCAGAAAATTTTTGTCAGCTGCCTTCTCTTCTTTAGAGATGTCAAATCAGTATCATTTTGGAGAGATGACAAGAAGGAGAAATGCAGAAAGTTAAGAACAGATCTGGTAATTTCAGTTGTTCCTAAACAGTTTTGAAAGCTGTGATTTACTAGTAAAATACCTCAGTTAAAAGGTATTCTGGCCAAATCACCAATTTGTCAGTTGGACTTACCACTAGCTAAAAACTAAAACAAAAAAAGAAAGAAAAATAATTAGATACTACATCAACAGGACAGTACAGGATCAATATTGCCTACCCCTGAGTAGGATTGGGTATAGCAGCACCAATTGGAAAACATTCTGCAATGCCAGCACTGCACTGTAGTCCTATACTGTGGCACAGCTTCATATGACCACAGATTATTCTTTAAGAGCACTTATTTCAAACAGTATTAGACACAAGAATCCCTTTAGTTGCATTGGTATTGAAGTGGAAAAAACAGTGAAAATGATATAGTGGGCTATACTATTAGTACAGTCCAGTTGTAGTGTTAATGTTTTAGAGCTGTGTTCCAAACTTGGTAAGCCACTGTCTTCTGTGAGACTATTTGCCTTTTGGTTTTCAGCACCAAAAGAGCCCAGTAGAAATCATGTTGTGCCAGTTTTGAGCAAGATGTCCTGTAAGTCATCTGGCAGCGCCAGTATAATATCATTGATGTGTGTCTGCAGCTTTTTCAGTGTGTCAGTTTTCACAGGAAGATGTTCTCTGTCAGCCTGCAACTGCAAAGATACCAGAAAACATGATTTCTACTAAAATTGCAAGTTTACCTTAAGAAATATTGAAGTCATGTATTAGAAAATATGGAAAATGAATTCCTCATTTGTTGACTGAGTAGGAGTTTGGACAATAGCAGGTTTTCTCAGCAATCATACAACAGTGAGAGCAACACTGATGTGGACTTTCAGTTATAAAAAGAAAATTTGGTTTTCTTCTTCCCTGGGGATTCAGCTCAGTTCCAGAGTTCCAACTAATTTAAAAAAAACCCCAGCAATACAATGCTTCCAGCATAGCTGGCTGATGTTGGGAAGCCAAATAACTTTTCAGGCATGGCTGAAATTGACTGTTTTTGTTTTGAAAGCCTGAATGAATGATTGACTCTTTACCTACATCAAGAAGAATATTTTCATTTATGTACTTGAAAAAACAACTATATAATGCTTTTATGTAGCTAAGTCATGTTCAATTCAGTTACTTACCAGTTTATTTTTTAACTTTAAGACAAGATCCACCGTTTCTACCTCAGTATGCTTCTGACTCCAGAAAACCAAGTTCTAAAATTAAAAAAAAATTAAGCGTTTAAATATTTATGGTTACATGTGTAATTTTCAAAAGTAGTCTTAAGCTATAACTAATGTTCAGAATAGGTATTTTCTTTATTCCTATGCCATTTGCTAACCTCACTTTACCCATGCACTGTCTTTACTGTGAGCTGCAAAATCTACTTTATTTGCCTGTTTGCCCAGTACTTCACCTAATAGCAAACTTGCACACAAACACAATACAAATAAATTAAAGGGGGAAAAAAGTCTTGCCAAACAGGTTTAGTTTGAAAAAGAGCATCTACAATGCAAAATGGCAGTGAATGATTAGCAAATCAGAACTGCCAGCACAATGCAATATTAAAGCACTTCAGGGCAGTGCTTACTGTTTCTAGGGCATTAAAGGAGATCACAGTTGATAACTAGTAAGATACAATCAAGTAAATTTTCTTATGGAAGTTCTGTTCCCCTACCCCCTTATGACTCACCTATGAAAGACATTTGTTCATGTACAGGGAAACATTTCTTTTGTGGATCAAAAGAAAAAACAATAAAGAAGCAGAATTGGTAATAAATTTGTAACACATTTCCTTTTCTTTGATTAAATCAATGTCAAATACAGTTGGATAGAGTCTATGTTGTATAACTGACCTGCAAATTATTTGGGCTGCTCTGTTTGAACAATCTGTTTGGATTTGCTACATTGTACTGTTTGGGAATTGACAAGGCAAGGGATAACAACAAATAGCTTTTGAAAAATAACCAGAGCAATCTTGTTTGCTTGTTTTAAAGCTGTGGCATTGCCTTCCTTTATTTTTGTTCTTCCTATTCCCTCTCTAGCTGTACAATGTCTTCTCCTCTTGCAATTCCTTTATCGGTTGTTCTAACTCAAATTATATTGATACCCACTTTGGCTTCTTAATTAAGGAAGGGATCTTACAACATAAAAATATTTATCTGGCATTTTGTTATATATAAACAGATTTCACTTCTCAGCTTTCACTTACTGTGGATCAGTTGTAGGCTTATTTACTAACCATGTCTAATTAGCTGTCAATTAGCATGTCAAATTCGCTGAATTTTTACCTTTAAAGCTACGAACTATATCACAACTGAAAGTATGTTGTCAAGGATGCCAAGGATGGAAGCTGAACAAAATAATATTACCAAATAAGAGGAAAAAGCTTTTTTTGGGGGGTGGGTGTGTGTATTTGATTTTTAAAATATACAACAAACCAAAAAGTACTAAAGTTATGTTTTACAAACGATGACAGTTATGACAAGTGAACTGTATTTCATATTGTTCTCTTGCTGTGTTAGTTCTAGCTTGTACTTGTTTAACAAATTCATGTTTTACTAGATCAGAATTCACAAAACTGTCAAAAATTTCACGTTCAACCTATGAAAATGGGAGTAAAACTGACTTGTGGGAGAATATATTTTTATTGCAAGAGGATAAATATAATCATAGGCACACATTTTTCTAACCTCATTACAGAGTGCTTCTAAATGAAGGGCCTCTAACTTCTGTGTCATTTCTTTCTGCCGGCTCCTAAACCAACCATCAAAGTTTGGCGATTTCAAAAAATGCCTGGTAAAACACCAAAGAAAAATACATTTTATATTTTAAGTACAATTTGGTAACAGGGTTTTTTACATCATCAAATGTAATTATATTTGAGATTGAAGAAGGTATTAGAACCCTTTCTCTACTTTCCAAAAGATGTAATATTCTGAAGTAGAGATTAACAGGTGCTTCTATTAATTAAGAGAAGGATTGAGAAAAGAAGGTAAAGAACGTGTCTGAAACACAATAAAGATTAGGAAATTTTAGGAAAAAAAAAAAATCAAGGCTCAGTTTGAAACAGCCTAATTTTTATCTTTGTGTTTTATTGGAAGGAGGAATCAAGCTAGGACCAGAAATAAAACCACAAATAACACTATCTAATAATCTACAGAAACCTGTAACGTTAGCAGAGAAAGAGATTTAGGCAAGTAAAGTATACTTAGTACTATCAATTTCTATTAAAGCATATATTCTAAAAGAAAGCCTTATTCAAATCAATCCTGATTGTAAGTTTGCTCAGGAAAAAAACAGTATTAATACTACTGATGTGTCTTAATTTAGATAATTTTTTATGCTGATGAAATAAATTACCTGTAAAGTCCTATCCAATCTCCCTTTAAACCTGAGGTGAGCTGTGGTCCTGCTTTTTCCAGTGTCTTCATGAAGTCATCTTGGCTAAACTGCCTCAGCTGTGGTGGACTCTATGGAAAGAAAGAAAATAAAAAATTAGCAGACCTTAATTTCTCCGATCACCAATTTCCACCTCATTCAAATTATACTTCCTTACCTTCCAGGGTGATATGCATTTCTGCAAAGGCATTAGGCTTGCCACATAACGTTCCTGGGGAAAGGAAAAGGAAAGGTTGTTTGCATAACCAGTATTAAAGATACACAGTCCACGTGTGTGTTTACTTATTGCTTGTGACCACAGCATTTTCTCTTCTCAGTGTTAGTACAGGGTGCGGTTGTGCGTATTTACCACATGAGAAGACAAGAAGGAGCTTATCTTATACCGATTGTACTTCCCAACTCCAGAACTTTAAGGCAGCAAAGTTCAAGAAGGACATGAGGCAAAGAAGGACAGGAAGCAAACATACACATAGAATATCTATATCCTGAACTTCAGCCACTGGTAAACAATCTCTCTTTCCTTTGGGAACAGTCCACAGGTACCTTCATATCATGGGTGATTCCAAACAGCAACCACACTTCATATCAAGTGTTTGGAAGAGATTTTCTGAGTCCCTCACCCAAACATTAGAGTTAGAACTAACCCACGGAACAGTGTCTGAGCTGTGGCCATCTCTGCTCTAGCAAGGCTTGGCACAGGCATGGCCAGAGCCCCAAGGTGTCCAAGGCACAGGGAGTGGGGCCATGGCCAAGTGTCAGGTGTGACAGCAGGAGGCACCTGTGCCTCGCCAGCTGGACCCAGTACTGGACCCAGGCTTGATTCCAGGGGTACACTGGAGAGCTACTGGACTTAGGGTAACTCCAGAAAAACTACTCCTTGTTACTTACGTAAAAACTCAATTAGTCTAAGAACTCACTAATGGAATAATGAAACTTTCCGTCAATTCCAAGAAATACCGCCGAAGTATCACACTCTGTGCTTCCGTAGGACGTTTCTGTTGTACTCCCTTAAAAAAAACCAAAACAACAAAACACAGTCAGTCTGTTACTCCAAAGTATGTAGGTAGTTGTGGTGGGTTTACTTTTCATGAATATTTATTCCAGTGTTTCTGTATTCATTTGCCATAAGCCCACACACAGCACCTCCTACCCTGAACCTGGAAAGGAAAGCAGTAGCATCAAGTCCTTTTGTAAAGAAATATTTGTCTTTGCAATTACTGATTTTTTTATTTTCATGTAAAGAAACTCAAGGAAAGAAACGTTTCTATAAACAACTGTTTGCAAATCAGTTAAAATTTGGTAGCTCTGAGTCTTACGTGCCTCATGTGTGAGACTTTTAGACCAAAGAGACTGCGGGTGGCAGAGGATGGAAAACCTCAACAGATGAACAGATAAATACTTGTAATCCTCTAAACTATTAAGCTAATTTATTGAGTCCTACCATTCATATGGTTATAGAAGCTGCTAACAAGGCAGCAGCCCTTCTACAATGAGGGTGTATATCAATCTATTTAGTTATGACTGGGGAAAAGGAACCAGAATCCAATTTCATTTTGATTACACAAAGTGCAGCCTTAAATGAAAACACTGTACAACAGTACACAAAACACCACAAACCAGTTTCCATTAAGAAGTGACCTGCACCATTACCTTTTGCAACTGCTTAAGGATTTCTTCATCTTTGTTCAAGTATGGCTTATAAGAGGTGTAAACACCTAAAGAAAAAAAGCAGCATATAGCCAAAGGAGAAATGAGGTATGCCTTTTAAAATCGTAACACTGGCAATTTAACTCTGAAGTTATTACCAGGTTTGGAGTCCAAAGTTTTTAGGTTCTTCAGTTTTTTCACTTTCACCTGCTTTGGAACTTCACCTGCCAAAACACATAAAGTCATCTTACTTGAAGCCTATCTAATATTGTAAGAAACATTAGAAGCATTGACAAGAATCCAAGTACATATCCAGAACACACATGAACGACAGCAAATAAGACTTTTCACTTTATATAAGGGTTCCTTGTTGAAAAGAAAAAAACCAAACAAAATACCTGAAAATCAACAAAAACACGAACAAGCAAAAAATGAACCAAAAAACCCCACAAACAAAACCAGCAAAAGGATGACCTTCCAAATCCAAGAAGCCAAATAAACATACGGATATATAGCAGTGAATAATTGTTTTCTTAATTTCATATTTTTATTCCATCTTCCTTTGTTCCCCTTAGTGTAAATGCTTTTGGGAAAAAATCTTTGGTATCTTGGCAAAATTAAAAATTGTATAGAGGAAAATAAAACAGTAGCCACGGATTTAGTGTTGTAAGAAAATTAATTTAAGCCTCCTTTGTCATAGGCCATACTAAGGGCTTTTGTTTTGTTTTTCCAATTTATCCTGCTCCAACCAGTAACCCTAAATCCTGCTATCAGTCTTGCAGCCTCAGCAGAACCTTCCTCCTAAATCTATTTGGATGCTTGACTTTAGAAACAGTTAAATTGCTATTGAAACTGCAGAGTGGGGGAAAATGTAAAAAAAAAAAAAAACAACAAAAAAAAAATCAGAAGCTCTCTCTTTATCCCTAAAGAAATAAAATATACATTTTTCAAGACAGGTCAGACAGATACATCTCTAGAACTTCCTGACTAAGCATTTCCCATAACTACATCAAAACTACAATTTCATACTTAAAGCTGCATATCAGATTTGAAGGCCACCTGTTTATACGGCTTTTCAGAGTTTAATTAAGAGTCTACTATCCAAACATTAACTACACAACAGTGAAGTAACTCCTCCCCACACTACCCTAAGCCCCCACAGGTATTCTGACCATAGACAGACATGGTATTTTAAAGTAAAGCAAAACCTTGCCTAATTATATTGAACACAGTATGTAATCCTTAATTAATTCAGTGTATTCAGAAATTAAAATTAACTTCTTCTGCAAAAATTAATTTTATGGTGTTTTATCTTAACTACATATTTATGCATTCCCACTGTCAGAACAGCATAGTGAACCTGTCACAGCAAACAGCTACATTCAGGAATTTCATACAATAATTAGAGTGGTGCAGTATTTTACTACAGGCTGGCAATTGACATGTTATACAAAGATTACATCAAAATTCTACTCAATCATGTAAGGAAATCATCCAGACTGAACAATTAATAATTACTGGAATATTGCCAAATTAGAAATATATTATCAAAATATTGTCAACAACTTTTTATATTACTGTAACATTCAAACTTAGCTTTCACACAGGTCTTATGTTCTGTGCTGGCTGTGACTGATTTATTACATTCTACTCACACTAAAATTAACATCAGTAATATATTGTGTCTCATTTTAATACCTTATTGGTAGAGATACAAAATCAGGACTCTGTGAAAGGTAGAACGTTATTACTAATGAGTATTACTACCTTTTGCATTTAATATACTAGATTTGACAAGACATAGAGAAGTCAAGATTCTAATTTCACTTGACAGATTTACATCCATGAAAATTTAGTTAGCATTAAACTACTGGAACATAATTACGTATGTTTGTAAATAAGTAAGCACACAGTTAGATCCCATCACACAGGATTGTAAAAGATATTTTTATTTTACCTGGAAGTTTGATATCTCCAATTCGGATAATGTGAGGCCAGTGCTGAAGTGTTTTAGCAAAAAAGGGATTTGTCACCCCTAGAATGACAGATGGCCTAGAAAAATAATGACAATGTTTAAAATACAACAGCAACAGCTTTTGCCCTAACAAATACAAAAGGTAAACTTAAATTCTTAACTTGAAATTATTTTCCTTTGGTATTTAAGAGAAACATTTTAAATTGCACATAAGAGCACAAATGTTTATCAAAGTTTCAAAGTTTTAGAAAATAAGACAGAGGCATCTTAAAGTACAAATGGGAGTGAAGAATAAAAATTACATC
Organism: Corvus brachyrhynchos; assembly: GCF_000691975.1. Lineage (NCBI taxonomy): Eukaryota > Metazoa > Chordata > Aves > Passeriformes > Corvidae > Corvus > Corvus brachyrhynchos. The sequence goes on from NW_008237878.1 coordinate 5,016,300, forward strand.
ATCTGCTTAGACTTGGCTAAATTCTGCCCATTTGCAATGGCGAGAACAGGGCATTATCTGTTATTGGAGTTTTGTGATGTGTTGGTTTTTTGTTGGTTTTTTTTTTTTTTTTAATGAGCAGGAATCTGACCCATATTTGAAAGACAAATTGCTACTTTTCAAGGTTTGATTGTAACAAACTCTCAGTGCTTGAATGTGCACGTCATTAAGAAAATGAGACACTTAATATGCCACTTGCTTTAAGCAGTAGTTATCAAGTGATGCAGCACAAACACATTAACAGCACTATGCCCCAGCTCACACCCTGCCAGATTTTTCTGTCTGCTCTGTGCTTGGCATCTGGCTTGGGGGGTACACAGGGGCACCCAGGGAACAAGAGGCAATAAGAGCACAGGGCTGCTGCTACAGCATAGGCCTGCAGAATTTGGGATTTATAGCACTGATATGATGACATAGGAACATATTTTTCAATATAGTGGTTTCCACCCATTTTACAGTCAAACGTCAGCTAAGGAATATAGCAACAAGTCTCACTGAACCTGCCATCTTAAAAATAAGTTATCATTTTGTCAGATTGGTCTTAAAAATCACAAAATTTAACACTTTCTGTACACTATCCTTAAGTTTCCCTGCCCCCCTCTTACTAAAGTAATAAAATACACAGAATTGGCATCATTTGGATTCTTCACCTTCTTAGATCCACGGCTTTAAAAACCTATTTCCAATTTTTCCAACTGTTTGTTTTCCATAAGAAAGAGCAATTTCAGCTCTATTTCAAATACTAATCCATGTAGTGACCAACCTTTCTATTTTGCTACAGTGGATGCAATTTTGAAACACATGCAGTTTAACCAAACTCTTCCTGGAATTATTTTTAGAAACTAAATTACATACTGCGTAACCATTCCCATGGAACACAATCTAAAACATATTGCCTATGTTTATGTGTTTTTCCACTGCTCTATCTCTGGAAATACATCAGTTGAGAGGAAAACTACAGTAAAAAAACCAACAAAGCAAACAAAACATCCAAATCAACAACCTCTGTCTGTTCTGATATTAGAAGAAATTTATCTATTAAAAGATCAGTGAATCTAGCATATGCACTCCATTCCCAAATCAAGCTACATTTAACTAACATGTATTAAGAAATACTGGAGGCATATGCTCTCAAAATAAGAGCAGGATTTAAAAGAAATAAAGAGGAAAAAATGTGTCCTTAAAGCAGTTTTAAACATCACTGGTTTTGGACATTCACATTCTTAAAAAAAATAAGCTTAATTTCTGAATTATTTACAATAATAACCTAATAAATTTAGTGAAGAGATATTTGATTTTTAAATTGTCTCAGTTAGGACACCAACTGACTTAGCTTTACAAAACAGCTGTATGGATGTTGGATTCTACAAGTCACTTTGTTTTGCAGTTAATTAAAAACTAAAACAATTACAGCAGAATTTCCAAGGAGCTACTCTGGAGCTGGTGTTGCACAGACAAACCCTTATGGAAAAGCAAGAACTTTTCTTGGGTTTCACACTTGCAGTTTGACTCATTCTGTAGAGAAGTATCCAGTGAAGCTCAAGCCTAGTTTAATTATGGCATTGTTTCATAACTTCTTTGTCCTATCTAACTGGAATGAAAACTTGTATCAGTTGTTTACTGCACACTGAAAGATAAATCTTACCAAAAAAAAGTCTAAACCTTATTCTCTAATGATAGAAAACCAGAATAGTTAACAGTATTTTAATCCTAATTTATGGTTAGAAGTGGTTTTGAGCAACATCTTCCCCAGAGAGTTTTATTTACTTACGGGGCTTGTGTGCGAGTTGTGTATTCTTTGAATTCACTGTCGTGGATGGTGAAGTATGGCCTGAAATCACTGCAGTATTTCAGTGGTGAAATGCAGCTGCAAGGTACAAAGAGGATGAGCTTGGTTTATGTATTCAGTGCAAACTTTCATGAAAGACACAAGCAACTCTAAACTTTGTAATGCTTTTTCACACTGAGATCAAATGAAGGTCCACTCAGCTGCAATGTTACACTGACTCCCTTTAACATTAGTTAGGAAGCTGTACTACATTTACCTAACAAGGGCCAACACAGTTTCTGAAGACTCTGCTGGTGACGGTGCCATCACAACAAGTGGTTCTCCCAGCAGCACCAGCTCCCAAAGCATCTGAATGTGAAAGAACACTGGACAGAAACACCTAAAAACAGATTGAGGTATTTTAATACATTTGACATCATAAAATACATATTTCTTCTGGTTAATAAAGGGATAAAAAGGAAGTTTGGAGTAGTATTTTAATAGTAATTTGAAAACATAAAATACTCTTGTAAAATGGAACATTTAATGAACTTGCTCATTTATTGCAGTTTCAGCCTGTATATTGTCCAAACTGTGTTTTGGCAAACTTCACAGAAAAAGAATATTAAAACCAACACTGATAAATGTCGCATACAAGCAATGAGACATGTTAAGGAACTGTCATAATCAAAAAACGTGGGAATTCACAACTAGGAATAGATCAGCCCAAACTCCTACCTGAAAAGATCTACTTCATGAACAGTCGGTAAAGCCATGGAGATCTGAGCATCTGCCTAAAAGACATCGCAATGCTTGGTTTTTAGTCATCAGAACACCTAGGTATTAAATGAAATGGTTTCCCTTAAATGCTTACAGACAGTAGACAGTATATAGCCTAATTATTTATGTACTGCTGCAGTATATAGCACATTATCTCCACAACTACCTTTGTGTTCCATGAGCAAGATATCCCCCAAGACAGACACACACCCCCCCCCACTTACAGGGATGTGACTTTCAGTCCAGAAAAGATATAAAATACTGAAGCTGTTTTAAACAACTGCACGTGAACTTACAGGCATGTGACTTTCAGTCCAGAAAAGATATAAATACTGAAGCTGTTTTAAACAACTGCACGTGAAAGCACAGACAGATTTGTTTAATAACCATCTCCTATGACTAAAGACTTTTAATTCTAGATTCATCCTCAAAAAAACCCAAATTATCCAAACATTAAAAGATTGTTCAGGTTAGTAATTTTTTCAGCCAACTATCTTCTTCCAGGACCTGGATATCTATCCCTGCTTAGGGTAACTGGGTTAGAATATCCTTTCTATAAGAATCCAGATCTGGACTCCTCCATTCAAAGTTTCAAAGACTGTGGATTTCATTATTATCAAAGTGTATGACAATTTGCTACCAATCTTTTCTAACAAGTTTAAAGTAAAAGAATGAAAGCACATCTCTAGCTTTGTCTGGGTTTATATACAATATCAGTATCTAATCTCTACCTGGTGCATATTCTGTACTATCGGTGTTGTTCCAGGCTTGTCACGATATGTTGGAATCCGCAACTTGGAAAGAAAAAGAAAGATTTATTTTCCCCTGTATTGAATCCAGCAGATACTTAAAATGCTGACTTAGAGATAATTTGTAATATTTAGAGAGGATATACTGCAGCATGATGCTTGTTTACAGAACTTCCACCTACAGAATTTCCAATTGCAAATTGAATATTAGAATATGAAAATAACACTCTAGTTAAAAAAGAGACTATTGGTAAAATAAGTCAAACTTGTTACTGTAATTTCAATTAAAATACCTCTAATGTTGGAAAGAATGATCTGAAATAAGGTCTTGGGGGTTTAAAACGGTACAGAATTACTTTTAGAAAAAATCCTCTCCTAAAACATTAAGATGTTCTGGTGAATGAGGCAGAATCCAAATAGTCTGAACACAAATATACTTCTCTGGTCTCACAGTTTGCATCTGTAAGTCCTGAGTACTAGAAATGTGGTCATACTGGAGGGTGGTATGCACAAATGGATGTCATTTACACACAACACTTAAAACTGCCCAAGCAGAGTAAGAAAACAGGGACACAGTATCACTGGGCAGTAATTATAGTTTTACTCAGTTTAGGAATGCAATTTCAGCTCTCATGGGTAAGAATTATTTATGAGATAAAGGCAGGCAATACCCAAACAAGATATATCTGACACTCCTCATCATCCAGCACCCAGAACTGTTTTATTAAATTTCTGCTTTCAGAACAGCTTCAGAAACTTCTTTCTCTCCCTGGTGATGGATACGTCTTACCATAAACTTGAGAGCATCTGCTGAGAAGGTACTTCTGGCTATAACCTCCAATTTCATCAAACCCATTTAATGGCATTTCATATGGAGATGTTACGACTCCCAGTGGCCCAGTTCTTAACCACTGTTTAAGCTCTACACTTCCTCCCCATGCACTAAATACAACTTCTTTAATAGTTTTCTTCAGACATATTTCATTGCCATTGAAAATTATAAACAGCACAAGCAATTATTTCTGCTGTGTGGGCCAAAAATGATTTTTACTTGTCCACTTTCAGGAACGAGAATGATTTTCATCAATATATTTAATTTGCTTGACTGGAACTTAACTCTCAGTATTTTCAAGTGCTACTTTACGTTTGATTTGACAAATATAATTAGCACTAAAGTCTCCTAGAATACAAATTGCAGAGGGATGATACAGACACTGCAATTAGTAGTTGTACTGAAACATCGCTTTTTGTTATCTACAAAAATTAAAAATTAACCTAAGCACCATAAAAGATCCTCCCCCCAATCAAAGCACTGAATCAGGATCTTCCAGACCTTCACTCTGAGTGCAGTAAACATCTGTTTACTGCTCTCAGTAAACTCCTGTTTGGAAGAACAGGACAATGAAAACAAGGCACAAGGCTGTGAGGACCTGTACAGTAAAAGGTGGGGGAAACACCCTCAGAGAAGAGCAAGTGCAGGAGTACTTACCTTCATTATAACACCCATAATCGGCAACTGCAGTACTTTCCCTGGTACTGGTGGTGGCCAACGATCAACGTCACTACAAACTGAAAGAAAATATGAGAGTTTCTGTAAGCTATAAACCATGATCACAGAGTCACCTTTGTGCACACTGCAACTTTAAATTAGTGCTAATAGTCCACAGCTGTTCTACTTGTCTCTGGATCACACTAAATAAGTTTTACAGCCTTTCAGACATTCTTTATGTATTATTCCATTAGAACTGTAAAGTTTTTAATTTCAAGAAAACAGTGTTCTCTGGTCTTCCATTTTTTGTAGCAACAGGACTTCCAATTAGTTGAAGAAATGTTATCTGCAAAACCACAAAAGTAGGTACTAAAAAACTTTGAAAAGAACACCTACATTTATGTACATTGGCTACTACTGCAGAACCAATAAATACCAGCCGTTAAGAAAAAAGTTGGCTTCTATCTTGGCTAGAAAGTTCTCCAGCATTTTCTTGTAAACCATTATGAATATAATACATAATTCTCATAGTTTCTGATTATTTTGCTCATAATACAACCTCTCAAGAAAACAGGTGATTGAAAAATGCAATTCCTTCATGGTTTATGCAAATTGTTGCTCAGTGAAAGCAAAAAAGCGAGAAAGTTGGATGGGGCAGGCACAGTACACAGAACAGAGCTCTTTCAGGCAAAGAGCAAATAACTTTCCTATTTGTCCTTCTCCAGCTCTTTCAGCTCTGCAGTAAGACTGAGGCACCTGCTACCAGTGCTGCTCTGTTGCTTTTTTCATTTGGTCAAAAAACAAACAAATCACACACACAAAGAAAAATAAACCTCAAGCAAGATGACATTTGTACAGTTGCTTAGCAAAAGTTGTCAGACTGCCCAAAAGGACTTGGGCAACGAAGAGTGCAAACTAAGGATTGCCATCAGCTCCTTGTGCTCAACAGCTGGTCCTGAAACACACACAACCCTAGATGTGTTTCAGGAAGGACCTCCAACTCTCCCAGGGAGGATCCAGAATTCAATTAGCTCTGTTCAGTGATCTAGAAGTCAAGCCAGTTTGCTAAAATTTCAACCCTCTACCCTGCAAGAAGACAAAACCACAAACTAGAACACAACAGTGTTGCTTATTTCTCCAGAACAAGTATGTGATAGTGTAAGAGCTCCGTTGTAAGATCAGTACCTGCTTCCAGGAAAGCTTCACTTTTTTCAAAATATTCTGGCGCTATTTGCTTGAGCATGGTACGAAAGAGATGGACATAAGGCAGCTTGCTGATGAGGACCAGCGACTGGAATAAGGAGTTACAAAACAGAAACACAATTTCAAATTAACACTACCCCTTGGTTCTACTGCACCTGTTCCCCTCAGACAACACCAAGTGTGACTTTTCTCACATATGCAAGCCAACGACACATCTGACTACAGACAAACTGCAAACAACCCCCAAAACTTCCCAACTTTTTGTTTTTAAACACAGACACAAAACTATCTCTTCTGACAGTAGAGCTGGAACATAGCACAGCTGATGTAAAATTAGACCAATTTAACATAAATTAATAACTAATTTAGTTAGAGAGCAAGACAGTTTTCCTGTTCCTCTGCAGTCACTGAAAAATAATTAATTTGCAAATTAATATTTACCTAAAAGAACTGAAATTACCTTCTGGAAATAGCCTCTTTTTAATGATTTGTCTCGAACTTGTCTGAAATACACATAGCCATAGTAATATGCTGAATCTTTCTGCAAAAGAAAGGAAAGAATTCAATACAACCACCTGATATTGCCCCCCTTTCTGAAGCATTCAACAGACAGTTTAAAAGCCTATTCCCCTGCAAGCTCCAAAGTTGATTAGCTACAATAAACTAGAAGGATTACTGTGTTTATTGGCATAATCTTTTTTCAGTAAGTACTTCAAAGAGAAAACTTCAGTGTGTGGAAACAGCTGTGCTTTCTGGCTTTACTATTTTTATATCTACATTCTCCAGACACACTGTGAAACCAAAAATAGAAATAATTTCCTGAGGAATAAATCAGCATTAACAATTCTGCAAAGTAGCGCTAAAAAGATTTTAGCAGTTAAAAACCTTAAAGCCCTGACTTGAAGAGATAAAACCTAGTCTTTCAATGTACTAGTTTTACAAAAGATTCTTGGAATATTACAGAAGTAGGCTCTCACATTTCAAAGACCAGACATCAGCTTCACCCTTCCTACAAACAGGAATTCAAGTGTTGGCCACATAAACAGAACTAAATTGAGTTTGAGAATCAGGCTTCCAGAGGCCTCAATATTCCCTATGGACATGATGAGAACAACTTTTGGCCGCTACCTCTTTTAGGTAACTGCTCCATCTTCAAAAAGTGAAGGGTGGAAACTCAGAGAGATAGCCCAAGTTGCTTGGATTTTTTTTTAATAACATTATTAAGCACTTCGTATTTCCACAGCAGTAATGGTTCTTACAATTTGATCTACAGGTTTCTAGTCAATAATGAAATAGGATCTGGGCTTCAATTTAATTCCTTGTAATCGAAAATCCATACTAATAAAACTTAAAGAATAGTTAATGAAACTAATTATTATTATAATTATAATAACATGCTACAACAAACATGAGTTTTGACTTTCAGGACATCCAGTTCAGAGATTTTTCTTTTCAAACATTATATTTAAAGGTGAAGACCCACAAATTAACATTACCCAAAAGAAATTTAACTTCATTTTTTCTCATTTCCAACCTTTAAGTAAACTGGTAGATCTCTATCCAATTGATCCAGAAAACAACACAATGAGACCTTCCTTCCAGGAGACCGTCGGAATCTAAAACAAAACTGTGTGTCCCCAAGACAACCTACATGGGGGAAGAAATAAACAACAAACAGACAGTGTTCTGAGTTTGAGCCTTGTTTAACGTGAGCACTTGCTTACAGCCAAAGAGGTATCAGAGTTTTGGTTCATTTATCTTGCATTGCTCTTGTGAACATTTGTATCTTCATAATTTTATAAGTGAAAAATTTGGCACCTTTGGCAACAGTAAATATACTGTCCACAACAAGGAAAGAAAGTCACTGCCTCACAGTGACTATCATGCCCTCAAACAGGTCAAATGGCTGTTCTCCTACTGGCATTACCCATTTCATCGGTATGCCTGTATAGTTTTCATCATCTTAGCCATGTCGTTCCTCTGCTAAATGGCTGCACTTTGCCTCTTTTTTTGACACCATACAGTTCACACAGAAGTCACACTGTAGGAGTGCATTATGCTGATATCTGTAAATCCACAGGCAGGTCTAGGATTCATCATTTTGAAAGCTGCAAAGCTAATTGCTGAAAACTAAGTGAAACTGAGTAGGACTTCCCAGTAATATCCCCAAGGAGTGAAGTTTTCCTTCATTTCTATCAAAATGAAATTCTTAAAGAAAAATGTAACTAATTCTCCAGGGAACTGTTCACCAGACTTGAAACTTCAATTTCATTTTCTCTTTCAGTCACACACATTCTGCTACAGCAAGCACAGACAGCCCAGCCCCTCAGTCAGAGGCACTGGCTGTGCAGAGCAACACTGACATGCCCAGAGCACCCAGCTGAGTCTCAGAACCCCTTGAAGCTGCAGTCAGAAACCCTCAATGCACCAAGACAAAACCAAAAGCAGCAAAACATGGTGTGATGGGATAACTATCTAATTCAAATAGATAGTGAAAGCAAGTGCTCAGCAACAGATCCAATGATAAGAAGAAAAACCACAGCACATGACAATAACACAGCACTAAATATTTGCTTCAACTTTTCAAAGCTTGTTCCCTTCATCCAAAGAAAATACCTCACAAACTACTATATAAACCTACACACAGAAGACCTAAAAGTAAATTACCCTTAATCATTAATGTGTTGAAATATAATTCAGAGTATCATGTCTTCTTATGTAGCAAGCTCTTCCAGAAAAGATTGGTAAGTGTCTGTAAATGTCTGTTCTACCCATGCAGAGAAGGTCCAAGCATTATTTTAAGGATAACTGTACTGGGAAACTCAGCTTAAAACCACAAAGAGTGTCATCATCTAGTAGCTGACTAAAACAACTTTCCCCTCTAAATTCATAGCCACAAGTACTGGAATAATATCTCTTTGTAGTTGTAAGAGAAAGAAGTTGAATTAACCTTTTGAGCCATGAAAACCTGGGATGGACTGACCTCACATTTAGCTGCAAGCTAATAACTTCTTTCACTGCTATATTACATCAAGCTTTCTTTTTTATGTTAAGGCCTATGATGAAAAAATAAATCCTACCAGACAGGATGCACTTCCAGCCTTGTGGAAGGCAGGTTTTACACAGGGAACCCCTCCTACACCATTTGAAACTTAAGCCTACCAAGATTGATCAAGAACCAACAGTTCTTAATAGGGACACTATAAAAAGCAAAAAAGTGGGATTTTTCCCTGCTGAAAGTAGAACCTCCTTACCTATTCTGCCTAAAGCAACTTTACTACACTCTTATTTGAAAAAATACACCAAAAATTTTTAAGAAAGCAACCTTCGTCACTAACACATGATTTTGTGCCTTCAAGACACCTTTTAAAGACTGAAGATACAACCATTAACAATGAGAGTAGTGAGAAGATATCATTAATTCATCTTCTCTTTCAATAACAGAAAGAAGCTCTGCCTCTATTTACATACAGAATAGCAACAGCAGAGAAAATATCTTAATTTTAATGACATTTAGACAAAGGAGAAAAACTAGCCAAAATACTTTATAATAAATTACATAAGAGAGAGCTCACACACATTAAAAGCACAAATCTGCATCACCCCCTGTCCAAGCTGTTACACTGCAGAGCATCCACAAGCAGAGTCAGTGCAGTTACAGGCACAAGGCTGGTCCTGCAGGTTTTGATTTTTGTATAGAAATAAACGTGAAAGTGAGTGTCTGTACTTCTGCCATATCTTTTTGCAGGTGGTCCAACCCATCAGCCACATGCCCCAATTTCTCTTTGGGAGCCGAAGTTTAGATTCAGGAATAATTAACAAGCAGGACCACACACAGGCACAGCAAGAATGGAGAAGATGGCTGAGGTTTTCCCTTCACAACCATTCTTTCTAAATGCTTTTGAATTTAAAAGTCAGATTCACTGTTATGAACTTAGAAAATATTTAGTGCTTCATGAGAAGAGGGTTCCATATACTTCCATTTGTTTTATTAAATCCTTCAAATTCCGTGTCTACTCTCCTTTCTACAGTGACAATACTATTATTTTGTTTAAAGAGCAAAATTAAGATGTTCATTCTTTACTTGCCAAGTATTCTGAAACGTCTGCACAAATGTCACTGGAAGGTCTTACACACTTACATAAACCGGAGAAGAATCCTCAAACCTTACTGCAATGCAGACAGTTGCAGTTTTATATTTAACCTTAGCTACAACATTTCTGTATTGAAATATTAATTAAGATATATAAATACATATTTGATCTAAAGCCCAGAATACATCCTGTCAAATTCTATCTTTTTTAACACAGTTTAGTCCCACAACAGATGACTACAGAGTAAAGGAAGCACTTACCCGAATTAGAATCTGGAAAAGACAAATAGCAAATATTGGTTTTCTAAAAGGTAGGGAAAAGAAAAGAGAGCTGTTATATTTCCTGAGATATAATGTATTTATATATTTCCTAAGCTAAAACCAAATTATATACAGCAACCATGACTTACCTCTTTATCTGTGAGTTTGGAATGTGGAGGATATATTACCTACAAGAAGAAAATAGTATTATTTTATTTGAAAACAAGCTGGGTATAAGCAGTAAGTTTCCATCAAATATTTTAACAATACAACCCTTGAACACCTTCCTAGCCTGAGGACATTTTCAATTGTAAGCTATTAATATTATGTCTCAGTTCTTATCTTCATATGCTTTTAAGCTTTCTTGATCACCCATCTTTACAAGGTATTTTGGATGCCAGTTAAGAGACCATAAACATTCATTTAAAAAGGTGTATTCAGAATGTATATTCAGAGTACTTGAGATTTTTCGTGCAAAAGGTCTCAAAGGAGAGCAAGATTACATCTTTTAGATTTAACTTGTACATGCAAAATGCACTAGATTATTACCTTTAAAGCAAACACACACTGGTGTCTGAAATCTGTTGCAATCAAAAGTTAGGTTGGAGTAACCAAAATTCAGCCACAAAACACCCTCTATATTAATACTAACTCTTGGAGGATGAACACTAGCCCCTAATGACAACTGTGAAAGCTCAAGGAATAAACTCAGTGGCATGGCTTTTTGTACTTACAGAAAAAAAAAGATAATGTAAAAAGTTTTTGCAACACAGAAACCAAAAGTGATGCAACACAATGTAAGATGTGGAAGCATACATTACACTTTTTATTTAAAAAAAAAAAAAAGAATGTGCAAAATCAGTGATTATGCAAGCAAGTGAGAACAGAATATACAGGAAAGAGGACAAACCTCAGATACTTAAATTTCACCTAAAAAGGTCCTCAAAACAACCCACTCCAAAACTACTGAAATGAGTGGCTACCTTGCAAGCAAATGAAATTTGAAATAAATTCCAGGATTATGTTTCAAAGGTTTCAGAGCTCCCAAAACTGGGACCTAGTCCAGGAAATTCAGAATGCAGGAACAGTAGCTCCATGCAGAGTCCTCATCTTACCATACAGCTAACACCCCCTCATCTCATTTAATCTTGTTCTACAAATATAAGTAAATTTATCTCCTGATAAAATAAGACTATCCTGCTCTATAGAAAACAACAAATATACCCACTGGCTGATCTCTGACTAAGCACCTTTCTGTCCCCCAGCCATAAAGTCTCCAGTGCATTTTTTTCCCCTCAGTCTCCTACCAAATGATGTCCAGCTGTCTAAGACATTATGAAGGAAAGCATTTCAGCAACTAAAGCTGAAAGCAGACACGAGTGGAACACATGCATTCTGCATGTAGCAAACCCATCAACCATCTTTTTTCCAACTCTGAATATTTTCCTTTGCTATCTTATGCTAAGAAATACACTAAATGTAACTCTCTCAGTAGCTGAATGATGCTGAAATTATCCACATTTAATCAGAAGATTGGCATACAGACTTGAATGCATACTTCTCCTCACTAGCAGGTGTTTCTTCCCAGAATTCCTATATAAACTGAAAACTAATTATTCTTCCTGCAGCTACATTGTGGAAAAAAAACCCCAGGCCTTAGTTCTGTAAACATTTTAAGTTCCATTTTAGGCATCCAGTTAAATCAATGTGCCTGTCAACAGAGGGGTCTGCAGCCAGGACAGAGGCCGTGCTTCCCTCAGCCACTGGGCACAGCAGCTGCCCAAGCCACAGGTTACACAGAAACGTTTGTCTTTGTTGTTAACACCACCTTATAACATCAAGAAGAGAACTCAGATAATTAGCACAGTATGCTGGCGTTTTATTTGCATTTATCTTTGGTGAACAGTTATGTATTTTACATATTATAGTAGCTGGATTAGTTGAATTTTAGGCTAGTCTGCCATGCATTTATGCTGGCATCCCTTCAAGGCGAGGCAAAGAAAAAAACTTTCCCAGCAGACCAAGAGTTTGCTGCGCAGTCACATGGTGAACAGGGTGAAACAGGATGTGAAAACTGATGCGAACGATAGTTCTTCTCTCCGTTTCTCAGCGCTGTGAGCTCCCTGCGCACTCCCAAAGCAGTGCCACAGCTGGCCCTGCCCGTGCCCTCGCTGCATTCCCAAAGCAGTGCCACAGCTGTCCTGCCCGTGCCCTCGGCGCATTCCCAAAGCAGTGCCACAGCTGGCCCGGCCCTTGCCCCGGGCGCCTATTCCCAAAGCAGTGCCACAGCTGTCCTGCCCGTGCCCTCGGCGCATTCCCAAAGCAGTGCCACAGCTGTCCTGCCCGTGCCCTCGGTGCATTCCCAAAGCAGTGCCACAGCTGTCCTGCCCGTTGCACAGAGAGCACAGCTGGCAGCCGCAGCCGCCGCTGTGACACTGCCACGGCCCGGCATCCAGCTTGTGTTGAAGGGAAACTCTTCAAACCTGTAGAGAACCTTTTCACACATCTCAGTGACCTGGAGAACGCTGTTAATTATGAAGACCACTCACATTCTCCTTATTATCACGCTTTTTAACACCTAGATGTCATGGAAATCGGCACTATTCGTATGCAACGAAAGCCGACGATGTACTTCATACAAATCTCGGCACGCAAACCATTATTAATGCAAACCATTAACAAGGGCCCGCTGACAGCACAAGCAGCACCATGAGAAGAGCTG
>NW_008237878.1:5030146-5036792 GCF_000691975.1 Corvus brachyrhynchos
CAGGGACAGGGACATGGACAGGGGCAGGGACAGGGCATCAGATACCCGGGCTGCAGACACCGCACCCGGCCCCGGGGAGCCCGTCCCCCCGGTGCTTAGCGGGGTGCTCGTGGCGGCAGCTCTGCAGGTAAAGGATCAATCAGCTTTCTCTTCCCCTTCGACATGTCCGTGACAGCACCTGCACGGGGACGACGTGGCCGCCAAGTAATTAGCGGGCGTATCTCCATCGTGTCCTTTGCAACGCTGAGCACGGCTCCGGAGGGAGATGGAAATACCCCTCTGGCTGATGACTGGACAGCTTCACCCTCACAGGAAACTGGGATAATAAAAAAAGCATCCAAATCTCTTAAACCCTCTTTTAGTGCCTTAGCCAAAGCCCAAGCTCTTTATTTAATAATGTAAGAGCTTTCAAATATTCTTTTAGCACAGTCCAACAGCTATTTATATTTCATTATGAAACATTTTGTAGAGTTAAAAGTGCTAAATAGCGATTTTATTTAATAAAAAAAAAATTAAAAACAAGTCATGCATGCACCCCTCCAAACTCCTGACCTCTTTTTATCGAATTATTCACACTAGACTTTTGGTTGACTGCTACTAGAACAGCTTCAGCAGCAGTAGATGCAGACAGGCTGCTTACCTGAATCACTACATGTCATTTTTTCTCCACGACAGGAGTTGTAAATATTAAAACCAGAATAATACATCTATACATACTTAAAAAAATTTTAGGACTCCTTAGATGCACTGTTTCCTTAAGACCCATTAACAACATTTGTTTATCAAAACCAAACTGCTAGAAGTTAAACTATGCTTTGATCATTCGAGTAATTTTCGAGACAAAGGCATAACAAACATATAACTCAGACAAAATTATGGCACGGTAATAATTTGAGATATCAAATTATATCATGGATATAATTTGAGCCTTCAGTTATCATAAACCATTAGTGGCAAAGTGAATATTAGATACAAACTGAGATAGGAATGGGGTTCTGCAGTGTGCAACCTCAGGCAGGGCTCTACAGGAAGATTCTCACTATCTCCAGCTGCTTCATGTATCTTACAGTGATACCATGCAACACTCACAGATTTTTCAAGTAGTTAACTCCTGAATTCTGTAAAAGATTACCATCCAAAAAAAGACATGACTAAGACTGAGCTTAATCAAGTTCAACTCAGCGCAATGATTCTCAGTAGCATTTCATTTGCTGTTCCCATTTAAGAACTGAAACAGCCTGGCCAAAAGCTTTTATCACTTGGTTTAAGAAAATACTCCATCTCACTGCTTCTTATAAGCCCTCCCTTGTTTGTACTTTTATACTTTCCCTTGCTTATATTCTTGCTGTGATGGGCAAACCAAAATTTTAGCTATTATCATCATGCATGTACTTCTAGATTTTGCTGGCCCCTATTTTTTTCATGTCAATTAAAAGTGTATGTGAAATAATAAGAATAAAGTACTTACTAAGAGTGATATGCTCTGCTCATTTTATTGAACAGTAAATTAATTCCACCTGATGCTTAACAAATAATGTTTTGGCAGAAGAAAGTTAAGAGAATAGACACACAATCTTTGGTAAGTACTGAAGAAAGGATTCTCACCCACTGGAGACATTCCCAATAACTAGGGAAACGCTGGTTCAGAAAGATTTTCACCTAGCCATTTCATATACATTTTAGTTTTGATAAATTGTGATTATCTTCTTCAATTGAGAAAGAATGTACGTTAAGAAAAAAAAATATTTCTGCAACATTTAGAAACATCTGAGACTGCTTTCTGCTTCAAGAAGTCTCAGTGCAGGACAAAAGATAGACTGATTCAGAGTTGGGAACCTACTAATTGAAAGCATTTTGCTACTTCTTGCAATAAAGCCTCATGAAACACTAGGGCTCTGCATATGGAATGTGCCCTTACAAATCTCCATGAACTCAGCCTAGTTTTGCAGAAGTACAGCCATCTGTTAATATTTGGAAGGGTTTGGACAAGAGAGACTTCTAGAAAAAGCACGCCCTGTGATGTCAGTTGCTAGAATAAAAATGAGCAAAGGCCTATGTGGGACAGCTAGGTTCTAAAGATCCACAACTGTTCAGTGTTTGAGCCTGCCTTCCTTTTTTCCATGCTCTATCTTGCTCCTACAGCTGTGATCTCCATGGCTCTGTCCCCCCCTCTCTCAGCAGGATGCTTTCTATCAGGTAGCAGCAAATGTTGTGTTGGCTGCTGGCTGGCCAGGTTCCATCAGCTTCAGCAGGGAGTGACTGTGCAGACTGCTCACATCCACAGAGTAACACCAAAGAACTGCATAAACATCATCTGCTCATCTCACCTTCCCCCTCCATCCCCCGCCTCGAGATTTCAGTTTAAAGCAGTATTTTATTTGTACTTGAAAATTAGATTTGGTCTAATAAATACATTCATTTAAAACAAATAAACACACACACAAAAAGGTTGTAATTATTTTTGAAGCACCTTTTCTATTTTTCAAACAGCCACAGAAAACATCAAACATTTCAAAAAGTCAATATTAATATTGACTGTTTAATTGATATATTAATAGAAAAGCAAATAAGAGCTGGTCACATGATGACTGTTCTGCTAAAATGATAAAGCAGTGAAAATGCCAGATACATTAACTTGCCTGATTTGATTTGAAATGAAAAAAATACTGCATGTAAAATTAGTTATGTATTAGCATAACATGTATTAATGGTATGTATGTTACATTATACTTATGTATATACACCAAATACATATATTATCAACATACTATGCAATGTACATTGTATATATAAATGGATAGGATATATAGTACATAAATAATATATTTTAAATCATTGTATAACATTCATATTTGTTACATAACGTAAATTGAATAGTATATTCAGTATATGCTTACTACATATATTGCATTAATGTAATTGTCTATTATGTTGGTAAGACACTCATTTGTATACTGGATACTTGTATCTTTTTTTTAATGCAAACCGGAAATAGGAGCAGGGAAGGATCTGAAAGAAAATGGAATAAATGGAGAACCTACCTGACAAGAGAGGATTAAACTGGCTAAGTTGCTTATTTTTTCAAAACTAATGCTGAAAAATAATGTAATCGTTCTTTACATAACCAGTCAGAGTTAAAAGATCATGAACAGAAAATAAGTCTGAAACTAAAGAACAATAATAGCACTAAAATAAAAAAGTGTAACTGGTTCACTAAATCTGGGGTGATAATTAGAATCAATTTTTTAAACACTGGAGAAAACTTCTCTGAAACAGTTCCTTACTTTTTGGAAGCTTGGTTCAGAATGTTTTAGAAGCTACTTCTGAGGCAAGCTTGTTTTGCAAAAGATACATAAGGATGTAAGTAACAGTTTAAACTCTGCTTTACGTTTCCACACCGGTCTATACAGCAGTAAATGCCTTCTTAGACTGTCATATTTTAAATGTGGTATGGCAATTATACATGGAATTTGTTGTATTTCTGAAAATCAGTAAAAAATTGATTGGATAAATTGTTGATGAATATTTCAGGGATGAGAACTCAGTAGAAAACTGCATCTCCAACTTTACCTGTTTATTCAGCTTTCACTATCAGTTTGCATCTCAATTTTTACACTAGAAACAGAACTGTTGCTATACATGACATGCCTCAGTCATTCTAAATGTAACAATTTCTCTGGAATCAACATCTCCCACTAAGCAACTGGTTCATACCTCTGCAGTGAAAACTTAGTCTGATACATATTAATTATTTTGGTAGCCCTTTGGATCATCATTGCACAGTACTCAGAAATGTGGCACTGAGTTGCCTATAATGCTGCTTGGTGTTTTTCTTTTTGAGTCAGTTACAGTTACCTCAGAATTCACGATAGGCTTCCACCAGCAAAACACCTCATTTTTCATCAAGTCATTACAACTTCAACACCCTCAAGCCAAAATCCAGATGTTTTTCAGGTATGCACATAAACTACCTCAGCTGCATTTTAAGTTCCTGAAACAGCCACCAGCTCTTTAGGGGACAAATGTGACAGTGACAGTCCCCTCCTCTCCCTTTCCCTTACCCAAGATGGCTATGGAGAGGGCTCTTTCTACCCTCAGCTATGATGGCTATCATAACATTTTCATGGACTTCCTGCCCGGAAAAAGGATGGACACAGTGGGATCGTGCTGCCCTTACTTAACATGGCTGCGAGGTACTCTGCCTGGTTCAGCTGTGTGACAGCGTTTGTAGAAACGAAGCAGGGGCTGACATTTCCTCCCTCCTCCTCCTCTTTCTCCTCCTCCTCTGAGCACAGCACAGCGGCCGAGCACTTCACACAGAAATCCTCATCCACCTGTTGCTCTCCACAGTTCTGGGAAGGACACTTTCTGGTAAGCAGCAGACATTTCATAGAATACCCATACAATAATTGTATCCTCATTTCAGAATGCAACTGCTTTCTATGTTTTCATTTTAGCCTATGACTCTGCCCCTGATAACTTCTGAACTCATCAAGCAATTTGAAATAGGAGTTAAAAAGTCTGAGGGTAACTACACCCATGCAGCTCCTCTGAGAGCTGGCACGCATGCAGAGAAGGAAGGCTCAAATTAATGTTCTCGATGAGCAGTGGGTACAGCTCAGTTGTTACATGAGCCATTTGGCAGTGCCAAAGAGAACTAGAAAGGCAGCTGGCACATACCATTGCTTTCCTGAGAGATTGTCAGAGTGCAATTTCTCCAGGGGATGAAGTAGGGTTCAGGCAAACATAGTATTCCAGTGGCTTACAGTTTAAATTACATACTTACATTATTATTATGTTATTATAAATACTTAGAGAGAACATCAGAGAAAGTTATCCACTGCTTAGTTTATTGTTTTACCTGATTCTCTTAGGTCCTATAGATGGTAATGGATCGTCTTCATCTCTAATTTTACTTTCAGTCTCCTTTCTCCATTAAACATGTAGACAAAAATACAGGAAATGCTCTCAGAAACATTCTTTTAATTCCAACACCTGTAGTACCCTTTGCTCCCACTTTTTACACTTTGCAGTTCTCAAAGCGCTCTCAATTATTTCTACTTTTGCAACTGGTTCCCTCAAATATAACTCCTAATGGACCTAAATTTATTCTCACTTTCTCCATCTTCTTTTTATACCCCTTTCCTTCTCCCTTTGATTAGTTATGGCACCTTGTGTGCTGTAAGCAACAGCCACACTGAATTTGCACTTATTAAAACAATTAGTAAAAGTAAATTACAATTATATTTATCACAGTAGTACAATCTCATAAGCTGATGAAAGCCATGGAGTGGTGTGCGAGATTTTTTTTTTGCCCCTGTCAGGAGAATTAAAACTATGGATAAACAGTTCTAAAGCTTCCACCTATCAGTTGTTTGTTTTTGTCTTCATAAAATCAGACTTGTCTTTAATCTTGGATTTCATTTCTTTGTTTCAAACACAGATGCTACAGCCTGGTTTTGCTGTCTTTTTCTCATTGGATTGTTGGACAAAAATTAGTCTGTAACAAATCAAACCCCCTCCCCAAATCACAGTGCAGTCAGAAAGAAAGGGGAAAAAAAAATGAAGGCAGCCCTGAGATTTTACTGTCCTACAACTCAGAACACACCAGTTGTGCTTTGTCTCACACACTGCACTGCCTTACCTCGATCGCTGCTTTCCCTTCATCCACTGCTGAACTGCCTGGCCCAGCTCCGCTCCTGTCCTCCACGGCTGCCAGCTCTTTCTGCCATCAGAGAACCCTCCCATATCCCTAATCCTAACACCTTGTCACAGGGTAATTATAGTGCTGGCACGACTACCAGCATCTATCTTATATCACACAATTTCCACTTGTTTGCTTTACAGGCAATGATGGAATTAAGAATGTATTTGGACTGGAGAGACTTGTTTGGCACCAGCCTACCACATGACCTTGACAAGCGACCTTTCCTTGGCTTCTAGAAAACAGGCATAAATATGACCTTGGATGATGCTCCGTGACGTACTGAGGGAAGACACAGCACCAGTGACCCCACCTCAGTCCTGTCCCTGCAGCCACTGCTCCAAGAGTCCCCCTGCTCCAGCTGCCAACCTGAAACAAGACATGGCAAACATGGCCAGCATTCCTCCCGCCCCAGGACACATCACACCACACTGCGGCTCGCTAGGTTTTTAATCTGGGATCATAAAACCACCAGAAGCGCACAGGGAAAGCAGGAGGATGTTCAGGAGACTCCTGCAGTTTCCCATGCAAGCTCTGCTGAGAACGTGTCACCCCAGCTCCTGCTCTAAGCTCCACTCTTTCACAGAACCACAGAATATTCTGAGTTGGAATCAGATCATCGAGTCCAATTCCTGGCGCTGCACAGGGAGCCCCAGGAATCCCACCCTGTGCCTGAGAGCGTTGTCCAAAAGGTTTGTGAACTGGCAGTCTTGGGGAGCCTATTCGAGTGCTCGACCCCCCTCTGGGTGAAGAGCCTTCTCCTAAAATCCAACCTAAACCTCCCCTGACACAACTTCACGCCGTTCCCTCCCCCTTATTTATAAGGGCTGACGGCCCCCGCTCGTCCCCTCCCTCCCAGAGCTGAGCACAGCGACGGCAAAGCGACGGCAAGGGGCCGCGGCTCACTCACCTCAGCGACCTGCCCCGTCCTAACACGTCCCC
>NW_008237878.1:5037374-5043882 GCF_000691975.1 Corvus brachyrhynchos
CGGGGAGCGACCTGTCAGCGCGCCTCGCAGGCCGGCCCCAAGGACCCTTCCCACGCGTTGGTTTGTCCTCGGGAGAAGGAGAGTTGGGAGCCTCTCTATGCCTTATCAAGTTCCTTATCTGAGCGGCTCCCAGAAGCTGTAGACCAGTTTAGCTTTATCTGGTGTAGGGGAGAAAAACAGTGTAGCTCTCGCACTGCATCCTAAATCGAGGACCACCTATTCTGCTGGGGTTTAACACATGAAGATGGTGAAATGCGGATTGCTGTGTAAAGCAGTAGGTCCCTGTTGTGAAGCGAGGGCTTTGTATTCACCTTCCAGTTCCTGATCTGTGCCCTGTGAGAGAGGACGCTAATCTTACTCCTTCATCCCCCTTCCCTAAACCTTTCCTTGCTTCCATGTTGCATTGGTCAGACTTTTGGTCAGTGTTGTTTACGGAAGGAGGGGGGAAAGAAGGCAGTTGAGGTTACAAACAAAAGTACTTGTATGACTCATCTACTTGGATTTAAGACATTGTATCCTTCTTTCACGGGGCCTTTGCTTCTCTCTGAAGGAATCAGATGCTTATTCCTGTTCTTCCAGAGGAGGATGGATTGAAAGTTGTATGTTTTAGACTTTTTTTGGGCCACTGCTGATGTTAAGAGACATAATGGGGCTTTTTCACTGGATTATTGCCAGAATTAGTTTACACACTGAAACAATGGGTTGTTAGGCCTCTCATACGATAATATTTGTCCTGCTTTAATATAAAGTTGCTGTGGAGGTGTTTTAAAAATTGTGGAGGACAGTCTGCATCAGAAGAGGCTCTCTTCATCTCTGGTTGGTGTGGCAACCGCAATCTGTCCTCGATGCCTTCAGCCTTGGCCATCTTCACTTGCCGCCCGAACTCCCACCCGTTTCAGGAGCGTCATGTTTACCTGGACGAGCCCGTCAAGATCGGCCGCTCCGTGGCTCGCTGCCGGCCAGCCCAGAACAACGCCACATTTGATTGCAAGGTGCTGTCCAGGAACCATGCTCTTGTCTGGTTTGATCACAAGACAGGCAAGGTAAGGTGTTTATTTAAAAACACTGAAACTGCACATTTGTTTTAGCAAGTGTCTGTAGACTGCAGATCACTCTGGGTTTTGCTGTAGTAAGTATGGTTGACTAGTGAAGGAGTAAGATTTGTTTTAAAATTATAACTTTCCAGGTAAGTTGGTAATTTCTTACAAAGCAGAAACTGAATATTATGAAAAGTATATAAAACGAACAGTTGAAAATGGTTAGAGTACTGAAAGACTTGCGTGTGTCTTATTCATTGCTGGAAGTAGGTGATTTTGAGGTGAGTCATGCAAATGTGAAAGCACATTGTATCGATATAGGGTGTAATAGTATTTTTTTCAAATGCGGAGAAATTACTGTTTTATCTGTGTATGTAAATTGATTGTGAGGAGCGTTGAAAAACGGATTTCAAAAAGATACTGTGCTTGGTTGGCACTCTTCCTACTTGTCCTTTTGAAATTTTGTGGAGTATTTTGTTTGGTTCTGATAGAAAGTTTATCACTGGCAACAGGAGTGTAATGAATGGCACTCATGATACAGTCTTATTGATAGCGAAAATGGTTTTAAAATACATCCTGTGTTCTTAACTGTTCCTCTCACAAGTCTGGCAGTCTTGTTAAGTGAAATTGAGGGGTCCTGTAGTGCGTGTTTTGTCCACTAGGGATTGAACTGGGACAAGTAAAGTTGTTTTACTTAATGACTGTCAAGTTAATTTTAAATAGCCAGAAAAAAATTAGCAGAGTGCAGACTACAGTTGCTCAGCACTGTATTTTTTTCCCAAATATATTGATGTTATGCCCTAGAACTTAACATCCTCTAAATCAGCTGGATTTTAGCTTCACACCAAGCCCTTCTATGAAATGCAGTCAGTGTAGCTCTGGATTTTAAGAATAATATGGTCTGTAATTAATGCAGATTTTTTCAGTAGTATGACACAGAAGGAGGAGCAGTACAACGCAGTCAAAGTTCTTAACCTTCCATTGTTAGCTATCCTGTGTTATGCAATACTTGGGCATGATGGGACAAGACAAGCATTTAATTTCCTAAGGCTGGATTATGGCATGGCTTTCAAGTTACCTGCAGGTAATTGTGCAAACTGCTATCTGTATTAAACGTTTCATTAAGCACGCTGCTTTGGCTCTATTGTGTGTGCGTGATGTGCATTCTTGGATTCTAGAAAACTTAAGTGCTTGAAATACTTTAAGTTTAGTCTTTAACCTTTCTTGTTTGATTCAACAAAGTAAAATGTTCCGATTTATTGTGCTGTCTTTAAATTAGAAATTAGTATGCATGTGGCTTTTTATCAACATTTCTTATGACTTAAAAGATTTTAAGACCCCCATGTGCTCTAATATGGTTACAAACAGTATGCCGTATTCAAGATGGTTAATTTGACAAAGCACTGAGTGTTGAGAAAATATGGTAACTGATAGATAAGCTTCAAAGACCATCAGCTATGGGGTTTTTTGTTTGTTTTTAAATTTCAGTTAGCTCTGGCTTCTCTAATATAGGTAAAAAATTTATGTGCTTACTCATTTATCTGTTTTAAAATAGCAACTTAATAGTGGTAGTAAGTAAGAGGATTGTATTTAATAGTTCTCGAGATACCATCATGTGAACATTTGACAGGGGTCTGATGAAAATTGCCAAGGTGGGGATCTGTAGCCATAGTGATCAAGTAAAGAATGGGTTTGGGATCATGCCCTGGAATCCACTCCTGATGCATGTTAAATGTGGTGATGTTATAAAAGGTTTAAAGCATTGGTAGAGCAATGTGGAGAATTTCATATTCTGTGCTTGTTTCTTAGCAATATGGACTGGCTTTCATCTGATTGAGTGTCTGAATGGTAAATTATGAGCCAGTTGGAGGAGAGGGGGAAATACACCATTAGAGATAATAGGTATCAAATGCTGGTGTGAAAAGGCAGGTAGAAGATACTGATAAACACAGGCTTGATCTTGAATCAGAAGAACTACTTAAAAAATTCTGTGGTGTTTTCAAAATGCAAACAAAACCATGAAACTATGCCAGAACGTTTACATGCAGGAACATCTATTATCATTGTTTACATAACTGCTAATAAGCACATCTCATTTAGCAAATTGTCATTATCCTATCAATGACCTATATTTAAACCTGCACAAATTCTTTTTGTCAGAGTATTTGTAAACATTTCTTAGAAGCTTATATATGGGATGTTTATCAATTCTGGGTTTTTTGAAAAATAAAAGACCTTCAAATGTTAATTTAGTAATGAGAAAAACCTTCAGATATTTCAAAATGGTTCATGAATGATCTGGGGCTACAGTTTCGTAAGTTGTGGACTCTGGCAATACCAGTTTCTGGCATTACCAGTCACTCAGTCCAGTCTCTGTGCTGCCCCTTGAACTGCCTTTCAGTTATACTCTCATACTCTTTGGTTTTTTCCTGAGGGCTTGGAGTTTTATTTTGTTTAGTGAATCATGTGAGTGATCCTGTTTACTACATAGTCTGTAAACAATTTTATCGATATCATCTGTAAATAGGGGTAGAACCTGCAGAGAGGGAGCAGCAGTAAGCAATGCCAAGGAAAGTAGTACAAATTTTTTTTCCTTAGGCAGAGGAAGGCATAAGCTGAAATATGTCACATAAGTAGACCAAGCTGAAGATAACATGTTACTTGCAGTTGAAAGATGTGAATGTTTGCTTTGTATAAAGGCACTTTAATTATGCATGGAAAAAGTTATTTGCCCAAGGAGATAATGTCTATGTAACACCAGCATTATTAAGGATGAAAGTGGGATGAGTTTTTGAGATTACCGATACATACCAATTAAAAGCAGGTACTTAAAGTTGGATTTGCTTTTAAAAATATTTTTAACATAATATCTAAGCCTAAATATGTATATGATTAAGGTGGAAGGAGATGGTGGTGGGATTATCTGTACTTGAACTTTTTCTGTGCTTAGTAGTACTTCTATAGACAATCTGTGCAATGCCTCTTTTTGCCTGTGTTTGTAGATACAGCATAATAACTCCTAGTTAACTAGTGGATTTTTCATGCAGTGATAACATTAGAATATTATGCTTAGAATTAATTTTGATTTTATTTTTTTAAAGTAATTACAAGGTAATGAATCTGGGTTTTTTTAGAGGTGCCTGAAAAAGTGACTCACTAGATATGTAGGAAGTAGATGTTGTGCTGAGCATGGAGTGTTCCAAAAAGTGTGAATCAAAGCAAAAGAAAAAGTGGGCTATAGTTCACAAAATCTAAATATGTTTGTTCAGCTCATATCACTGCATATGGGAAGAAGCTCTTAAAAATTGCGTAACTGAAATAATCTTAAACTTGGTTTTTTGGGTTTTGTTTTCATTTTTGAAAACAAACAAGTGGAAAACCCTTGAGAATTTGTATGTGGCTTCCAGGCTGAAATGCTTCTGACAGATGTTTTAGAAGCTTTTAGTAGAAACCTGAAGCTTCCAACAGATACCCAGGCTTTCAAAATCTGGAATTATTCAGTGCCTTAGATTGTTTTGAGTTGCTATTATAAGTACCTTTTATAGGGAATTCATTGCCACAGTTTACCAAATGCTCTGAGAAACTGTGAAAAATAAAGTATTTTCTTAGAGCAAAAGCACTCCAAAGAACTGGTCATTTGTAATAAGTGAAAAAAACCGTGTAGGCACAAGTTGATGTGTTAATGGTAGCTAATACTATTGTTTTCATTTAACTCAAAGTGGATATGAATTGAGCACATTCGTATCTTGGTGACATAAATGCTAACTATATTGAAATCCATAATCCCCGTAATAGTAAATGAAATTGATTAAAGCTGTGCTTTCTGGCTTCTAGATTTAAAATATGTGAGATAAAAATACTACAAAATACGTCCTGCAGGGAGCACCCTCTTCTTTAAAGAAAACAAACACAAAACAGATTCCCCCCCTTAAAAAAAACCCTTCAAAAAACAAAACCCAAAACAACAACCAGCCAAAAATCCAACAAGAAAACCCAAACCCCAGCAACTCAAAACAACCAGCCCAAAGGTACAGCCTGTTTAACGTTGTGATCTGAAGGACACAGTGCAGTTTACTCTGGTCGTGTTTGGGGACGACACCGAGCCTGTGAGTGTTGGTGTGGGGGCTGAGTTGATCTGCTCAAGGGCAGGGCTGCCCGCAGGGCCTTGGCTGTGCTGAGTGAACGGCAGACAGGAACCCGAGGACAAACAGCGGAGGCTGCACTTGCAAAGGAAGAACCCCTTGCAGCTTACTGGACCCTATCTAGCATACTTCATCTAATTTTGGACGACTAGTGTAAGAATTACATTGACAAACAGGAGCTGAGATTAGATAGTTTTTCTTTGTGCTGTATTGTACTAGGGATAAAAGTAAATTGATATGAAAGAGAGCAAACGAAATTTGTAAAGAGGAAATATGTTGCTCACTTAACATGACATAAAATGTTTTGTGGATATCAAGAACTTGGCACGATTCAGGAAGTACAGAACATTTTCTCTGGACATTCTGTTAGTTCAGAAGTATTTTAGTAAATTTATCTTAAAAAACTAAGTGGGATATGAAAAATGGTATTTGGAATTGTAGGGTTTTGGTGGGAGGTTTTTTCCTGCTGCTTCCAGTAGAGATTCCTGTGTGATACTCTGGCCTATTTAGTGTTTATCTATGTAAGGGATGTTTAGTTTCTCATGTATCAGTAGCTCTTATTTCGATAGATGCCATGTCTGTTATTTGTTTTTTCCTCTATTATATCTTTTCAGCTTTCTGTTAGGATTGTTGTCTGAGAGATGTACAGATATTTTATTTTTCAGTACTCTTGATGTAGCTGTATGGTTACCATCTGCAGTGGGGGCACTTTATCTTCCAAACATTGAAGACACTTTATCTTCCAAACATTGAATATGTGTTCCAAGTGCCCTGGGGGACTGACGTGGGGATCTGCCGTAATGCACTAAGGTGAAACTCCAGTGCTTGGGTGCCTCTGTAAGAGGTTGATGTCAGGCAGCCCTTACATACACCTGTTAATATTTTTACGTAAGTGCTTTTCACCCTGAACGAACCATCCAATTTTATACTGATATCATCATGAGAATAGTATGAGGTAGGGAGCTCTTGCTTTTGACAAACTTCAGCACCATGGTTTTAGAAGCTGGTGTAGGAGTGCGGGCAGCCATTTATAGTAGAGGTAAGTCAGTGCTGACAAGGATTTCCCTGCAGAGATACCATCTAGAGCCACTGCTGCAGAGTTAATACTGTAATTCTTGGAGCTGATCCATTGCAGTCATGATGCATCTCTCCTGAGCCAGGAACACCAACACATTGATTAGGCTTTAAAAACAAACAAAAATCCCTTTTGTATTTGAAATGAATTTTTACAAACCTCAAATGAATCAGGTTACTTAGCCAGAGTGAAGGCCAGAAAATGTGTTTTTCTTAGATCTGTAATGGGATGGTTTGGGTTTGCTCCTGGTGCCA
>NW_008237878.1:5043915-5073654 GCF_000691975.1 Corvus brachyrhynchos
TACACTTCGATTATATAAAGTTGTTCTTGATTTTTACTTTTTCGTGTTAGTTGGGCGATCCAATGATTGTTAACAGGTGGATTTACATGGCACTGGAGAAATACTTTGATTTGGCTTTATCTTCTCATTTTTCTTAATAAATGCAACAGCTTCATTTGCTTATTTATCTAATGAAAGTAATTGCATTTATGTATGCTGTGAAGGGCCATGTGGGTGAGGAGTGTCTGTGTCATTGTGTTACTTTGGTTGTGTTGATTTGAGTCTGATCTAGCTAGAATTCTGCAAAATGTGTTGATACATACTCAGCTGTTTTGTTGCATTTTGGGTTTTGTCATTTCTTTTAATAGATAACATAAAGTGAAAATGATTGTTGTTTGTGGAACCAGGCCAGTGAAAAGGAAGGAAGAATGCTGTCTCCATCCCTATAGCTAGCAATATTACAGTCTATTGCTGCTAAATTATATGATTGATTGTTGTCTCAGGATTTTCTTTTGAATCACATCAGTACTTGCTTCCTGTTAATGTTGCTCACTTGCTGAGAGTTTGGGTTATCCAAGAGCTCTGAATTTTGTTAGATCTTGCTGTGACAATGCATTAGTGTTCCCTACTTGTCTGTCTTTGCAGAAATGTTTCTGCTTGTGGCAGAATTGTTGGAAGAAGGCTCAGCATTGTCACATTTTTGTTGAATATAGGCAAGTGTTTTTTCAGTCTGCTCTAGGAGTGGGAACATCAGGCAGAGAGATGGGTTGGATTGTACCATCTTGCAAGAAGACATATCTGTCTGCCAGAGGCCCAGAACAGCTTCCTCCTTGAAAAGGAAAATCATTGTGCTGGAGCCAGACAATTAATTTGATACAATTTTCCTGTTGTGTTGTACCAGACTTGTGTGTGATTGAGCAATGCTTTAGAGTTTATTTCAGTCTTGAGAAAGTATAAATAAATGATGAACCTCCAGCAGGCTTATAATAGAAAGTCCAAAATCCTGTAGTAACACTGTAGTTGAGTGGAAAAACACAGAAAATGCTAGCAGGAGTTTGACCTTTTTTGGTTTTTTTTTTTTTTTTTACTTTTGTAAAAAGTAAACATAAAACATACTGGGATTAATCCAGGGTAGTTTAGGGCATGAGGAATTTATAAAATCTTTACAGAGCTAAGGAACGTTACAGTATTGATAGTTGAACTGTGGTGTGTAATGGAGGGAAATATGTGCTATTCATAGAACTTTTGGGTTATAAAATAACATTAACCAACTATTGGAAAGACTGAAGAATTGATAGTGAGATGGGCTCAATTGCAAATGTCCTAATAGTGTAAAACAGGAGAACTTGTAACTAAATACAAAAAATATTGACAGTATTGTGCTGCTGTTAAAGTAAGTTTTTCCCCAGTGGGAATATCTTGTTTAGTTTTCGTTTTTACATGATAATTCAAGTGTGTTGAAAATATTTATTACAGAAAGTCTTCAATACAGAAAGCATACAATGTCTCATGTATGTATAAAAACTATATCAGAACAGAAGGGTGACCTTTTGTTCTTGTGTTAAGAGAGTAATGAATAGAAACCTAAGAATTAAGTTATTAGTGCTGCATATTCTCATAATTACACCTGTAGTATTTCTTCCATAAAAATAAAATAAATGCAAGAGCTTAAAATAGAAAAGTTACGGATGCTTGTAACCATGTATTGAGTAATACCCTTTTTAAAGGAAGGAATTGAAATGCTTATGTTTCAAATCCCAGATGAAAAGCTCTGTAATGGACCAGATAGATATTTGCACAGCAAGTTCTTTTGGAGACACTTGGTACTGGCTGCTGCTGTCTGCATATGTCATTAGTCTTATCTGATATGGAAGTTTTTGCTCTTAACTGGAACTTTTCCAAAGTTGGAAGTTTTTTGGAAGTTGAGTGAGATTAAGTTTAAACCTAGATTTGTCTAAAACTTAGTCTTTGCCCTAGTGTCAATGTTCTGTAAGTGGTTTTTCTTCTTGTTTAACCCCACCCCAGCAGAGTTTGATAATTATGCCTTGCTCTCTGTTTTTTTTAAAAATGTTTTTTCATGAAGTGTAATTCTTAATTATGTAGGTTAGAAGCCAGATCTCTTGGTTCTGCAAAGCTGAGCTTTTAGCCTGCCTACCTTTTTATCTTTTAGTATTCTGGTGACCTTTCCCAGTAACTCGTGGCACAATTAGCTGTCATTCTCTGGTTTTTTTTTTTGGTTGCTAGCTGTGATAGTTATGCCAGAACTTAGGGGCAATAGAATTGCAAATCAGTTTCCGTAGTGTTACTTGTGATTTTATTCTGGCATTGCTGGGTTTTGCACGTATACTTATTGCTTCCAGGTGCTTGAAGAATCTGAAAGCTTTCAGGAGGCATAGTGAATTATTTGTAATTCTTCACATGTTGAGCTCTGTTATTAAAAAAAAAAACTTTGTTTTTTATATCTGATTGTGGAAGAATCCATTCTGCAGCCAAGTTATTTTTTGCAGGTCTTTGATCTCTGTAGGTAATAGCAACTCCTTGTTGTTTATTTGCTATCATTACAGGGATTCCTCTTGCTGGATGCCAGAGGATTTTTAAGGTTATGACAATATTAGCACATATTTTTAAGAGACAAATAATAAGTTTGATGGAGTTTCTTTTGTTTCTATGGATTCCAGAACTTTAGGTCATTAAGTAGCTAAGGTGGTATCTACTTGGAGGGAAGTTACAATACTGTGAACAAGGACAGCAAATTCTATGGCATGGATGAACTGGCAGAGGATAACTAAGGCTGCTGTGGACCTCAGGAGATTGTCTGGTCCAGTCTGCTGGGCCACAGCAGCTCTAATGAGTTGAGGTTGCTTGTGGACTTGGTAGAGGATTTTGTGTACAGAATTAATCCCTGCCAGGAAATAAGCTTCTGAGGTCAGTGTCAGGCGTATTAGCTGGTAGATTAGCCTGTGTTGCTGTTGTCTTAAGTTATGTTTCTAGCTTCCAGTATATGTATGTCTAGATAGAATTCAGTATTATGCATACCTGGAGTACTTCTTTTATAGTGCAATTTAAAATTACCACGAAAACTTGTCAGGAAATTTTAAAATAATTTCTGGAGGAAAGGAAGCACTAAATGAAGGTCATGAATGTTCCCAGTTCCACTCCTAATTCCATAAGGGTGGAAATAATACTACACTTTCACTTATAGCTGTCAACCACTACTTCCTTTTTAAGAACTCAAAGGGGAAATTTTTTTTTTTCATCTTCCTCTTTGAGGACTTTTCATTGACTGCATATTCCAGCACTTGTTAGAGAAAGTCAGGAATACAAATTGTCATGGAAAGGGTCTGTTTGTTTTTGCAATCTCCTTAGCTAGTTGATGTTAGGTAAAGCTACTGGTTGTGCTGCTTAAGCAGAGCTTTGGTAGGTATCTAAATATTGTCTGTGACAGTGAAGGCCAGTGATTTGGTATATGAACAGAGCTCTTTCTATGTAATTGAGGGAAGGACTGATAGGCTGCTATTTATATTAATAATATGTTACCTATAACACAGAAAGGCATGTGGATGTTCTAAGTCTATTTGAATGCTCTTTACCCATGGCGTCATTCTGATCTTTGGTTACATTTATGAATGACTCTAAGTTAGAAAGTCAAAAGTATATGTGCTGTGTTTAGATAACTTCTAACTTGCAAGTAAACAGAGAGAAAAATGTTTCTGGAGGTTTTTGTACTTGAACAAATGCACTGTGTCAACAAACAAGGATAACCTTCCTTTCAAAATGCGTATTTTCATTTGGAATCTCTGTACACATGCTGCCTCACTGACTGAGATCAGCACAGGTTGTACATCCATCCTGTTGCAGGGTATTACTTCCTGATAAGTTTAATGCAGATCTACATTTTAGCTGCAGATTGACCTTCCCTTATCCCATGTTCCAGAAGTGGGCTTGGGAAGGGTTAGTTTGGCAAAACCCTGCACCAACACAGCTGTCCTGCCACAGCTGTCCCAGAGCCACTCTGGGACATTCAGACTGCATTCCTGGGGGCTCCTTAGGTCACCCTGTTCTGGGATTTTGCCTGCTTCACAGGTCAGTATAAATGTGCCTGTACTTGAACGATTTTGTATGCAGATGTGCAGGTAAGAGGGGTTTTCTTGGTCTCCCCTGGTTATCAAATCCAAGTGTACTCATTTTGCTTCCTTCCTTTCCCACACAGCTTAGTGTTGAGCCTTCCCAGGATAAGTGTTACTGGATAAATTTTAGATGATGATCTGAGTTTTATAAACTAATATTAAAGGATCTTGATGACTACTATGCTTCATTTTGAGATCTGTAACTTGTACTCTCTTTGATGTGCTTTATAGTTTAAACTTGCTGTATGCATCTTCTTTTATAATTGCTGTTTTGTAAATAATTGCTTTGTAATATCCTTTAAAGCCTTTTATGAAGGTGTAGTTTTGAGTCTAATGTTAGGGTACTTGTAATTTTGTAACATTATTTCAGTGACTAGATCTGCTTGCTGGTGTTGTGCCTCAAATCTAGAAAGTATGTTGAACCATTCTGCTTTCAATATTGCTTCAGACAGTTATTTTATGGGGGAGGAAAGCTGAGTAGAGACTATTTTGTCTTGTCCAGACCAAAACTCTTCAGACAATAGAAGGATTTAAGAAATAATAAGTGCTTGGTTATACTTGCAGACATTTGGAAGAGGTATTTTTTTTCAACTGCTACACTCATGCTGAGGTGTCCCAAGTATTCTTTTTCATGGGACAGTAGTAGTGGCAGGATTTTAAAATGCAAATTTGTGATCATATATGGGCAGAAAATGTTCTTAACCTTAAAGTTTAATTATTGTGTTTACAGACACTGTTAACATGCATTTTTATTTCAAAACTGGTTATATTTAATATATAAAAATTATGTTTCATATTTATATTTAATGGGTGAGACAGTGGAGACAGAAAAAAAGAAAACAGGCAAATCAGCTTTCTAGGTACAGTCTCTTCTGTCTGAAAAGAAGTTGTAACTTTGGAAAGTTCTGCCTGAATTCACAAATAAAAAAAGTCACAAGCAAAACAAATATTTTGGAACATAAGAAGTGGCCAACTTTTTTTATTTTACTATTAGCAGTGACAGTGTAATTGCTAGGACATGAAAAAGGACTTTAGTGAGTGTACTGAGTCAAATATGAAAAATGGGACAATTCAGGTTTTTTTGTTATTTTTGACCCATATAACTCCTGCTCTGGGGGTTCCTTTCCATAAAGCTAGATCCGGTGAATGGACAGGACCAACCTGCTGCTGATGAGAGAATCACAGAACGGTTTGGGTTGGAAGGGATTGTAAAGATGATCTAATTCCAACACCCTTGCCATGGGCAGGGACACCCCCCACTAGACCAGGTTGCGCAGAGCCCCATCCAACGTGGCCTTGAACAGTTCCAGGGATGGGGCATCTTCCATTTGTTTGGGTTTGTGGGTTTTTTTCCCCCATCACTGTTTCTTTCTTGGTATTTTTTAACTTCATTGTTTTCATTAAGTACTAGCATAGTAGTAATAGTAGTAGTTGTTGTTATTATATTCCAAAGTAGTAGAATTTCTGTCAGTGCTTTTAATAATTCTTGATGAAATGTCCCATGTCAGTGGAAGAAAAGCACACCAGTAATAAATGACCACAAAATCAGATAGGTGTTAGGTACACTACATTTACTCAAACATCTGTCAGGAGTGCACTTTTATCAGTTGTGTTCATGAACAGGTCTGAGGGCCATTCCGACATCTTAGCAGGGTTCTTTGGGTTTATGCATATGCTGTGTAGATGTAGGCTGGTGGAAGTGAGCTCCTTATTTCCCTCATGCATTGTATTTCTGAGCATTTGAAAGAGTATGAGCTGTACTTGCCTTTTTAATGCAGCCTTTGAAGTATGAGCGTTGTTTGCTGGCATCTTAAGAGAGGGAGGAGAAAGTTTATCTGCTTTGATAAACAAGCCTTTGGAAAGAGGTCTGTGACCTTGCTTGAAGAAGGATTATGATGAGAGGAATGTCTTGTATCTTTATTTTATATAATCACAAGTGGTAAATTCAGTTAAATGTGGCTTGTTTACAGTGTAAAACACTTAGATACCTGCCTACACTTGAGGCGTAGTAAGGGTATTATAATTTAAATGTCTGAATTATGATAATAAACATACTTGTTTAACATGCTAGCAGTGTATGAAGCCAAACTTAAAAGTTTTGAGAACATTATCATTTAAATACTTGAGTCGTTTAGTCTTTTTCAGCTTTAGAGCTTCAGGTTTTGGAGAATAGACATGGATGAGTGTTCTTTATAAAGGTGTTAACAGTTTTTTTCAGATGTGTTGATTTTCTGCTTGGGTAGAACTGTTAAAGATGTCCCATAGCAGAAAGCCTGCATGTCTTGCATCTTCCCACAGTGCTAATGAGAAATTGCATTATGAAAACTGTGGTGGAATAGAGTCTTTGTTATTTGCTGCAAAACTCAGAGCTGCAATTCAGAGAGAACTCTTGCTTTTCAGTTTCAGTTCTACTCTTCTACAGGATTTTGTTCCAATTCAAAAGGTACTTTTTTCACTATCGATTCCTGTGTTCCTCTGTGCTTTCTAGTGCCTTAGACAGAACGACTAAAGCAAATAGCATAGAACAAAATCTTGTCAGCTTACATTGTACAGTGAAAAGATATTTTAGAAAATCCGAGGTCACAGAACCTACATGTTTCTGAAAATATTGGTGGTAACACTTACTTAGAGCAAGATGCTCTTGCCACCGTTAGGGCAGTAATCTAATTGAACAGGAATAGTGAAATGGAATAGGCAGCAAAAAAGCACAATGAACCCCAGCATCAGAGTAGGGTGTTCCTTGTTTGATTTAGCTGATCCTCTTGAGGCTTAAAGCCTCTGTAGCAGGGAGTTCCTCTCTGTATTGTGTTTCTTTGTCGATTGCTGGGTAGTAACTTCCTTTCATTTTTAATGTATGTATATTACCATTAGAAAATGAGATACTTCAGATTGTGGAATTAAATTTCCCTTTATTTTTTCTAGTTGAGATGGTGAAATAAAATGTTCTGCAAAATACTGATTCTTAGGAAGGTATTTGACAAAACTGAAGAAGTAAGAACAAATCTATGGCAGAAAAGGTTATGGGTGCACAGAATATTTCTAAACCAGTTGTCAAATGCCAGGTAAGCCCTTCTGCATAACTGGTCCATCATTCATCCTATCCTTTTCATGTTTATTCTCACACTTGGGCCATTCTTAAAACAACTAAACTTAGACTTC
Source organism: Corvus brachyrhynchos (assembly GCF_000691975.1). Classification (NCBI taxonomy): domain Eukaryota; kingdom Metazoa; phylum Chordata; class Aves; order Passeriformes; family Corvidae; genus Corvus; species Corvus brachyrhynchos. Next base: position 5,051,181 of record NW_008237878.1, read on the forward strand.
AGCTCCCTTGTCTGTAATGTTGGTCCTTTCTTCCTTCCAGTCTTTGGGATGAAAAGAATTGCAGATTTTTAAAAGAGTTACCTGTCTGTTTTTCACAACGCTTCCCCACTGGAGTCCATAAGTAATCCCAGCTGCCACCTTCCTCTTGCTACTGTCCCTTTCTGCAAAGTACGAACAACAGTCGTAGAATTCCAGCTTAGTGCACCTTGCCTTCGTCTCATCTTATATCCAAGTATCTTTGAGTATGTATCATGTGGTGATGGAGCAGCCAGATATAAGTGGGCTTAGGGGTTGGAGAGAGGCTGGAAAGGCTGAAAGAAACTTTTCTGATCCTGTGTCTCATTCTTTCTAAGTACAAGCAACCAGTTCTCAAAGCCTGGTAGTCATGGAAGGTTGTCTTCAGGTGCTGTGAGGGCAGGAAGCACATCTGTGTGGTCAGGTTGGAGAACTGTCGAGGTGAGCTTCATATCAGCACTGAGGCTGTACTGGGGATAAACAATCGGGTGAGAAGAGCACTGAGCACTGAAGATACCGTGGAATTTGCATGGGAAATTCTACAACTATGGGATAGAGACAAGGGGAGCAGTTAGAAGTGGATCAAGTGATACAGAGGGAATATTGAAACTGAAGAGCAATTGAAGTCACAATTGCACACTCTAGATTGCAAGTTGCCCTTTTTAAAAAAAAAAAAAAGACAAATCAACAGGAAACATGTATTGCTACTTCTCCTTTTTACATTTACTTGTGCCATCAAGTGCAGGTACCCAAAGAGCAGAGTTCTGCGCTGTTGAAATATGATCGTAAATGTTACAATTATCATTTAAGGTAACAAAGCTTTTTATTGGCGATTTTCTGTGTTCTGCTGTTTGAATATTGAATTTTAAAAACTGCTTACTTCTCTCAGCTTAATTTCTCAGGTTCTGTCAAAATATGCTTAGCATGGTGAAAAGAGCCATTGTTACGAGCAATGCAGGGATGGCAGTTGTAAGGAGCTGCATTTATAGTGAAGTAAAGTATTTGCAGAGCAGACGGATTTTTTTTTTTTTAAATTATTGAACTAATTGTGTAAGTGGAAGATGGGTCATCTTACATGAAAGATTTTAGGAAAAATAGTTTCAGCTGTTTATATAAGACTGTTCCTAGTGAGGAGTGTGCTGTGTCTCTGCCATATTTGAGGCACTTATTGTGAACCACTTTCACCTGTTTTTGATTGTGACTTGCTAAGGAGAGCATTCCCTATCAGAGCTCACTTCAGTGGTTTTGGTTTAAGTTGAAATAGCAGCATGGAAGTACTTGTCATTTATGTGGTTCAGTCACAGCTAAAATTGTTTGTTTCATACTTAATGTATTTTTGAATATATTGCTTCATGAAGAAATCTACTAATTCAGTTTGCATTTTAGCTGATACTGAGTAGAGATGAATGTTTTTATCCTTGAACTGACAATGATAACTTCACATCTGCAGAATGTAAAAGCTCTAGTAGTTTTCTTTTAAAATTAATGGTAATTTTTTTTTTCTTTATTAAGTTCATTATTTGGTTGAATAAATATTTTTACTTTCTTCTTGTGGGCTTTTTGTTTTGGTTTTCGGTTTTTTGCTTTTTGAAATTTTATTTCTGTTTCTTTATTTTTGTGGCTTAGGGACTGAATCCTTCTAATATGCATTGAATTTTTAGTTGAAATTATGCTGCACATAAATCTGAGAGAAGGCAACCAGTAACTTATTAAGTTGAAGTGTTATTGAGGTTCCAGGTGATTCATTGACTCACCATAGAAGCACTTCTTTCTGGGTTGCTGACCAAAATCTTAGTCAATCATACACAGCTGGTAAGCTTTTAGAGAGGAATGAGAGAAGGAAAGGTGATAGCTGATCCTGAGTGAAGTTTTGTAATTACTCTTGTCTAACTGGCAAAGAAGTAAATGTTTTCATTCTATCAGAAAGTCCAATGCAAGAATACTTCTATTGTAATTTATCGTGGAGTATTACTGTCAAGTGACTTACTTTGTCTAAACAATTATTCGTTTTCTCTTAAAGTAATAAGCAAAAACTGGATTAATAGTTTGCTCCCTGGTTACTGTATATATGATATGATATATCATATATATATATATGATAAGATCCAGAAGGACCTTCTGAAATTTTAAGAATTTATATTTGCAAATTAGTTTATTCAAAATATTTGCGTATTCATAGAATAGTTAGGAATAAAGATTTAAATTCGGTTGGTTTGAAATGCCTACCTGTTTTGCTTTTAGAATAATAGCTTTGTGAGTTCTCTTGGGATTTTTCTTCTCTGTTTTATTACTCTGAACTATTGATGTAGTTTGCACAATTTTGTTTACTAGTTTGCTGTTTCTGGTTTTTAAGTTTTCAGGCTAAACCTGTCAAAGGGAAGTGAAGAAAACATCAACGTTGCTGATGTGCCTGTTAAGAAACACTGAGGTTGAGAAACAGGTGGCAGAAAGCTGCTGTTTGGTGGTTGATGATAGTGTGTCATGCTTTGCGTTAGTTCTGCTTGGCACTGGATGAGTGGATGGTATTGGAAGTATGGAGACACTCAGCTGCTGAGTCTGGAAGTTGGCAGTCCATCCAGTTTGTGCAGTCAGGAGGTAGATAAGCTGCTCAAGTTGTCCGGTTTTGAATTAAGTGTGAAAAGTGTAATGTAACAAGGTAAATGAGGCACCTTTGTTAACAGTACATGTTTATTTTATTTGACTCAAACTAATTTCAAGAGACAGAGAAGCAAGCCCTGAAATAACTGTAGTAAAAATGCACTTTACTTGTCCCATGAGAACTTGTTAAGAATTAAATAATATACTTTAAGCTCAGAAGTTCAGCACCCCTTAGTTTTTAAGGTACCTTGTTGAAGGTTGAAAGAGTACAGGATATTCTGTGGTGTTTTTTCTAGTCCCTTGTGTGCTTAGCACATGTTGCTGTTGTGTGCTGGGAGGGGACTGGTCTGCACTCAGTTTCACCACGTGTCTGTGAGGGGTTTGTCTATTCCAAAAGAAACCAGAACATATAAACAGGGAGGAAGCTGGAGATGTCCTGCGGTGCAACTTTTGAAGTGGATGTTTGGGAGAGCACAGAGCACAGGGTGTGTTTCCACAGTTGCTGTGAAATGTTGGTGCTCCCAGCACAGACCTGGTGTGAACAGGGGAGCTTGGTGGGATGCAAACTATTTGAAATAGAGAGAGAAGAAAGCAGAGAGCCGACTCCTGACACTTCCCTGGAAACCTAGACGGGAAATTCTGAGTGCAGTCAAGGAAAGTTCTATGCAGTGAAGCCAAGAGATGTGTAAAGGCTGAGGTTGTGCATGCGGTACTTTCCTGCTGCAGTCTGTCATTTGAGAATGTCTAAAATACAGTCGCTTCCTCAGCCCCGAGGAGCTACTGTCAGGTGGCAACAGAGGCAGGAGGTAATTTTAAGATCAAGTAGGAGAAAGACTAACTTACTTCTTTCTAGGTCTGTGGTAGACAGACTAATTCCTGCCTGCTAACCAGAGCACTGTGGAAAGGTACTTTCATGTGAGAGGGCCTTGCCCTTTACTTGTTTCCTGAATCTCTTAGATTTTGTAGCTTTGGTGGGTATTCACATGAATTTGTGTATAAGCAATCAGGAGAGCTGTTACTGATCTATATACAAATTTCATATTCTGTTTGTATTATAACAATAACATCTTAATTGGTTTAAGGCTGTCTGTGCAAACACGTGAAGTCGCTTTTCTGGTAAACACTTGGAAATTCCTGTAACAAAAGTGCCACAGATTTGTTTAGGATTTTTTAAATTTTTTTTTTATGAAACAGCGCTAAGATGTAATAATCCAGTGAAACATTCTACCAACCTGCATCATCTATTGTGTTTGATATGCCTGATACTTGCTTAAGACCTGGGTACACTACTTGGCTGCAGAAGAAAACCTTTTTCCAAAAAATTTGAAAGAAGTAGTAGGGACACACATTTTTCTCTTAAACTTGTGTTTAACCATGTTGCTCTTAATGCTGCCAATTCCCTGTAGCCCAACCTATTTTCCTTTGAAACAAGCTTTGGATAGCCTCTAATTCTAATTAAAGTTTATTAAAACTTTGTACTAATAGCAGACTAATTATAGGTAGTGTAAAAGTCTTGCTGATTTTTCTTTAATCAAAGTGTAATCTTGTCTACAGCTGTATTAAATTTGAGCTTGGATGACAAACCTCTTGGTATGTCAAAGCTTATTACTTAACAGCAAACATGTTTTTTGTGGGAAGGCTGTGTTTGTACTGGGAGTGCAGTTTGAATGTTATGTGAACTTAATTTGAGGGCTCATCTGTTTTGGTGATATACAGTACAGATGCTTTTTTTCCATGGAGTAGATGGGCCAGTGTAGATGGGACTGATTTTGTGCACAGTGCCAGTGCATTGCCACTGTTATTAAGTGTCATCATTTTTAATGAAAAGCTTGCTGAGCTTTCTTCCATGCTCTGTTGGGACTATAGGTTTTGAAATAAATCTTTAGATGCTTTTGTTTTGAGCTTCCGGCGTGTGTCCTTCTATCGGTTGGGGTTTTTTTTTTCCTTTTAGTAAATGACTCATTCTCCTGGTTTGCTTTGGTTTCTGGACTTTATTTTAAGAGCACAGATAATGAATTTTAACAGAATTTAATACATTAAATATCAAGAATACGTTTCAACAAAGGGCTGTCTTTGTACAGAAAAACCTAACTGTTCTCAGAACAGCAATTTTTTTGAAATGCTGATTAGACACAGAAAAAATCTGCATGTTAATTCTGGTTCTTTTGCAGCATATGGCCAATTTCTAGCTAGATATTTTTTACCATTGATTAGGAAGTTCAATTTCTATATTTAATGGGAAAAGCCTTGGACGGCATTCTGGTTTTTACGTTGCTTGCTTATTCTGGGTAGAATTCCAGTAACTTGCATAATTTCAGTATCAGGAACACTGAAGTTGAGAAACCTAATTTTAAAATTTGAGCAGTATGAGAATTGTTAAAGTGGATGTTGAAGTGTAGAAGTAGTTTGTCTGGGAGGCTTTAGACTGTAAAGATGGAATTAATAGTTCAGGCAACCTACAGAATATATGGGTATATTCCTATAATTAATGTAAAAATTCAGTATTAAAAAAGCCCTTGAACAACCAAATCTTCAGCTGTAGTTTCTGCTCTGCTTTTTGTGGCTTTGGTTTTTTATTACCCAGCCTGGGCAGTGTTTTGTGTATCGTGGCCTTGCCCTCTAGTGGCTGCAACTCAATTTTAAATAGTGAACAGAAAAGGCATTTTCGTGCTTAGGGAAGGGATTTGGAAAATTTCTTTATGGTGGTTTAAAGAATTAAAACATCAGTGAGGCTTTTTCTTCTTAGACTGACAATCTAGAATCTCTAATGCTAGAAAGAGGTTCTTTTTGTACTTTGATTTTTTTTTTGTCTGTGTTCTAGAGGGAAATATGGCACATTTAGTACAAAAAATTATAAGGCTTGATAATGACTTTTGAGAGGTGTGGATGACCACTCCCTCAGGCTTTTCAGGTGAAAGGGTGTGGGATTTCCAGCAGTACTTTGCAGTTTCCCTGCTCCTAATGGCCACTGGCAGATTGGTTATGGGCACTGATGTGTTCTGGGTACATTTCTATTGACAAAGAGATAAGGAGATTTCGGTTATTTTGTGTGTGTGTGTTGTTTTTTTATTTTGAGCTTCTCTGAAGAGTCACATTCATGGGCACGGGTGTTACGAGTGTAACATCCCTCATGACCCTGATGGAAAGTAGCTAGGAAAAAAGCCAGCAAAATACTTCTGTGTAGAAACCTGTACCTTGGCAAGTTTTGCCATGTTAGCAACCCTTCTAATCTGTGAATCCAGTGTACCGTGTATGTGATTTTTGCCCTTGACTAAGACGTATGAGTCGTGAGTCACTGTGTTTGATACTGTAATTACCACATCCTTGAACGCCTTATCTGCCCTCTGCCCATTCCTCTGCTGGGGTTGTTCTGACGTTGTGAACCTGTGAGAAGGTTGCCCCTTGTTTTGAAGCCAGTAGGACACAGCTAAAGAAATGGCTGATCAATATTCTGTAAGATTGCATATCAAAAATCAGCTCATACATTCTCTCCCATTGCTGACAGACCCATCTCCATATGTGGATTTCTTAACTTAAGTTGAAAATAAGTCGTCTTTTTCTTTATTGTGAAATTGTTGATCTCAAAGGAGCACCAGAATAAATCAGCCTTTGTTCATGAATACCAGTATTTAATTACTACTTGCTTTGAAAGTCCTGACCCAGGAATGCATTGCAAATAAATGCAGCCTCCTCCCAGGGTATTTTCGCTCTCACTTTGTTGGAGGTATGGCTTGGCAATGCCTTGAGTACAAATACTAAACTCCCAATTGTCAGATTTCTCCTCTGTGCTGGAAAATGAATTTTCCGTCTTTGGATGGAGCCGCACCCTTCTCTTTTGGTGTTTGGTTTCCAGTTAATTGCATTTGCTCTCTACATGGAATGCTGAAGTTCAAAACACAGAATGAAAATAAATTGAATTTAGTGTTTAAAAAAAAAAGTTTTGGTCTGTCCTTGATGCAGAGAAGTCTTCAGAAAAGCAAGGAGGAGCATACTGCTCTGGTGACCTGTTGTTTTCAGTATGAGGAACTGTGTAGTGAACTCTCGCTACACTCTATTTGGGTAATATTTGTGGTTTGGACCTCTTACAAAATTATCTTGTTTGACATGATGAAAATTAGTGCAGTGTCATTTGTGCTAAGGCAGTTCCCTTCAGCTAGGACTTGTACTTCTGCATCTTTATTGGCTGCCTTGAATTTATATCACAGTAGCATTACATTTATCCTCAGGATGGGCATTTTAACTGTAGTTTAGCAATGTGCTGAACATTCTTTTCCTTGTGACACTTGTGGTCTGTTAATAAATAATTCAGGAGCAGATGATGACAGAAAGCAAGAAAACTTTGCTTTGTGCAAAGGAGAGATGAATTAACAAGGCCTGCTGCAGTTGTTTGTTTAAAAAAAAGTAAAAGTACTGTAGTAATATTAGACAAGTCCTTTCAGATGGATGATGTCCCTTAATAAAAGGAAGAGAGAGACCTTCCTAAATTTTTCAGGGTATTTTGAGAATTTTTATATATATAGTGATGATGCCAAACCACTATTGCATTGCATTTGGAGGTGTCTGTGAAATGTGATAGTTTTTTTCTTTATCTGAATGTGTGATCACTGGGAGTTTTTTCCGCCATAAACCAAGAGCAGTATGGAATTAATGATAGTAGGTAAACACAGTGTGGAAGGAGTAGAAATGAGAAATGGTTTGAAATAGTTTCAACAACTCCCTTTATTCTCTAAACAGTTGAAAAGTCAGCATGTGGGAAGAGATTCTTTGCCAGGAGTAGGGGAGCTTTGATGTAATGATTAACTAATTTAGCAACTTAGCATTGAGTAGCAAGACAGTTAAGCAGCTTTTGCAGTTCTGCACCTGCCTTGAAATGTCTGGGGTTATATTGGGAGTTGGAGTTTCCTGATAAACTAACGAGCTGCCTCACAACCTTTTACTTTCGTATAAGTAGATCTTCTCTTCTGGCAGAGTATCGGTAATCTTGGTTTCTGTTGTGGTTTTTCTCCAATTTGCTTGCAAATGAAAATGTAATTGTTTGCTGATAGAAGTTCAGTAGTGCAGTTTTCTTAGGGGAATTTCCATTTCAATTAATTTTTTACTAGTTATAAAGTTATCTTGTTAGCTCAAGATTTTTGAGGAAGCAGAAACAATGGATAATGTTGGTGTTGGATTTCTCATTCTGAGTATTTACTGACAGATGCTGATAGTATTTCAAGATTGCTTTTTAAAAAACATTTGTTTTTAATTTGTCTTCTACTTTTTCTGTCATTTCTCCTTATTCTTCAGTGTTTTGCCATAAAACCAATTCATTGGGTTTCTTTAGTAGGTGTTATAGAAATTTGATTTGAGTTTTTGTTTATGCAAGGTTCTTATAAGGTCAGTCAAAATCTAAAGACCAGGAGAGATTTATGCCTTACCTCTGCTCTTAAATTAGGGCAAAGCTCTGTCCAAACATGACTAACCTCCCTCTTTATGTCATACTTTTCATTGCAGTAGTCAGAGACAAACCCACACTTTATTTCAGTCTTGAACTTCATTAGATTGGCCAAAGAATGTTAACTATCAAGTTTAACCATTTTTTGATTGTGAATTTAAGAATAAAAATCATAGTTTTCTGAATAGCCTTAGTGTTCTTCACTAGTGCAGAATATCTATGGGTTCTTTTGCCTCCTAAAGGTAAGAGTAAATTGCAATAATACATTACAAACCTTTAGAAACATGTATTTGAAAAGAAATTATGATTGTATATGGGAACCTGCTCTTTGCAGAGCTTATTTATTTTATCTGGATACATGTGTGGTACAAATACAGTCTTTGGGAATTTCTACACTTCAAGAGCAAGATAACTTTACTTACTGCGAAGTTTGAGTGTGTCCTGTTGCCAACTTTAATTACATTTATTAGAGTAAATAATAGTGTTTAGCTTTCAGACTAGTTTTGTAAGAAAGTATTCCTATAAGGCCATCAGGATGGATGAGTATTTCAGCAATATTTTACACTTAGAAGTAATTATCCTGAAGAAGCCTTAATTTCTGGGTAATGGCCAGTTAGGGGTTTTATTTCTTTATTTTAAAGCTGCATTAAGTTGCAGTATATTTCCATAATTGATTAATATAGAGAACACAGTAGAATTAAGTGAAACCTCAGGAAGTCACCTTGGCCTTGTGTTTTCCCCAGGGTCCATGTTTGATGTGATGATAGAAGTTGAGATAAATTATACAAAGTAATCACTGGTGTCACAGTGATACATGATATGTAGCTGTACAAATGTCTTTTTTAATGAGCTTCTTTAATGAAATATAGCAGAAAACTTCTTTGCAAGGAGTACAATTTCCTTTTAGAAATCTGGTTTTATCTACTTCTTACTGGTTTTGAGTCCATTACACAAGTCAGCGTTTTAATATGGAGCAGGAAAAGTTCTTTCCAAGTCTCTGGATGTTATGTGAGATATTGTCATCTATGACAGCAGTAAGACAAAATAAGTCTCTTCTTTATATTGTTTTAGTATTCTAATGAGTCAATGAGCATCTTGGGATGATGTGTGAGTAATCATTTCCTGGGAATCTTTCCGTTGATTGTACTTTATTGTTAATGTATTTTAGTTTTGCACTTAAAGCAGTGATGTACCTTAAAATTCTCTCAGCATTTTCAGGATGGAATTAAAATAGTACTTGAGAATTTTCATGTAGGCTAAAAATTCAATTTCCTCAAGAATATTATATATAACTAGTACTGAGCTGGGTAATTTTTTTGCAGGAAATTTTTGTGCTTTGTCTATATTCAGAATGGAGTTGCATCTTTTCTGAAAGTGTTAATGTCCTTAATCTATTTTGTGATTCATGTACAAAAGGAAGTTTTAAAGCATGGCGTATGTGAAGGGACAGACTTTCATTCTGCTGTGAAGGGAATAAATATAAAATTTTTCTAGTCGTCCTGAAGCCATCCAGCACTTGTAGCAGAAGGCTGATACTCAGAAATTCTTGTGAACTGTGAGGACAAAAGTTAAGTAAAAGGGACATTCTAAAGAGTAGTAATTAGTAACTATGGTGACAGATGTCTCACTGTAGCAAGTCAGTCATCTATATATAAACCAAATTACTTGTAAATTAGAACTCTTCTTCTACATCTCTTCTTTTTAAAAATAGCTTTTTGCATCAAAAGTAGTGACATTGATGTGTAGAGAGGGATCTATTTTTGTATGGTGTTGTCACATTTTGTGGTAAAACATTTAATCTTGAGGTTTTTGGTGAGTATCTATCTTGTCATTCTCCTCCTTTTGACAGTGAATGCCTTTTGGATTATTTGAATAATCTAGGGATAGATCAGCACTCAGATGCATGAGCAACTTCTACCTTCTGCAATCACTTCATTCCATGCCTTGTATTTCCTGTGAAAAATTTTATTTAGAAGAGGAATGAATATTTTGTATCATGCCTGGGATTGCTTCAGCTCACATCCTTCAGCATGAATCTTCTACAAGAGTGTACTTACAACAGAATTTTGAGGTGGCCTTACTGTGTAATAGGGAGTGTCCAGGACTTGTTCTTCTGTGACTCGGTGTTGTACTACATTTTTCCATTATGGAATGTGGAATTATTGGGAGGTGTTAACTTCACAACTGTCAAGTTAGGCTAGAAATGTTTGTTTCTAGAAAATAGTTTGTCTGATTACTTGAATGCCTCCAGTTCTGCTGGAGAAGGGTGAAGGCAAATAGGTTAGCAAGGGGAAACATCCTTTGTGATAATGTTTCCATTCACATTGGTTGTGCAAGGTCATAGTGCACAATCATAGAATAAAAGCTTCGTTTCAGTTTAATCTGTTACTTAATATTGGTATATATGATATAGATATCATCTTATATGAAGGATTCTTTCCCTGTATAAACTGTTATCACCATAACACTACTGGTTTTTTTCCAGATGTTTTCTTGTTTTAGGTGTTGGGAGTGTTGATAGTTCCTCTCAGAGCTAAGGTAAATAAAAGCAATCTGAAAGTGAGTTAGTGATGTTCCTACAGTTCTGTACTGACCGTGGGGATGTTGAGCAATTCAGGAATTATAATGCAATTTATTTACTTAATTATATTTTCACAGAATCACAGAATGGGTCAGGTTGGAAGTGACTACAGTGGGTCATCTGGTCCAGTCTCCCTGATCAAGCAGGGTCATCTCAGAGCGCATGGCACAGGACTGTGTCCAGATGGTTCTGGAATATCTCCAGTGGGAGAGACTCCACACCCTCTCTGGGCAACCTGTTCCAGTGTGCAGTCACTGCACAGTAAAGAAGTTCTTCCTCATATTCAGGTGGAACTTCCTGGGCATCAGTTTCTGCCCATTGCCTCATGTCCCATTGCTTGGCACCACAGATTAGAGCCCAGCTCTATCTTCGTACACCTCCCTGCAGATACTTATAGACACTGATGAAGTCCCTTCTCAGTTGTCCCTTCTCGAGGCTGAACAGCCTCAGCTCCCTCAGCCTTTCCTCATAAGAGATGTGCTCCAGTCCCTTAATCATCTTTTTAGCCTCTGCTGGACCTGCCCCAGGGGCTCCGTATCTCTCCTAGACTGAGGAACCCAGAAGTACGTATTTTATGAAAAAACATGAATTTCATGAAAGCAAGGATGATGCAGGTCATGGTTTTCTTAATTCAGCTTGAGGCAGCTGTTCTCCTAATACAGAGAACTTCGGATTCTGGTTGTGAACTGTACTTTTAAGTTCTTATGTAATTTGTGTACCGATTCTGACATGTAACAATTGACAGAAGTCAGGTGGTTGACACTGTAAATACAGCCTGCTCTCTGCCATTCTCTTCTTGACTGATGCTGCTTAGGAACCAGCTTCTGAAGTTTGCTCATTTTATAGCTCAGGTCATCATTACATACCAACCAAATTAAGCAAACTGAAAATTATAGGAATTCTGAAATCACGCTGGGTTTTCAGCTGTCCCTGCCATCAAGCCAACTTTACTGCTTTCTGTGATGGCTAAGGAGCAGATAACTCACCACCATTCTGGTCCAGCTCCCTCATTCCTTTTGTCCATTACCACATGTGATTCCATGGTGTAGTGGTTGTGAAAGGTGTGGGGGACTGTGGTTTAAAGTTGAGGGCAGCAATGCATAATTACACAAACTTTTGGAGACAAGCAGCAGAGATTTTTCTCCTCATTTTCATGTACATGCACAAATTTTAAATTGTGAACGTGTTTTTTTGCTTTTGTTTTAAACTAGAGAACTTGGATTGTGATACAGTTTGAGGTCCTACACCTAAACTTTTAGCCATCTTCTGCTATTCTCTTATTACTTGGAAAAATGCAACAATACTGCTTGTCAATTATATTTGATAAAAATAGATCAAACCATTTAATAGAGTGTTCTTAAGCCACGTGTAGCTACTTGTAAAACTGAATAATTAGAAAATATTGCTTAATATTTTTAGTAGCCTTTCTGTTAATAAGGACCACTTCCTAATACAAATCAAAAGTCCTTGTAAAGTAAATGTCTGATATCCTCTTTCGGAATTTTTGGATGTAAAGTAGATTATCTGTAACTACAGATGTTGAAGAATAGTATAGAGCTATTGACTAATAGTAACCCTGAGTCCTTTTCACCTTCAGATGAGTAAGTTGAGTTCCAGCTACTAGCAAACGTTGAATAGTGATGTAGAAAGTAAATGTGATGCTTAAGTGGGCACAACACATAGGAGATGGCATTAAATCTGCAAACGTACTTTTTTGTGTTTTTCTTTTTTGTTGATGATTTTAATATGCCAGAATTTGAAATTCTGATAGGTGTATCTGTAAAAGTCAGCAGCTAAAGTAAGCATTGCAAAGTCGTATGTCAAAAAAAGTCAGTGCTGAAATGTTTGCAGGTACAACTTGGACATGTTTGCTTTGTTCTGTTGAGAAAGGTGACATTTTGCTGCTGAGGAAGGCACTAGAGCAGCTCAGGATTGTAGACAAACACAGGTTTTATGCAGAGTTTATCTGTTGGTGCCTGTCAGTGCTGGGCATTGCCTTTCTACCTCCTTCCTCTTCCTCCCCACAAATCCATCCATGTTCCCTTCCCTGTCATAGTCCCTGTGTCCTTTTCAGGCAAAGGCTGCTGACTCCACTCACACAAAAATTAAGCTGGGTGACAGGGCCTATGGTGAACTTCAAAGCACTTGAACAACCAGGACATGGCAAGCAGCACAGGGATTAATATTTTATAGCACCTCAAATAATACATCTAGAAAGGCCAAACTGTGTTTATACCCAGGTTCAGTTACGCTGGCACAAAGCTGCTTTTAGTGGCACAGTTTATTTTGCTTGACAACAGGTAACAACCAGCAGAGTTGTCCTGGCAGTGCAGACAACAAAACTTCAAGGTGTAAACAGACACAGGAACAACTTGGTCAGCAGAAGAGCATATTCCCTGCTGTCCTTTCTCCTTTAGCCCTTTGAACTACTGGCAAGTTTGGAAGGATAGCATTGGATTCCTGGAGTAGCTGAAGATTTTAACCTTTTCTCATCAGTGTAGCTGGATTTACATTGGGCTTACACTTTGAGTTAAAAACACGGTGACTTTTTTTTGTCCAGTGATATCAAAGAATGTTAATTTTTTCTCTTTTTTTTTTTTTTTTGATTACTGCATAGAAAGAGTGGTTAAGTTTATTATTTTTTAGAAAAGTTACTGAAAACTACTAGCAAGTTTTGCTTCACTTGAGAAAGCCAATATTTATGGTCCCTGAAAAGCCAACTGCCACTCCTTCACCCTGTTCAATCTGCCTGGAAAATCCCTTTCTTCACAGCTGGTTGCTTTTAGTTTCGTACTGTGTGCTTGCCTGGCATAGTTAGTCATTTTAAAAAGGAGATTTCATAAGAACTCAAAAGTTAATGCACTAGTTTTGTTTCTAAGTTGAAGGAGCAGGGGTTTAGTAAGCAAAGAGCTATTAGATCTGTGTGTTTAAGAAACAGAAAACTAAATAGAAAAGCAATTTTGCTTGATGTACCCCACCCTGTGAATTATGCTTGCTTATGGATACAAATACTTCTACTTCCTTGATAGGCGGGTGGAGTTAGGCAAGTGAGAGGAAAGGAATTTAGGATCTGTCTAAGCAGACCAGAATGAGGAACTCAATCAATTGGATCTGGAGATAATTTAGCATTTGAACTTCTCTATCTTACAGCCAAAGAACTGACCTGGAATTCAGTATGGTTTGCCCAGTGTATTCTGCTAGCAGAGTGCTGCTCCCAAAATGAGAAAATGCTCAATATTAAGACTTCAAAGAAGATAAAATAATATTTTAACAATATGAGAGAAGAAACTTTCTAGCCACAGTATGACAAATGCTGACCATGTTGTTTTGACCCTGGTATGTGTTGTTTTAAAGTCTTTGGCTTTGCACAGTTGGACTTGTGCACAGTGTACTTCGCTTCCTGGTAGAATTCTCAGCATGCAGTGAGTAAACGAACACAGCTGTATTACTGCTTAGTGAAGTTTTACTCCAGGGCAAGTATTCCAGTTTCTAGATCCCTAGTTACTTGCTGCTTTTGAGTATTAGCTTTAGTACTCAGGGGGTGCATTTATAATGCCTGCATTAATTGTTCAATGATTATTTAGTGTGAGTAGGGGAAGAATCTGTCATCGTTAACTGCAGCATTTTATGGTTTAACTTCTGTGGCTGACAGCCTTGCTGCCCCTTTGTGGCAGTAACCATGGCAAAAATGAAGCTGCCATCTCCTTACTGGTTATAGTTCATAATTTGACAAAATAATTTAAATGTTTCTGGTTTGAGCTAAAGCCACAAAGGTATAACAGGACCCTGAAGCACATGGGAGTTCTGTGTACTTCTCTCACAAAGGAAATAAGAGGTGAGAAAATGAATGCTACACTAGGACATTCTGAAATTGGGGTTCTCTTTCTACATTAGTAGTTTAGGCAGTGAACATCTATTTAATAAATAAAATATATTAATTTTTGACTTTCTGTAAAAGGCAGTAGCCTACATTTTGGTACTTATTTACTTAATATGTAGTTCTAAAAATAATTGCCCTGAACTGCAGTTTCAAGCTGGGTTAGATGGAGTAGCAGTAATGTGCTCTTAAAATGGCAAAGGATGGCTGTACATAGTAATAGCAAATATTAGAAGTTTTAAAAAGCTGGTCAGTTGTTTGTTCCTGTCGTTCTACTGTAATTAAATTGAGGTAATTAAATCACTGAATAAGTGTGCTACTTTCTTTTTAAGATTTTCTGTGCATCTCTGAGCCCATTTTTTGTCTTCCCTAAGATTCTTTAGAAGTGTCTCATCCTATGCCAGGCCTGCATATGGCTTGGGAAAGAAAACACTTCATGACTTTCTCACTTGTCAGGCTAAGTAAGGAGTTCTCTTCAGCCTGCCTCCTGGAAGATGTTACAATAGTAATCATTAAACAAAGTGGATTTATTGTTGCTACTTGGTTTTATTACTTTGAAGGAAATGGTTTACCTACATTTCATAAGTTAGGTTAAAATCTGTCCTCCTGGAGAATTTGCATCTTCCTAATATCAGTTAGAATTAATATATTTTATGTGCTTAATTTTGATGTATTATAGTTTGGGATCTCTACAGAAGAATCTTCTATTTCTTTAATCAGAAAATAGTAGGAATTTGTTATAGGGGGAAATCATAGTTGTATCTATCTAACTGCATGAAAATAACACATGAAGTGTGATTTAGCAGGTGGTTGATGCTCTTCTGAGGCACTGACCTAGAAGAAAGTACATTTATTCCATTTGTAAAACTGAACAGTAACTCGAAATATTATAAATACTAAATTTGTGAAATAAGTACGTAATTTCCTTGCAAAACAGGGAAACAAAAATATGTAGTTTTTTGAAACTTCCATAACGTAATTTCTAAGGAAGTTGGACTGTACTGGAGACATTTGTCTGTACTGATGAACTTCAAGTTTTACCTTAGTATAAAATCTTCACAAATTTTGTGGAAGCAGCTTGGTAAGGTGTCTGCAGTTAACTGATCTTATTAATGGCATATAAGTGAGAGTGGAAATAAACAATAAATTACTAAAGAAGAAATACAGGCTAGGATTTTTTTTTTGGTCTGAGCTGTTATGATAATGGAGAGTAAGTTTCTTGAATACTTTGTGTGTTATCTTGTATTTTTTAAAAAAAGGAGGGGAAACCAGCGCTCGAGCAATATATACCGCTATCACCTGAATTAAGGATGTGATAATACTTCTACAGTCCTCAAAAGCTGAGTTGTTTTGAATGTGCATGAGCTGCCATCTCTGCTCTACATTGGACTTGTTAATATGAGGTACAGAAGGGCTGGGACTTTGCTCTGAAGAGAGGAGTGAATTATAAAAGCAAGTATAATTAGGCCAGTATATGCTGCCCTTTCTCCTGTCGGCACCAGCTTAAGCACCTCCTCGTGTATCTTGCATCAGCTCGAAACTGGTTTGCAGTGACTAAACAAATGCCTGAGCCAGTCCAAGTGAGGAGGTGGTGGCGCAGCTCGGCAGTGAGAGCTGGGAAGCGCAGGAGCTGGGATTGCCCCAGGGGCCAAATCCACAGATCTGATGGAAGGCATTGCTCTGAACCGTCTGATCCGCAGCACATTTTCCCCCTAAATGTCTGCAAAGTAGAAATCTGAGGAAAAACCATTTTCTGGCAGCGTTTTCTCCTTTGTGCACACAGGATTCATCGGCACTGAGAGCTGGGAAGGGCAGATTTCATCGCTGCTCTATGGGCTGGCAGTGCTGCCCGAGCTCGGGCTGCGCTGGGAGCAGGAAGGACAAATAGTGCTGGATTGACAGAAGGCGCTGTATTACACAGCTGCTGTGTAAAAGGCGTTGGTTTGGGAATCAGAGAACCCTCTGAGCATACCATATAATTAAATAGTGCATTAAAAACCGGGACTCTGCCACAAGTGGTAGTTAATGTATAGACACATTTGTTTCAGGGCTTGCACTTGATTTTATTTCCTGAAGGTAACTTTGGTAACTATGCAGAAAGGATGGAGGGATTGACCTTTGAGAAAGATCATTTGAACTCTTCAAAGCAGCATGGAAGTAACATTTGAATTTGCTACTTGAAAGGGACCGGCTCGGTGGGGTTCCCAAGCAATGGCTACACTAGGGATAACTGAATCCTTCATAGCAAGATTTGAAGGCAGTGTGTTTTCCCTTCCTTAGACATCAGCTATTAGCATGTGGCTAGTATTGCTTCTTTACTAGATGCAAGAAGAGGAGTATGTACAAACAGGATGAAAAGACTTGAAGAGCATCACTTGCCTAAAATTTATGTAATACAATTCAGTAGTATGCACTTAAGTGGACATCAGTTACATAATATTTAATGTGCATTTTCTGTGGACATTTGTTTACAAATATCCTCTTGCGGTTTGAATTTTGTGTCTGCTGATATTTTATAAATTTTATATCGCTGATGCTCTGTTGCACTTCTTTTCCTGTGGTCACTGTCCTGTATTTCCTTGTGCTGTCTCATCTGAGTCCTGTTCGTAGATTCTGCAAAAATGTGCATATAAGGGGCAATGATTAATCAAAACATTAGGAGGGATAAAAGGCAGATATGCACAAAGAAGAGAAGGGTGGGGAAAAGCAAATAAGCAGAAGCATGTTTGTTTCTCCTTGCCTGTGACTCACTTTTTCATAACAGAAGAATTTTCAAATGAAGAAGAAAGCTAATTCAAAACAAACAGGAAGCAAGAAATAATTACCTCTGCACTGAAGCGTGAGAGGGTTCAGTACTTTCAGACTATTAAATTAACAGGGTAATTAATTTGATTGGCTTTTAAACATATAACTTATAAAAGCTGTATTATATACTATTATGTTGATAGATAGTATTTCATAACATGGAGAGTATTATTTAGAGTAGGGTGGGTTTGATTATTAGTACAGTGAATGCAGTCATAATTTCTTGATCTATCCATAATTTATGTTTACCTTCATCTTTATCAGCTTATGACTGATTATTGTTTTCTTTTCCTTCAGTTGAAGATCTAAGGCATATCTGCTGAGGGGGAAAAAAACATATATATTGCTTTTCATTCTTTCACATGCTGCATTTCATTTAAAACACCTACCTGAGCTTTCCTGTGCTGGCATTCCCCTTAATTACGGAGTCCTGTGTGCTAGACACAATGGAATTTCAGCTCTCTGCTTAGGCACTGTGTTATGCCATATAAGATCCATATCATACACTCAGTGTCATTTTCCAGTACAAGATCTGAAGAGCCCTGGTGCTGTGCTCCCACTCTATTCTAAACCCATCTTTCCCCTTGACATTATGGTTTTGAGCTGTCTATCAGGTTTTTTTTGAGGAGTGTGATAAGAGAGGTAAATAAAAGCATGGAAAATTTTGCATGGAATGCTGAAAAAAATAAAGGTCAATTGCTTTTATGAGAAAAACATGGGAATACATCCATTTCTCTGAACACAGCATCTTTTCCCCCAGCCTTGTGCCTGCTTTGGGCCTTGATGAGATTCTTTATGAGTGCAGGAAGCCAGCGGTTTCTACCATTCCAGCAGGTTCCTGTAGTAGCTGTTGTTATCTTGGAGTACTGAGATTGACTCATTCCAGTAGCTACACCTGTCAGTAACATTCTGGTCCCCCCTTTTATGCTGTCACTGCTCAGGTTGTAGCCAGTCACTCCAGTCTTCTGCCAGGTGACTCATTTGTAGCCTCTTCTCAGATGCAGCAGTTTTGATTACAAGCCTTGTGTCATAAGCAGTTTCAGCTTCAATAAGTTACTATTAAAATTTAATTAACTCTGCAGATGGGTATTTACAAGTCTACTTGGTGATACATCAATCTTGAAATTAAGTTAATGATGTGAAATAATATTGCTGAGAAGTAAAAGCATCCTGTTAGTTTTCTTTAGTTTCACTGTGGTCTTTTATTGCAATTCCTGAATTCTATGTTCTGCTAGAGGTTTTCCTTGTGCCCTTAGTGCTAGCCTTCCCTATAACAAGTTCGTCATGCAGTACTGTTACCTTAAATGTATGAGCAGTTAGGATTTTTGTGTGTTGACCAGCTTAAATATGAATTGTTACATGTATATGGCAAAAGGTGTTGTTAATGATGTGTGATCTTCTACTGCAGGCAGTAGTTCAGGCACACTTTGTAGCAATTATTTGCACGGTGTATGTGCTAGAATTCAATCGTGTTAACTCAAAATCAAATACCTATATTTCTTGATAATGGGAAGGTGTTGCACCCTGAGGAGGGTGTTTGGAGTTTGATATAGTTGTTATTTTCTATAAATAAATTTTTTACAAATAAAATTTTACTTGAGCTTATATTTCTTGTCTTACTTTTCCCAGATACTTTACTGTTCTTTTTGTTTGTTTTTCTACAGTTCTATCTTCAAGACACTAAAAGTAGTAATGGTACCTTTATTAATAGTCAGAGACTGAGTAGAGGATCTGAGGAAAGCCCACCATGTGAAATTATGTCAGGTGACATCATCCAGTTTGGTGTAGATGTGACGGAGAACACGCGGAAAGGTAAGGGTATGGATCATTTTTTGGTTTCTTTTCAAGTATATTTATTTAGAACATCTTATTACATTATAGTCTTTAAAACTAAATTACATTCTCATTGTAAGAAAATAGTTTTGTTTGGGTAGGTTTTTTGTTACTTCTTCCCTCCTTTGTGCTGACAGCCCTATGCCTGTGTGGTACCAGATCAAGAAACTCATCTGCTGAAAACACAGACTCTTATTTCTGCCCCCACGCCCCTAGATGGATTTTAACTGGGTTGTTTCCATGGCCTGCCTTCTTCCGTGGCTCTGGGCTGCTACTGTGCAGGTCTGGAAAAGGAGGCTCAACTGGAGCCACATGTTTATCTATTGCCTCACTTAAATTGACCTACAGCAATTTTAAAAGTGCAACACAAGCATGTGTGTGTAGTGCTGTATTGGGCTTTTTGTGTTTGGATTTCATTGTTATCTTATAATTGTAATTACCTTTCTTTCAAGCCCTTCGAACCCTAAGGTTTCAGCTAATAGTGTGGCAGAAGTATGAACCTGAATTTCTTGATCAAGTAGTCAGTGAAAGTTTGAAACAGGCTAATTTCATTCTTTTCAGGATACCCACTGTTTCTTTCTGTGACTGCTACTGATTTTATTTTCTGCGGGTACTTTGAAATGAGAATAGAAAAAGGTTGCTAGCTGACAAATGAGGTGATGGCATTTTTGTTTGGTTTCTTTTTCTTGATGCCTTCTTCCCAGTATGCACGCTCAGGAGATCTTGCATTGTGGCAACAGCTCTGTATCTGTGTTAATTAAAATGCAGCCTCTGTCTCTTTTCTTTTGAAATTACATAGTATTTCAGGAACCATTTCATTCTCTTTCTGAAGACTGGTCTGTGTGGGGATTATTAGATTGTAATCAGTATTGTCAAGACTTTTTAAAGTTCCCTGATGGGTCTGCTGCTTTCTGTAAGCATTGAACTTCTGGTCGTGTTCTGTAGAATCCTTCCTACTCAGTAACACATAGATTTGGCAGTAGAATGTCAGAAGTGCCATCACCCCTTTTCTACTTTACGGCTTTTCTGAGCAAGACCTTCATAGAGCTTTTCCTTAAAGAGTAGTGTATTAGAGAAGAATGAAAGAATGATATTAAATTGGAATGCTGATGATAAAGCTCTTTAAAACAAACAAATAAAATGTTCATCAAAACAAACCTCTCTCAAACCCCCCCTCCCCCCCCCACCAAAGCCCAGCAAACCAAACCATAGTACAACAGGAGAATTTTTTTAAGTGCATTAAGTGAACAAAACATAAAGATGATGCCTGCTCTGTTACTCATGAATTTTGTCTTTAGCCAGATGGGTTGTAGTTCTGAGCTCTGTATCAGAGGAAGGTTAATGAATATCTTTAAAGAAAACATTGTTAAGTAAAGGTGTTGTTAAAGTATTTTGTCGTGGAGCGCTTTTAGAGCTGTAGTGTTTTTGAGTGATTCATTGTAGTGAAGGTCCCATTACATTGTTTTCCTTTTCTCAAAAATGATGTTGCAAAGATTCAACTCCAGGATGCCTAGCAGAAATTATCTGGGAGTTACTTAAAATGTTTCCATGTGAAGTGATTGCAAATATTTATGAATACTAGCAGTGTACATGCAAGAAACCAAAGGAATACATTGCATCAAATAAACTTGGAACTATTAATCTGATGAGATGTTGTCCTTGCTAAGAGAAGCTGAATTTGTTCAAGTGTATTTAGTCTAAAACAATTTTATTATAAGATTTAGTTGGAAGAAAAATTGGAGTTGACTTGTTTTTATCGGCACATTGCAGTTAGTTTATGGAAACGTTTGTGGAAAGTTCATGGTAAGCAAATTCTTGCCATGAATTTTTGCCAGTAGTTCTTTGCTGTGGTTTTATGTTAGTTTTGCAAAGCAGTCCCAGTGACCTGGCATTTGTGTAATGAGTGATCAGATTATGCAGGCTTCCTTGTCCTTTTTCTGGCTTTGAACATGGAAGCTGTGCTCATGTTACTCATGAATGTGTTGGGCAGTCTAATGAGGAAGAGGATACAGCTTTGCTTTCCTCCCTCTCTGCTCCCCCAAGCTGTGAATGAAGATTGTATCATCACAGGGTGTTTACCTGTGAATGCAGTTGGAATGCATATAAACATAGGTTTTTCACCAGTTCATTTCAGTAGTCTTAGATGTTACTGTTAATCTAATCTAGTCACGAAACAGACAGGAAAGTAGGTTTTAAATTGGTGATTCCCTTTAAAAGCACTTTGCACTCTGGTATTTACATAATGCCTTATTTGCACAAGACATTTCAGCAATCTACTGTGTGTAATTTTAAGGTAATGACAGGATAGAACGAGTGTACTTGCCCATGTAAATTCTGAATTCAGTCAGTATTACTAGAATACATTTATTTTATTGTTCAGGCTGTTTTAATAAGTAATTTCCTTGTAAATGTGATCTGGATTTGGTTCATTAAAATAGCGGCATGTTCAGTATGTGATTTTTCAGGTTATCAGTACGAACACCAATTCCTCAGCTTCCTGCTGCTCAGCCAAAGTCAGTAACAGGTCTTGGAGAAGTGTTTGCATCCCTCCTGCTTCCTTATTTGTCCACTTGCTGTATTACTGACAAGCACAGGGGCCTGGCCATTTCCCTCTCCTTAATACAGCACTTACCTATTAATGTCTTACTCTATGTGCTTTTCTCTTAGTGTGGTTTATGTTCTTTTAGCACTTTCTAAATTTCCCACTTGGTGCCAGAGCATTCCAAGAGTTAACTGGTGATATTTCCCTGCATGGAAAGGAGCAGCAACATTGCAAGTCAGGGTCAAACAATACCAAGATGATTTAGTTCAAATACAGTTTATGCACTTCTTTCTAGTCAGGTTTGGACTCTCTGATACATCTGTTCTGTCAAGAGGTGTTTGAGGGAGGTCGTGCAAGTAGGGAGCCCAGTGTAGGGCAAGTAGGGAGCCCACTACAGAGCAGTGCACAGACCCCTGAGGGATGTGGGGAGCTACATTAATAAGTGAAAATAAAAACGAGAGCATCATTGGTGCATTGTCTCTCAAGGAGGCAAAAATTGAGACAAACATAAATGTCTTCTGTGTTCCCATTGTGCTCCAGTGCAGCAGAACCTGTCGGGGTTCAGGGCAGATCTCGGGGGTTTTGGAGCTATGAAGTATGGGGCAGCTCCGTGTTTTGGAGGGAAGAAACAAGTTCATGACTGGAATGTGGAACAGCAAATGGAGCAAGAACAGGATTTTACTCCGTGGAGGGAGCCGTGGATGTAGAGTGGCTGTTTCACACCATGGAGGGAGCAGTGGATGTGGAGCGGCTGTTTCACGCCATGGAGGGGGCAGTGGCTGTGGAGGG